>NW_027675351.1:87500-412500 GCF_965601325.2 Salmo salar
TGGACACACACTCTGGACACACACACACACACACACACACACACACACTCACTGGAAACACACACACACACACTCACTGGACACACACACACACACACACACTGAACACACACACACACTGGACACACACACACACACTCTGGACACACACACACACACACACACACACACTCACTGGACACACACACAAACACACACACACACACACTCACTGGACACACACACACACTCACTGGACACACACACACACACTGAACACACACACACACACTGAACACACACACACACTGGACACACACACACACTGAACACACACACACACACACACTGAACACACACACACACTGCACACACACACACACTGGACACACACACACACACACACAAACTGGACACACACACACACTCTGGACACACACACCCACACACACTGGACACAGACACACACACTAGACACACACACACACACACTCTGGACACACACACCCACACACTCTGGACACACACACACACACACACACACACTGAACACACACACACACTGGACACACACACACACACACTGGAAACACACACACACTGGACACACACACACACTGGACACACACTCTGGACACAGACACACATACACACACTCTGGACACACACACACACACTCTGGACACAGACACACACTCTGGACACACACACACACACACTCACTGGACACACACACACACACACTCACTGGACACACACACACACTCACTGGACACACACACACACACACTCACTCACTGGACACACACACACACACACACTCACTGGACACACACACACTCACTGGACACACACACACACTCACTGGACACACACACACACACTCACTGGACACACACACACACACACTGAACACACACACACACACACTGAACACACACACACACACACTGAACACACACACACACACACTGAACACACACACACACACACACACACACACACACACACACTGGACACACACACACTGGACACAGACACACACACTAGACACACACCCACACACTCTGGACACACACAAACACACTCACTGGACACACACACTCACTGGACACACACACTCACTGGACACACACACACTCACTGGACACACACACACACACACACACACACACACACACACACACACACACACACACACACACACACACACACACACACACACACACACACTCACTCACTGGACACACACACACACACACACTCACTGGACACACACACACTCACTGGACACACACACACACACACTCACTGGACACACACACACACTCACTGGACACACACACACGCACACACACACACTGAACACACACACACTGAACACACACACACACACACTGAACACACACACACACTGGACACACACACACACTGGACACACACACACTGGACACACACACACTGGACACACACACACTGGACACACACACACTGGACACAGACACACACACGCTGGCCACTCAAACTGGACAAACACACATACACACAAACACTGGGCAAACACACTGGACACACACACACACACAAACACACACACTGGACACACACACACTGGACACACACACTCACAGGACACACACACACACACACACTCACTGGACACACACACACACACACAGACACACTGGATACACACACACACACACACAGACACACACACAAACTCTGGATACACACACACACACACACACACACACACACACACACACTGGATACACACACACACACACACACACACACTGGATACACACACACTGGATACACACACACACACACACTGGATACACACACACACACACTGGATACACACACATACACACACACACACACACTGGATACACACACACACACACACACACACTGGATACACACACATACACACTGGATACACACACACACATACACACACACACACTGGATACACACACACACATACACATACACACACACACACTGGATACACACACACACATACACATACACACACACACACTGGATACACACACACACATACACATACACACACACACACTGGATACACACACACACACACACTGGATACACACACACACACACACTGGATACACACACACACACTGGACACACACACACACACACTGGACACACACTGGATACACACACATACACACACACACACACACACACACACACACACACACACACACTGGACACTCACACGTGTTAAATCAGTTTCTGGACCACCGGTTCTAGAACAGCTTCTATCCCAGTTCTATCTGCCTGTTAAATCAGTTTCTGGACCACAGGTTCTAGAACAGCTTCTATCCCAGTTCTATCTGCCTGTTAAATCAGTTTCTGGACCACAGGTTCTAGAACAGCTTCTATCCCAGTTCTATCTGCCTGTTAAATCAGTTTCTGGACCACAGGTTCTAGAACAGCTTCTATCCCAGTTCTATCTGCCTGTTAAATCAGTTTCTGGACCACAGGTTCTAGAACAGCTTCTATCCCAGTTCTATCTGCCTGTTAAATCAGTTTCTGGACCACAGGTTCTAGAACAGCTTCTATCCCAGTTCTATCTGCCTGTTAAATCAGTTTCTGGACCACAGGTTCTAGAACAGCTTCTATCCCAGTTCTATCTGCCTGTTAAATCAGTTTCTGGACCACAGGTTCTAGAACAGCTTCTATCCCAGTTCTATCTGCCTGTTAAATCAGTTTCTGGACCACAGGTTCTAGAACAGCTTCTATCCCAGTTCTATCTGCCTGTTAAATCAGTTTCTGGACCACAGGTTCTAGAACAGCTTCTATCCCAGTTCTATCTGCCTGTTAAATCATCAACCTAAACTGTTGTCATCAGACTATTACAACATGACTGAACCTTTTGGGTTCCTTTTCTGATCTTTTACCACTTTGCATTTTTTATGATATATTTTACTGTTTGTGTTTGTACCACAGGAGGTTGGTGGGACCTTATTTAGGGAGGACAGGCTTGTAATGGCTGGAGTGGAATAAGTGGAATGGTATCAAACACGTTTCCATGTGTTCCATTTCATTCACTCTGTTCCAGACATTATTATGAGCCGTCCTCCCCTCAGCAGCCTCCTCTGGTATGTACTGTCCTGTATGTGAGAGAGCTCCAACAAGGAATTACAATGTATGTATTACTTTTAATACCTGCAAATGGCAAATAAACTACTGGAACTCCTTATGAATGTCTGCAGCCGACAAGAGGTGAAAATATTACCGGAATATTCTGCAAAATGTTGATGAAGACGTCACTCAATCCACCCAAAACAACATGCAGTCTTTCCACAAGACTCCCATGAAGTTATAGTGTGACGTTATGAGTCGACGTTAAAGTAACATTCTCACAACATACTGCACTTGTTTTATCCTGTTTTAGATGTATCCTCTGTTTAAACATTTAAACTCTTACAATAACACTGTTAAAATACTAATGTGATCATTTCTTGTCTTTTATGTTGGAAAAACAAATTGTACAATTATATGTGGACATACGCTCCATAGTTGTACAAGTATACATGAATATATTGTACTTTTCATAATAAACATACTTGAAACAAGAAAAAGCATGTTAATTGTGAAAACAATTTCGTTATTGATTTTTACATTGCTTCTCCCTGTCTCATGTTGACGTTTGTCATGAATCTTGACCTGGAGGCAGACCTGTGCGATTTCCTCTAGATATGTCAGCTGCAAAGTCAGAAATGGCTGTGGAAAATAATGTTTTATGGTCTTAATTTAAGGGAAGGATTAGCAGTGTGGTTAGGGTTGAGGTTAGGATTAAAATCTGATTGTATTACTTTGTGCCTGTGCCAGCTAGGGAATACTTTGCTGAACTGCCTCCAGGGCAAGATTCATGACAATAAATGCCAACCTGCCTCCAGAACAAGATTCATAACAATAAATGCCAACCTGCCTCCAGAACAAGATTCATGACAATAAATGCCAACCTGCCTCCAGGGCAAGATTCATGACAATAAATGCCAACCTGCCTCCCAGTCGTCCCCTCCTTATCTTTACAAGGCTGCAGAACATGGAAGCTAGTGATATGGGGGTTCTCTCATAACCCTCAGTCCCCAGGTGGGTAGATGGCAGGTTGAATAAAGAGAAGCTAGTGATGTGGGGGTTCTCTCATAACCCTCAGTCCCCAGGTGGGTAGATGGCAGGTTGAATAAAGAGAAGCTAGTGATGTGGGGGTTCTCTCATAACCCTCAGTCCCCAGGTGGGTAGATGGCAGGTTGAATAAATAGAAAACAATAGGCTACATAAAACAATCCATAAATGTATAATTATTATGTAATTTACACAAAACATTAAGGACACCTTTTCTTTCAATGACAAACTGACCAGGCGTAACTCAATATTAGGAAGGTATCCTTAATATTTTGTCCACTCAGTGGCTCTGACCCTTTACGTAACAGTCAATCCTCTTTGCCAGGAACCTTCTGTAATGGTTGCTGTCGGATAAAGCGGACCAAGACGCAGCGGGGAAATGTGCACTAATCTTCTTTTTTTATTTAATTGGCAAAGAAGGTGAACCAAAAATAAACACATACACCAAAAAGACACAACGACGACGAATTAGTCTGGTAAGGCACAAGGCACACAGAACAATCTCCCACAAAACACAAACATAACACATACCAATATATAGGACTCTCAATCAAAGGCAACTACAAACACCTGCCTCCAATTGAGAGTCCAACACCCAAATACCTAACATAGAAATACTAAACTAGAGAGAACATAGAAATACAAAAAACATAGAACATAACCCAAAACCCGGAAATAATAAATCAAACACCCTTCTAAGCAAACCACCACCCCGAACCACATAAATCAAATACCTTCTGCCACATCCTGACCAAACTACAATACAAATAGCCTCTATTACTGGTCAGGACGTGACACCTTCTTTAAATGTTCCCAAATGCTCCCACACTGCTGCTCTCTCACAGCTGCTCCAGGACCTCTTGGGTTGAGGAGTCATTCTCTTCTAACCTGATCACAGCTGCTCCAGGGCCTCTTGGGTTGAGGAGTCATTCTCTTCTAACCTGATCACAGCTGCTCCAGGGCCTCTTGGGTTGAGGAGTCATTCTCTTCTAACCTGATCACAGCTGCTCCAGGGCCTCTTGGGTTGAGGAGTCATTATCTTCTAACCTAATCACAAACAAAGACAAGATTCAAACAAATAAACATGGTCCAACATAATGGGGGGGGGGGGGGGGGGTATAGGGAAGGTAGGGGAGAGGAGTGGGGTATAGGGAAGGTAGGGGAGAGGAGGGGGTATAGGGAAGGTAGGGGAGAGGAGGGGGGCATAGGGAAGGTAGGGAGAGGGGGGGCATAGGGAAGGTAGGGGAGAGAAGGGGGTATAGGGAAGTTAGGGGAGAGGAGGGGGTATAGGGAAGGTAGGGGAGAGGAGGGGGGTATAGGGAAGGTAGGGGAGAGGAGGGGGTATAGGGAAGGTAGGGGAGAGGAGGGGGGTATAGGGAAGGTAGGGGAGAGGAGGTGGGTATAGGGAAGGTAGGGGAGAGGAGGGGGGTATAGGGAAGGTAGGGGAGAGGAGGGGGGACTTCCTCCATGTCAGGTAAGCAGCCTCCAAGTCTACCCTCACCAACTGACCAGACTGAGTGAGTTCTGAACATCCCTCTGTCCTCTGATGCTGCGTCCAAGTCTTCTTGGGTCTTTCTGGTGTCTCTGTCTTGACTCTTTAGTGAGTTTTTTCAGTTCTTTCCCAGGCTGCCTGAAAAACACAAAAAGATGGCACATACATAAGAGTTATAAACTATCAAAATAAAGAGAGTCCCACACTCCATATATAAACTCCCAGTCATTTATGGGTATTGTCATGACATTGGCCTGTGGGTAAGGTTTATGACCCCCCCCATAAATACCTTTCCCCCTTCCCCTCTCTTACTGACCCTACTGAAGGACTGCTGTCCTGTTAACCTGTTTAGGATAGGGGGCAGTATTGACACGGCTGGATAAAAAACGTACCCGATTTAATCTGGTTACCACTCCTACCCAGTAACTAGAATATGCATATACTTATTACATATGGATAGAAAACACCCTAAAGTTTCTAAAACTGTTTGAATGGTGTCTGTGAGTATAACAGAACTCAAATGGCAGGTCAAAACCTGAGAGATTCCTTTACAGGAAGTGGCCTGTCTGACCATTTCTTGAACTTCTTTGCCATCTCTATCTTTTACTAAGGATCTCTGCTCTAACGTGACACTTCCTACATCGTCCATAGGCGCTCAGAGCCCGGGAAAAAACAGAATGTCGTCATCCCAGCCCCAGGCTGAAACACTTGATCGCCTTTCTCAAGTGGCCGATCAAGGGACTCTGGGCTTATGCGCATGACCCGACCGCCCCCGCCTTTGTGATTTTTTCCTCTGTTTGCCGAAAAGGACATTCCCTGCGACCCTTCTTTACCATTTCGGATAGTGTCTGGAACGCACGAACAAAACGCCGCTATTCGGATATAACGATGGATTATTTTGGACCAAACCAACATTTGTTATTGAAGTAGCAGTCCTGGGAGTGCATTCTGACGAAGACAACAAAAGGTAATCAAACTTTTATAATAGTAAATATGATTATGGTTAGTGCTAAACCTGCCGGGTGTCTAAATAGCTAGCCCGTGATGCCTGGGCTATGTACTTAGAATATTGCAAAATGTGCTTTCACCAAAAAGCTATTTTAAAATCGGACATATCGAGTGCATAGAGGAGGTCTGTATCTATAATTCTTAAAATAATTGTTATGCTTTTTGTGAACGTTTATCATGAGTAATTTAGTAAAATGTTAGCGAATTCCCCGGAAGTTTGCGGGGGGTATGCTAGTTCTGAACGTCACATGCTAATGTAAAAAGCTGGTTTTTGATATAAATATGAACTTGATTGAACAAAACATGCATGTATTGTATAACATAATGTCCTAGGGTTGTCATCTGATGAAGATCATCAAAGGTGAGTGCTGCATTTAGCTGTCTTCTGGGTTTTTGTTACATTATATGCTAGCTTGAAAAATGGGTGTCTGATTATTTCTGGCTCGGTACTCTGCTGACATAATCTAATGTTTTGCTTTCGTTGTAAAGCCTTTTTGAAATCGGACAGTGTGGTTAGATTAATGAGAGTCTTGTCTTTAAATAGCTGTAAAATAGTCATATGTTTGAGAAATTGAAGTAATAGGATTTTTAAGGTTTTGAAAATCGCGCCACAGGCTGCAAGTGGCTGTTACGTAGGTGGGACGAATTCGTCCCGCCTAGCCCATAGAGGTTAATAAAACCAGTTGGAAATATGCTTGGGAACGTAATGAGTATGTATGTCAGTTCGGTTGTCATCTGAGACATTATGACTGATGACAGGACGACATAAACTGTATCTGAGAAAGTATACACCCTCTAGTTATCAGAGTCACATGGAATTGTTATGCAATTGAAATGTTTGATATTGAAAATGTTTGTTAGGAGATGAAATGTAATTTTAGCTTCCGAATGAGAGATTTGGGTTTTCATAAGGAAAGTGCCCTGCTCGATCAGTAACCCAACCCTGTGAAGAGACAGGGGTTATAAACGATGAAACACCTCCCTCCCCCTCCCCACTATATAATCCTTTGACGAAAAGATAACCAGGTTGTTCCAGTACGGGAGGTCTGCAGCCTCTACGTTAGAAGGACACACATGTCAAGAACAGAACTAAGCCAACCTCGGCGTGAGCTTTGGTGGCGAATGGTATGCTTACGTGGGCTAGGAAAGGACGGACGACGGATCCAGTCTAACAACCAGACGAAGATACCACCACGTATCCAATTTACCACCAGAGACATTCTTCGGAGTACGGAAGGTCTGTTGGCCAACCCGGCCAGCATCTACGACCAATCTACCGAAGCGCAGCTCAGAGTAAATATTTATTGCATTTTCCTTTTCCAAATGGGCGGTAATTTAGAATGCATAAGATAATGTATTTACGATAGCATAGCTGCTGTTTCTGTGTTCCTAAATCTTCCCGCTCTTTCATTCAAGCCCAACCCCCTTTCCTTTGTGTAACTAGCTTTCATACAGGTTCCGTCCACCAGGACGTTTTCTGTATGACACCATTGTATTCTGTGTATTTGTAATTCTGTGTGATTAGTTAGGTATTTAGTAAATAAATAATTAAACCCAATTTTACAGTGCCTTCTCCAGTTGTTAGCAGAGTATACTCTGCTTCCTAAGAATTTAACATTGTTCAATGATCCGAAAAGTGTCTGAACAGACATTTTTGGCGCCCCCTGTGTGGACTCTAAAACTAGGCCGCACGTTTGGGTAATTTCGATAACATTGGAGCCCCCGTGCGAGGAATCTAAAATAGGATGAAGCTTTTATTTTGATTCAGCATATATAAAATTGAAAAGCAGATTACATAATATACCAAGTTGATTATATACATTATGGGAATTGTAGATCGGAATTATTGGTGCGTGTGTGCTCTGGAGAATCGCCTCCGTGTTGTGCTCTGACTTAGTCAGTGGGTAGCATAAGCTATACAGTTCTGTAGGAGGACTGATAAAGCTATCTGAGAAATAGCGCGTTTGGCCAAACGCTAAGTATTTCTGCCTCTCGCGTTTCAGACGCGTGTTGGCTAGGTCATTATTAATTTTTCGAGCGAGGACAAAGAGCCAGCCGATTGAAATTTAGGAGAGATTAGCTTGACCAGCGATAAGTATCTCTCTGTCTCTCGCTTTTCGATGCGAGTAGACCACGGTGCAGTTCGTTGTTTCCCGCGAGTTCCGGTTAAAACATCGTCAAATATCGCCGAAAAGGGTTTGAACATAATACGTTATAAGTAAAACCTCTCCCTTGCCAAGGGAATCCTATGTTGAGCATTGTTCAGGCATCAAGTAGCATTAGCTTGCTCGAGATGCTAAGCTAACAAAATGGAAAACAGCCATTTTGTTTGTGCCACATGGTAATTCATCCGACTTGAGTTGGATTTCAGCGTGTGCCAGCAGGGACCTTTGAAGAGTCACCAGTACTTTGCTTCAAGTAGAATTAGTCAGGTGACACTCAAGTCGTTACTCGTGATATCCAGACGGATATCGATGTCTTATTCAATTGAACTAATAAGTGAAATTGCCAGATTTACATTCTCAAGTTTAAATAATATCCAAATTGATGAGTTTTCTAAATGAGACATTGTAATCTTTTTTTTTCCACATTAACCTAGATGAATAAACCTCTCAGGTTAATTAAAGTTTAAATCCCAAATAGCATATACAGGTTTGATTTATCATTAAAATTGATCAATCAGTAAAATTTGGTTTTTGCAAAACCCATTCAGTAATCCAGTACTGACAGAAGTCCCGCCCCAGCGGGAATCCCATGTGGCTTCGGCCCAAGGAAGAAGTGTACCATAGTGGGTAGTGTTCCCAACATTTAATCTACTGTTTACACTTATGATATCCAATCAATGGAGATTGTATGGATTATCATCTCATTCAATTTAATAAATTAAATTGTTTAACAAACCTTAATGTTCTTGCAATCAAATGAGACACTTTTTAAATTTTCCACATTTAACCTAGATGAATAAACCTCTCAGGTTAATTAAAGCTTAAATCCCAAATAGCATATACAGGTTTGATTTATCCTTAAAATGGATCTATCAGTAAAATTTGGTTTTTGCAAAACCCATTCAGTAATCCAGTACTGACAGAAGTCCCGCCCAGCGGGAATCCCATGTGGCTTCGGCCCAAGGAAGAAGTGTACCATAGTGGGGAGTGTTCCCAACATTTGATCTACTGTTTACACTTATGATATCCAATCAATGGAGATTGTATGGATTATCATCTCATTCAATTTAATAAGTTAAATTGTTGAACATACCTTAATGTTCTTGCAATCAAATGAGACACTTTTAAACTTCCCATATTAACCTGGATGAAGCAACCTCTCAGGTTAATTCAAGTTTAATACCCAGATAGCCTACCCAGGTAGGATTAATCATTGGCATTGATTAATTCATTCAATTTGCTTTTGCAAATTCATTCACGTCCAACTTCCACATTACTGGTACAGTACTGATGGTTCGTCAACATCTATAAATAGATTAAACTTGTCTTTGCAGCTTCCAATGAATTCCAAACCCAAACATAAAAAAAAAAAATAGGAACATTTTTCCTCTAAATTTTTCTAATAATGTGCAAGCTACCAAAGGAGGTGGTCACCACTCCTCCGCTAATTAGTGAACCTCCACCCATAAAAGGATTGATCTCTGACCTCAGCAGTGATACCAACCCTAATTATGCCATTAGAAAAACAACAGCCGAAATTGCGAACGCTCTCCAAAATCAACCATCAAATACAGGCTTTGTGACTGTTCTCTCCACTTTAGCACTTATGTATCGCCATCAAAGGTTGGCATCGGTCCAAAACCACAGTGCACAGCTGAAGCACGTGCAAGACATGGCTAACATGAGGGCACAGGTGGAGAGAACTGAGCAACTATTGACAAAAGCAGGAAATGAAAACATTCTGCTAGTCGAGGAACTGCGTTTGAAATCGGAACAATTAAAAGTAATTGCAAAAACTTATGACGATGAACGAGCAAAAACTCTCCAACAAAATCGTCATCTGCAGGAACAACTCGATTTAGCCAAAACTAAATGCGATGTAGTCCACGCCAAACTAGATAAATCTGTCGAGTTATCTACAAACAGGAACGCGCAATTTGATAACATGCAGGCAGTTTTGTTGAACGTTACTCAAGGTAACAATGTTCTACTCCAAATTCTGCAGACCAAAGACGATCAGTTGATGAACACAATGACTAAGTTGGATGACAAATCAGCAGAACTTATTGAAGTCGCTGACCAAATGAATGATGAGAGAACTCAGGTGATGAGGATGGAAATATTGATTTCTAAGCAAGCAAAGGAAATCTCATCACTGAATCTCTCGCTCCGTACTCGAGACCTCTATCTGCAAACCATGACAGATAAGTTTGAGACCGAAAGGAGCAGGTGTGACGCTCACGTGTCCAAAATTGGTACTCTAAGCGCTCAAGTGGACTCTGCAATGCAGCAGAAGACCATCCTTAGGTACCATCTGGAGGAAGTCCAGAATGGTCACGCTCTACAGCATGACTACCCATCCAAGCAACCGGAGTCCGGTACTCAAAGGAGTGAAGACGATAGGTTTCAGACATTGCCTCCATCATGTGTCCCTCAGTCTTCTCCTCTTGGCCATTCGGCACTGAGTAATATGGAGACTCTTGGCCAACAAAGCCAAAGCTTGGCTTCTCCTCTTGGCCTGTCGGCCCCAATTTCTCCACAGGATGAAGCCAACCCTCTCCGCCCGCTTGGCGCGGAATACCTTGACAAACTCGTCAAGAATTTCCCCACCTTTGACCCTGTTCCAGGTCAGCCAAACGATACTGAGACGTTCCTAGCTGACATAGAGGACGCGTTGGGTGGCTACCCGAATGCTACGGGTTCTGACAGGGTTTACCTATTGAAGCGAACGTTGAATAGACACGTGACGAGGTTCATTCGCGCAAACAGCAAAACGTGCTAAATGACTACGCTAAACTTGCCACAGCTTTGATATTAGAATTCAGTGGTTCTGCGACTCGCAAACACGATAGCTCACTGGCTAACACCGTCAAACAAGCTCGGAACGAACACCCACAAGCTTTCTATCATAGGCTTCGTTCAGCTTACTTTGGCCTACTCACGGAAACAGGAATGGAAGAGCTGTTACCATTCAAACAAATGTTTCTGTCGAACATGTATCCCACCTTCATTACCTATTTGGGCCCTGCAGCCCACATTGGCTTGCCTATCTTACAACTCAGAGAGCTTGCAAGCACAGCTTTTGAGGCATCAAAAGTTCACAACGCTAAGAGCCCTGACCACTCGGTTTTGAAGTTTGACCAGGAGCACTCACTCCAGTTAGAGGGTGCATTATCAGGTATTGGAGCGTCGAGAGATGACGCACCACAACAGTTTCTACCTCGAAACCATGATTCCAATAACCCGCGGTCGAAATAACTGTAAAGTACGTAGCCATCAACATGACTACCGCTACAAACGACCCGTTCGCTACGTTCCTGCACCCAACCCACAAAAAGTGTCAGAGCACAAGGGTAACAAAGGGTTGAAGCACGATCAAAACGTAGACCAATGTTCTCCAGAAGTCCCACTACGGGAAGAACTTAAGCGAGAACAATTTGAGAAAAGGGTAAAAGATAAGTCACAAGGACTAGACGGGGAATTACCGGACACCAGGTCCGCAGAAATTAACACCCATAACAAGGACTTTAAAGTTCAAATTTCTTCCGCTCTCATTCAAGACCCTATCCAGGGCCCGCTTGATCAAGAAACAAGCCCCCGGGCTTTGTCTGTAGACTCTGATACAAAAGTTGCGAAGAAAAAGGTCAAACGCTTCGTTAAAGCCAAGCCCACTCAAAATCGGAAAAGTCAATCTGCTTCCACCTTGAACAGAAATGGCACATCACGTCGTTGCCAACGACCACTCCACTTTGTGGGGAATATGTCCACTAACCACGAATCTAAACGGCCATACCTGGAAACAGTCCTGGAGGACTGCTTAACTTGTCATGCGCTAATTGATTCGGGTGCGACAATATCACTCATCTCTCAAACATTGTTTGATGATCTCAAAAGGGCTTTGAAGCCAACTAAACGTTGGTTAAAAGTGGAACGATGCGACACTACACTTCGAGGGGTCACTCAGACTACCTCGCCTCTCACATTGAGAGTCATGCTGAAACTACACTTCCAGGACGTATCGCTTGTTCACCCTGTGTATGTTACCAGCCTCGAAACTGTAACCCTGCTACTTGGAGCAGACTTGATGGATCGGTTACTCCCATTGATGGATTGGAAAACCAACCAGGTATGGTCACAGGCCACAGTGCCTTCTCCACTGACCACACTGTCTTCCCCTAACGCTAGCTGCAATGCAGTCATTCACGAGGGGTATCTGTCGAAAGCACCCCTTTGGGAAAAGACGTTTAGAAACCTCTTGGTGCAGAATCCGATCCAAGGAGATATTACGATATCTCGACACATTCCATCAGCCAATCTGATTGACCATTCTTTTCATGATTTCGAGCCAGCTGTCTCTGTGAATGAGCAACTTCCCTCCTCCTTGCAGTTGTGCAATACGGTAGTTGAGATGAACTTCTCTTGCTCTTCGGACACTTCCGCAAGCACTGCGGCCGTCTCAGCAAGAAAAACATTGATGCGCAGAGTACACTCTGCTTCCGATGATACACCTTCTGCTTTGTTGGGGACTGTCACCCCTTACAATGACACTAAGGGCGTCAGTCCAGCAACTGACCCGATGACTCCCACTGGTGAAACACTTTGCGATATCACAGACCGATATCCTCGTCTCAGTTTGCTGGTTCTGAAGAGGTTGCCACACGCGGACGCGGTGGTGACTGACAGACCTCGACAGCCACTGAGGGTGTTGAAGCACAAACACCAGGAGATTTGGTTGAAAGGTTACAGCCATTCTCATAATAACGCGGCCACGGACAACTCGTACATAGGGTCCGACCTTTTCGTTTGCGCCTCGGACACCAACACCACCCGCTGGTGGGGGGTCCCGAGACACAAAGGGGGGGAATAGTAGCCCAGACCCATGATGAGCCTCATCGAGGCCGGTGGGGGGGTCGAGACTACGGACAACACTGTACGAGGCCGCCAGAGCATAAATCAAATCTAGTTGTAAACTCCCCTATGAGAACAGTGAGGAGCAGACAGGCCCCTAGATGGGGATTATCTTAGAAGACATCTAAGATAGTACTGAGGTGTACCACACTGGTCGTAAAGGAAGTCCAATGGACTTGGCCACCTCCAAAACAAATGGCAACAATAATCATTCCTTGCCATGTGTAGGTTCAACTACAATACAACTAGTAATATGCTCCAATCATGTGTTCCGGTAGATAATATTTCAGAATAAATCGGGACAACTGGACCCCTTGAATACCAGTACCAATACCACAGTCAGTCCAGCAACACTCAGTAAGAGGATTAGTAACCTCACAAGTTAAATTGCTATTGATAATAGCGACATAGGAGTCACTCAGAGTGCAACACGGGGAAGGGAATCACCATTGCACTCTTCCAATGGTTAACACATGCCACTAATAAATAGAACCCTCCATTCAGGAGAAAAGTTATTAGAAGTCATGAACCATGATCACACCACGTACGACTGGTCTAATACTTAGAGTACTTCCGTCGAGAGGTTAGCTTCTCCGTGGATAACATAGCTATGAAATAGACTTCATACCTACCGCCACTACAATAGTGGAAGACACCGTGACTTGTAGAAAACTACTACAGACTCCCTTGACACCAATTCTGACTGACCTCCAGGCATTGACCTGGAAATTACCTGACTACGTCAGACTCATTCTGAACAAATTGTAATCTGCCAGGATACTTGGTTTTCTTCCCTTGACATGCGCGATTGTGTAAGCATAAACGCACATGCACAACGGAACATCCAATTAGGATTTATGCTAGGATCACTTAAGGGCCCAAGCAATATACCAGCCTTAGTAAAGATGAACATTTACTTCTAGGCCTTTGACTCTACAGCACTCACCAGTTTTCTAACCAGAAGTCCATAGGTCATCCTGTAGACTGCCCAAAACTAGTGCCTTACAGCTGTAGACTTATCATATAGTTGTCAACTTAGGATAGTACCCTAAGCGCCACCCCGCAAATTAGGAAAGCCCTAAATATGTCATTAGACAATGCCATGATAGGGTCATTTTGCAAAGACCATGGACGTAGATAGAATACAGTCCAATTAGATGATTAACCTCTATGGGCTAGGTGGGACGCTTGCGTCCCACGTAACAGCCACTGCCAGCCTGTGGCGCGATTTTCAAAACCTTAAAAATCCTATTACTTCAATTTCTCAAACATATGACTATTTTACAGCTATTTAAAGACAAGACTCTCGTTAATCTAACCACACTGTCCGATTTCAAAAAGGCTTTACAACGAAAGCAAAACATTAGATTATGTCAGCAGAGTACCAAGCCAGAAATAATCAGACACCCATTTTTCAAGCCAGCATATAATGTCACCAAAACCCAGAAGACAGCTAAATGCAGCACTCACCTTTGATGATCTTCATCAGATGACAACCCTAGGACATTATGTTATACAATACATGCATGTTTTGTTCAATCAAGTTCATATTTATATCAAAAACCAGCTTTTTACATTAGCATGTGACGTTCAGAACTAGCATACCCCCCGCAAACTTCCGGGGAATTCGCTAACATTTTACTAAATTACTCACGATAAACGTTCACAAAAAGCATAACAATTATTTTAAGAATTATAGATACAGACCTCCTCTATGCACTCGATATGTCCGATTTTAAAATAGCTTTTTGGTGAAAGCACATTTTGCAATATTCTAAGTACTTAGCCCAGGCATCACGGGCTTGCTATTTAGACACCCGGCAAGTTTAGCACTCACCATAATCATATTTACTATTATAAAAGTTTGATTACCTTTTGTTGTCTTCGTCAGAATGCACACCCAGGACTGCTACTTCAATAACAAATGTTGGTTTGGTCCAAAATAATCCATCGTTATATCCGAATAGCGGCGTTTTGTTTGTGCGTTCCAGACACTATCCGAAATAGTAAAGAAGTGTCGCGCGCATGGCGCAATTCGTGACAATAAAATTCTAAATATTCCATTACCGTACTTCGAAGCATGTCAACCGCTGTTTAAAATCAATTTTTACGACATTTTTCTCGTAGAAAAGCGATAATATTCCGACAGGGAATCTCCTTTTCGGCAAACAGAGGAAAAAATCCCAAAGGCGGGGGCGGTCGGGGTCACGCGCATAAGCCCAGTGTCCCTTGATCGGCCACTTGAGAAAGGCGATAATGTGTTTCAGCCTGGGGCTGGAATGACGACATTCTGTTTTTTCCCGGGCTCTGAGCGCCTATGGACGACGTGGGAAGTGTCACGTTAGAGCAGAGATCCTTAGTAAATGATAGAGATGGAAAAGAAGTTCAAGAAATGGTCAGACAGGCCACTTCCTGTAAAGGAATCTTTCAGGTTTTGACCTGCCATTTGAGTTCTGTTATACTCACAGACACCATTCAAACAGTTTTAGAAAATTTAGGGTGTTTTCTATCCATATGTAATAAGTATATGCATATTCTAGTTACTGGGTAGGAGTGGTAACCAGATTAAATCGGGTATGTTTTTTATCCAGCCGTGTCAATACTGCCCCCAAAATAACTATATTTTGTTTTGTTTATGCTTTCATTCATTTTGTTTCATTTTCTTCGGCACATAGAAAGTGATACAGCCATAAACAACTCCCCCATACAACATCAGTTAGTGCCACAACGCCGCTCATTTGGGAGGAAATGTAATGATATATTTCATGAGTGTGTGTGCGTGCGTTGTTAACATCTGCCTAAGTTACTGCCCAGATATTCTAGTCTGGACAACCAGACGGCGGGTCCGGAATGGCGATCCCAATCCGGACATCCGCTGCTGAGTCATGGAATGGACATCTTCATTTGCAGAGACCCTACCCAGGTCGACCGCCAGATGGGGACCACAACGATGATCCACAACCAGGACAACCCACGTTCATTTTTATTATTGGTTTACAACATGCAGTTTAATCGCAAGATTGAACCCAACATGGGGGGACTGTCATGACGTTGGCCTGTGGGTAAGGTTTATGACCCCCCCCATAAATACCTTTCCCCCTTCCCCTCTCTTACTGACCCTACTGAAGGACTGCTGTCCTGTTAAATATAGAGAGTCTGGGAACATCAAACAAATGGAGAAAGGTACAACATATTTTGTTAATAAAACCAGTTGGAAATATGCTTGGGAACGTAATGAGTATGTATGTCAGTTCGGTTGTCATCTGAGACATTATGACTGATGACAGGATGACATAAACTGTATATGAACTGTATCTGAGAAAGTATACACCCTCTAGTTATCAGAGTCACATGGAATTGTTATGCTCTATAATTGTTATGCAATTGAAATGTTTGATATTGAAAATGTTTGTTAGGAGATGAAATGTAATTTTAGCTTCCGAATGAGAGATTTGGGTTTTCATAAGGAAAGTGCCCTGCTCGATCAGTAACCCAACCCTGTGAAGAGACAGGGGTTATAAACGATGAAACACCTCCCTCCCCCTCCCCACTATATAATCCTTTGACGAAAAGATAACCAGGTTGTTGCAGTACGGGAGGTCTGCAGCCTCTACGTTAGAAGGACACACGTCAAGAACAGAACTAAGCCAACCTCGGCGTGAGCTTTGGTGGCGAATGGTATGAACTTTGAGCTTATTCACTACAGAAGTGCTACTTCCTAGCCGTTGAGTTAGCAGCGGCCGCTGCTTACGTGGGCTAGGAAAGGACGGACGACGGATCCAGTCTAACAACCAGACGAAGATACCACCACGTATCCAATTTACCACCAGAGACATTCTTCCGAGTACGGAAGGTCTGTTGGCCAACCCGGCCAGCATCTACGACCAATCTACCGAAGCGCAGCTCAGAGTAAATATTTATTGCATTTTCCTTTTCCAATTGGGCGGTAATTTAGAATGCATAAGATAATGTATTTACGATAGCATAGCTGCTGTTTCTGTGTTCCTAAATCTTCCCGCTCTTTCATTCAAGCCCAACCCCCTTTCCTTTGTGTAACTAGCTTTCATACAGGTTCCGTCCACCAGGACGTTTTCTGTATGACATCATTGTAGTCTGTGTATTTGTAATTCTGTGTGATTAGTTAGGTATTTAGTAAATAAATAATTAAACCCAATTTTGTATTGCTGATTCAACTTGTTAGCCAGGGTTCGTGAAGATAGCCAAGAACTTACAACTTTCATTATGAGACTGAAAATAAAACAAGGGTTAATATTGACTGCTATCGATGTAAAATATTACAAAGTATTTTAAGAGTTTATTCGGAAGATAACGGCTCTATAAACGTTCTTCCGTGGTGCCCCGACTTTCTAGTTAATTACTTTTACATGATTAGCTTAATCAGGTAATATTAATTACAGAGAAATCATTTTATAAGTTAGCATGTCATATCACTTAATCTGGCATAGCCAAAGACACGACAGTATTTACCAACGTTTCAGCATCACTGTGCCTTCTTCAGGGTGATGTCATCAATACTTGAACCAGGTTATGTAAACGAACAGTGCAATTAATGCAACCAATGACAATAGAGAGGGGTGTGACATAATGATTAAGTTAATTACAATGAATTACTGAAACTGTTAAAAAAAAAACAGTTTATGGCATATTAAATATTAAAAAATAGTAGGGTATTGTGGCAAAGAAGGGGGTCGAGTGATAAATGGCAGATATGTGAGGGCAGAACTAATAAACGGGATGATTGGGAAGCATATCTTACCACCTTCGAAAGGACGGCAGAGAGGGAGAAGTGGCCGAAAGAAGAATGGGCAGGGCTTCTGGCACCATACCTGGCAGGGGACGCTCAGAAAGCATATTTCGACCTGGAGTTGAAGGATGCACAGGATTACGATAAACTAAAGGGAGAGATTCTGACTAGACTGGGAGTGACCGATACCGTGAGGGCACACCGCTTCCACCAGTGGTCCTACAGACCGGGACAACCCCCCCGAACACAGATGTTCGACTTGATTCACCTGGCACAGAAATGGTTGCGACCGGAGACCCGTTCGTCCGCCGAGGTCGTCGAGACCATCATACTCAACCAGTTTCAGCGAGGTCTACCCCAAGAAGTGCGACGATGGGTTGGCCAGAACGATGTACTTTCCGCCGACCATCTCGTGGGCCTGGTTGAATGGTATTGTACGGCAGGAACAGCTGAGCAGGCGCAGGAGGAAAGATTCCCATTCCCCAGGCCTGGGCGAACCAGCGGACAGGGTAAGACTGTCCCAACAGGTGGAGGGGGAGGAGAGCAGCGTGGGGCCATGAGGAAAGAATCAGAATTGGGCCGAGACACTAAGGGAAAAAACAGAAACCGGGACTGGGGGTTGAGGGGGTCTCTCCCCCGAAACCCTATTATCTGTTACAATTGTAATCGACCGGGACATATTGCAGCCTACTGCCCTATTAAAGAAGAGCCAATCCAATGTAACCTCGGTGAAAAAGATGAGATATGGTATGCATGTCCCGTGGTAACCACTGTACTTGAAAGATCAAGAAACAAACATATGTGCAGGGTGAAGGTTGAAGGGAAAGAGGTTGAAACACTACTGGATTCCGGCAGTATGCTAACCCTGGTCGTTGCAAACCTAGTGCCGACGCATAAACTGGATACAAGTCAGGATATCTGTGTTACGTGCATTCATGGGGATACCCGTCTGTACCCCACAGCCTTAGTGAGCATACAAACAGAGGACGGTCTGCTGGATTATGAGGTCGGCGTGGTCCCAAAGATGCCATATGATGTAATATTGGGTAGATACTTTCCTAACTTTGCGAAGTTAGGCCAAAAGAATGGCATATTTGAGAAGCCAACAACCCTGACCAAGCAGGAAGAAGCATGGGGCCTTCAACCAAGGCCAAAAAAAGAGGTCTCCCAGGGGCCAACCTCACAGGTACTAGTAGGGGAGGATGAGGATGAAGTGGCAAACCTTGTTGATAATGAACAGCCCAGTACTAGTGGGGCTGGGGTCGATCTGAATCCAGAGGATGACTATCTAGAACCAGCAGATCTGGCAGGGTCCATGACTAATTTCGGGACGGCCCAACACCAGGATCCAACCCTGCAGCAAGCCAGAGCAGACGTGCAGGTCGTAGATGGTACTCCCATAAATGATAGGATGATGCCTAATAGTTTTCCCCACTTCATCATGAAAAATGGTTTGGTGTACAGAGTCTCAAAAATAGGGGTTGATGTGGTGGAACAGTTGTTGGTCCCCACCGGGTACAGGAAGACAGTACTGGATCTAGCTCATGGGCACATTCTGGGTGGACACCTTGGTATCGATAAAACCCGAGACCGGATTGTAAGGAGGTTTTACTGGCCAGGAATTCAGGCTGAAGTGGCTCGGCATTGTGGAGAGTGCCCGGAGTGCCAGGTAACAGCTCCCCGAACAGCGTTTAGAAGCCCGTTAGTGCCACTCCCCATAATCGAAACGCCATTTGAGAGGATAGTGATGGATATAGTGGGCCCACTACCCAAATCTGCCAGAGGGCACCAATACATTCTGGTCATTCTAGATTATGCCACTCACTACCCAGAAGCCATTCCCCTTCGGACAATGGCTTCCAAAAATATCGCCAAGGAACTAGTGCTATTGTTCACCAGGGTCGGGGTCCCAAAGGAGATCCTTACTGACCAGGGGACCCCCTTTATGTCCCGCCTTATGGCGGACCTTTGTAAATTGTGGCAGGTGAAACAGTTGAGGATATCGGTTTACCATCCACAGACGGACGGGCTGGTTGAGAGATTCAACCGGACCCTGAAGTCAATGCTCAGGAAGGTAATCGACAAGGATGGGAAAAACTGGGATTGCATGTTGCCATATCTGATGTTTGCCATTAGAGAGGTTCCTCAAGCCTCGCTGGGGTTTTCTCCCTTCGAGCTGGTATATGGGAGGCACCCCCGGGGAATCTTAGACATCGCCCGGGAAACCTGGGAACACCAATCCACCCCGTATACTAGTGTCATAGAGCACGTCACGGCAATGCAAAACAGGATAGCCACAGTCATGCCCATCGTCAGAGAGCACATGAGACAAGCACAAGAGCACCAGCGGCACACTTATAACCGGCAGGCTACCCTGAGGGAATTTCAACCGGGAGATAAGGTGTTAGTGCTGATCCCCACGGTAGAGTGCAAACTACTAGCCACATGGAAAGGACCATATGAAGTACTGGAGAGAATAGGAGAAGTTAATTATCGGATCCGACAGCCAGGTCGACGGCCCCAGGAACAGATATATCACATAAACCTGTTAAAAGCACGGAGAGAGAGAGAAACACTAATGGTTACGTACCCCACACACACTCAGGAGACAGCCGAAGTAAATATTTCACCTACTTTGTCCCCAGCACAAGTACAGGAAGTAAAGACCCTGATCCAGAAAAACAGAGATGTGTTTTCAGAGGTACCCGGCCGAACTGAGGTTACAGCTCATGATATCGTTTCCCTACCAGGGAGAAAAGTGAGCATGAGGCCATATCTGGTACCCGAGGCTCGACAGGCAGCGATTAGAGCAGAGACGGAGAAAATGTTGACAGCTGGAGTGATCGAAGAGTCACATAGTGAGTGGTCTAGCCCAATTGTGATGGTCTCCAAGCCCGATGGGTCTTTGCGGTTCTGTAACGACTTTCGGAAGGTAAATGAAATCTCCAAGTTTGATGCCTACCCCATGCCCAGAGTAGACGAACTACTGGAGAAAATTGGTAAAGCTCGGTACATTACGACCCTGGACCTGACAAAAGGGTACTGGCAAATTCCTCTGACCCCCAGGGCCAAAGAAAAGACAGCCTTTGCAACCCCTGACGGTTTGTTTCAATACACCGTCATGCCATTCGGCCTACACGGGGCCCCAGCCACCTTTCAACGGCTCATGGACAAGGTCCTAAAACCGCACCAAGCATACGCTGCAAGCTTATTTAGATGACGTGGGGATCTACAGCCCAGATTGGGAATCCCACTTACCCCGGGTACAGGCAGTGTTAGACGCCCTTAGAAAGGCAGGGCTCACAGCGAACCCTGCCAAGTGTTATGTGGGGTTAGAGGAAACGGAGTATCTGGGATACACAGTGGGAAGAGGATTAATCAAACCCCAACGTAAGAAGGTGGAGGCAATTAGAGAATGGCCGAAACCAGTAAATAAGAAGCAGGTTCGAGCCTTCCTAGGGCTGACCGGGTACTACCGGGAAGTTCATCCCAAGTTATGCCACAGTGGCCGCCCCACTCACCGACATGACTAGAGCCAGAGGGCCAAACATGGTCAAATGGGATGAAAGGGCCACCAAAGCATTTAGGACATTTCAGGAGGCCCTCTGCTGTAATCCAGTGCTGGTGGTACCAGACTTTGAGAGAGAGTTTGTGGTTCAGACGGATGCTTCAGAGGTCGGCTTGGGAGCAGTGCTGTCCCAAGAGGTAGAAGGGGTGGAACACCCCATCCTGTTTTTAAGCAGGAAGCTGGAACCACGGGAAACCAACTACTCAGTTGTTGAGAAAGAGGCGCTGGCAGTAAAGTGGGCTCTGGAAAGCCTGAAATACTACCTGCTGGGGCGCCACTTCACCCTCATCAGTGACCATGCACCACTCACCTGGATGCATAGGGCTAAAGAGAAGAACGCTCGGGTGATGCGGTGGTTTTTGAGTCTCCAACCGTTTCACTTTGACTTGAGCAGGAAAGGAAATGGGAAATGTGGATGGGTTATCCCGCATGCACGCATATTTTTCTGCGGTAGCCCGACCTAGGGGGTCGGATCTAGGGGGGAGATGTGTGGCAAAGAAGGGGGTCGAGTGATAAATGGCAGATATGTGAGGGCAGAACTAATAAACGGGCTCTGCCCGATCACTAAAATGGCCACCCCGATCAGAACTACAGATCACAAAATGGCCGACTGCCAAAGCTACAATTCCCAGAAGCAAGGGGAACCCTCAGAAGGTGGAGCCGACCCACAGATAAAAGGTCAAGAAAAACCAGGAAGAGAGAGAGAGGGCGGGAAGGATCTATGAACCATAGAGAAAGAGACAATCTACATTGGCTGGATTTACCGTGTACGAGCTGGACTGTTTTGGACTTACCTGTTGCCGTTTAGACCTGGACCTACCGAGAACCAGATTTGTGTACCGAACCCTGCTATCCTTGACCTTACCTGCGGCCTGGGTGGACCAGGACAGCGAAACAAACACACAGGTACTGTCATGTTCGAAAGAACTTTCATTCTGGGCTGACTTTGGTGACAGTTTCCCACTTAATTTGTGACAAACGCTCCTAACTTTGAAGAGGTTTGCCACAGTATATTATATATATCCGGCTCTCAATGTAATCTGATTCATTATGATGTAGGATCAGGTCCCCCCTCTCCATGTAATCTGATTCATTATGATCTAGGATCAGGTCCCCCCTCTCCATGTAATCTGATTCATTATGATCTAGGATCAGGTCCCCTCCTCTCCATGTAATCTGATTCATTATGATCTAGGATCAGGTCCCCCCTCTCCATGTAATCTGATTCATTATGATCTAGGATCAGGTCCCCCCTCTCCATGTATTCTGATTCATTATGATCTAGGATCAGGTCCCCCCTCTCCATGTAATCTGATTCATTATGATCTAGGATCAGGTCCCCCCTCTCCATGTATTCTGATTCATTATGATCTAGGATCAGGTCCCCCCTCTCCATGTAATCTGATTCATTATGATCTAGGATCAGGTCCCCCCTCTCCATGTATTCTGATTCATTATGATCTAGGATCAGGTCCCCCCTCTCCATGTAATCTGATTCATTATGATATAGGATCTTTTTATTTTTATTTTTTCACCTTTTTTTAACCAGGTAGGCCAGTTGAGAAAAAGTTCTCATTTACAACTGCGACCTGGCCAAGATAAAGCAAAGCAGTGCGACAGAAACAACAACACAGAGTTACATGGAATAAACAAGCGTACAGTCAACACAAAAGAAAAAAGAAAGTCTATATACAGTGTGTGCAAATGGCTTGAGGAGGTATGGCAATAAATAGGCCGTAGTAGCAAAGTAATCACAATTTAGCAGATTAACACTGGAGTGATAGATGAGCAGATGATGATGTGTAAGTAGAGATACTGGTGTGCAAAAGAGCCGAAAGTAAATAAAATCAATATGGGGATGAGGTAGGTAGATTGGGTGGGCTATTTACAGATGGACTATGTACAGCTGCAGCGATCGGTTAGCTGCTCAGATAGCTGATGTTTAAAGTTAGTGAGGGAGCAATAAGTCTCCGGCTTCAGCGATTTTTGCAATTCGTTCCAGTCATTGGCAGCAGAGAACTGGAAGGAAAGGCGGCCAAAGGAGGTGTTGGCTTTGGGGATGACCAGTGAGATGTACCTGCTGGAGCGCGTGCTACGGGTGGGTGTTGTTATCGTGACCAGTGAGCTGAGATAAGGCGGAGCTTTACCTAGCATAGACTTATAGATGACCTGGAGCCAGTGGGTCTGACGACGAATATGTAGCGATGGCCAGCCGACTAAAATGACCTGGGTTGCAATCATGAAAAAAAACTACGCGGCCTTCATGGTTTGACATTGAGAACATTGGGAGAGATGAGAGCTGACGTTTTAGTAAATCTGCAGATTACGTATCTCAGTCACAGACAAGAAGCTCAATTAAGACATTATCTTCACCACTGGGACTGGGGACAAAAGGACCACAGGCCAAATAATACAGCTCAACACCTCCACACTACCACAGTGAGTAGAATCAGGATTCTGAACACAGAAAACTTGCAGAATTATTAATGATGAATTGTATTAGACGTTATTAGACATTTCTGTTGTTGAGGAGGATGGGAGACCCACAGAGACGTCAAAATGTGTTTCTAAAATCGTCAAAGAGTAATTATTTTAACCTAAAGCATTTAATAAAGACACTTATAGTACAATATTATGGGGAATAGGAATGAGAGGGCTACTTACACCATTTTGGGAAGGGATCACAGCAGTGATTGAATGAGGGTATGAGGCATGAGTTCAGGTGTTCAGAGGCTTGACCAGTGCAGGGCAGGATTTGACTGGGAAGACAATAACACAAAAACACTACACAGTGAGACAAAAGAGCTAAGAATGAGTTAGTCCAATCAAGGAGTAAAATCATAGATGTGTAATAATGTGTTTGTGTTTGTGATTGACTCTACATAAAGTAATGAGAGAAACATTTACAGGGGTTCCCTCACCGTGCTTGGAGAGGAAACATTCAATGTGCCAGTGGATGAGTGGGCCACATGAGACGTGGCTTCCAGTTCATGTGAGGAGGTAGTTGACAATGGTAGTGGAGTGGTCATCGCTTGTTAACCTCTCTAGGCTAGGCGGGACGAATTCGTCCCACCTACGTAACAGCCACTGCTATCCTGTGGCGCGATTTTCAAAACCTTAAAAATCCTATTACTTCAATTTCTCAAACATATGACTATTTTACAGCCATTTAAAGACAAGACTCTCGTTAATCTAACCACACTGTCCGATTTCAAAAAGGCTTTACAACGAAAGCAAAACATTAGATTATGTCAGCAGAGTACCAAGCCAGAAATAATCAGACACCCATTTTTCAAGCCAGCATATAATGTCACCAAAACCCAGAAGACAGCTAAATGCAGCACTCACCTTTGATGATCTTCATCAGATGACAACCCTAGGACATTATGTTATACAATACATGCATGTTTTGTTCAATCAAGTTCATATTTATATCAAAAACCAGCTTTTTACATTAGCATGTGACGTTCAGAACTAGCATACCCCCCGCAAACTTCCGAGGAATTCGCTAACATTTTACTAAATTACTCACGATAAACGTTCACAAAAAGCATAACAATTATTTTAAGAATTATAGATACAGACCTCCTCTATGCACTCGATATGTCCGATTTTAAAATAGCTTTTTGGTGAAAGCACATTTTGCAATATTCTAAGTACATAGCCCAGGCTTCACGGGCTCGCTATTTAGACACCCGGCAAGTTTAGCACTCACCATAATCATATTTACTATTATAAAAGTTTGATTACCTTTTGTTGTCTTCGTCAGAATACACACCCAGGACTGCTACTTCAATAACAAATGTTGGTTTGGTCCAAAATAATCCATCGTTATATCCGAATAGCGGCGTTTTGTTCGTGCGTTCCAGACACTATCCGAAATAGTAAAGAAGTGTCACGCGCATGGCGCAATTCGTGACAATAAAATTCTAAGTATTCCATTACCGTACTTCGAAGCATGTCAACCGCTGTTTAAAATTTTTACGACATTTTTCTCGTAGAAAAGCGATAATATTCCGACAGGGAATCTCCTTTTCGGCAAACAGAGGAAAAAATCCCAAAGGCGGGGGCGGTCGGGGTCACGCGCATAAGCCAGTGTCCCTTGATCGGCCACTTGAGAAAGGCGATAATGTGTTTCAGCCTGGGGCTGGAATGACGACATTCTGTTTTTTCCCGGGCTCTGAGCGCCTATGGACGACGTGGGAAGTGTCACGTTAGAGCAGAGATCCTTAGTAAATGATAGAGATGGAAAAGAAGTTCAACAAATGGTCAGACTTCCTGTAAAGGAATCTCTCAGGTTTTGACCTGCCATTTGAGTTCTGTTATACTCACAGACACCATTCAAACAGTTTTAGAAAATTTAGGGTGTTTTCTATCCATATGTAATAAGTATATGCATATTCTAGTTACTGGGTAGGAGTGGTAACCAGATTAAATCGGGTATGTTTTTTATCCAGCCGTGTCAATACTGCCCCCTAGCCCTAACAGGTTAAACCATGGAACAGGAGGGGACTTAGCTGGAAATACACACAGCAGATACGTTCCCTTGAAGCTGAGCCATCGTAGGTTAGAACAACAAGTTTGTCCATGAAGATAAACACGGAATTCACATCTCGCCCACTTGGCTAATCAAAGTAGCCCAAGAAACTTTTTCTGAATAAAGCCCTGATCATCCACATACAGTACCTGACGATAACTGAGAACGGCAAGCAGACTGGTGGCAACCATAGGTCCCAGAATGGGGGGGGGGCAATTTTTTTGCCCTGGGCTCAGAGTTTGTCCTTATCTGTTGACCTAACCAGGAAAACTCTGGACCCTATAAGGTATGACAGTGATGAATCAGTTGTAAAATGTTTTGTAAGGGCTCTGATGGAACCAGTTTTAACTAAATCAGGGCACATGGTTTTAATAACTCTTAGGGCTCGCGGACTGCTAGCGAAACACCTACGACAACATCCGGTGAAATTGCAGAGCGCCAAATTCAAAATTACAGAAATCGGAATATTAAACATTCATGAAAATACAAGTTTTAACTAAATCAGGGCACATGGTTTTAATAACTCTTAGAGCTCGCGGACTGCTAGCGAAACACCTACGACAACATCTGGTGAAATTGCAGATCACCAAATTCAAAATAGAAATATATTAAACATTCATGAAAATACAAGTGTCATACATCATTTAAAAGCTTAGAATCTTGGCAAACGAACTGCTTTGTCAGATTTCAAAAAGGCTTTACGGTGAAAGCATAGCTTTCGATTATCTGAGGACAGCACCCCACAACAACATATTTTCCAAACAAGCACAGGCGTCACAGAATCCCAAATAGCGATAAAATAAATCACTTACCTTTGAAGATCTTCCTCTGTTTGCAATCCCAAGGGTCCCAGCTACACAATGAATGGTCGTTTTGTTCGATAAAGTCCTTCTTTTATATCCCAAAATAGTCTGTTTAGCAGGCGCCATGACTTCAGAAATCCACTCCTTCAACATGCAGACAAAGAAGTTCTAAAAGCTACCAGTAAATTTCGTCCAAACAAGTCAAATAACGTGTCTATATCATCCTCAGGTTGTCTAAAATGTAAATAAACTATAATATTTCATACGGAAAGTACTGTGTTCAATAGGAATGCCAAATTCGCAAGTGTGCACCCTCTCCATCGCGCGCAAAAACACTGATGTGACCCAAGCAGTCAGCTCACTGAAAGTGTAAATATTTATTTATTTTTCAAAATAGAAGCCTCAAAACCTTGAATAAATACTGTTGACATCTAGTGGATGCTATTATGAATTGGAATCTGGGTGACGGACATAGGAGTTTTCAATAGCTTTACAAAATATGAGCCTGTGATTTTATTTATTTTTTGGTCGGATTTTCTTCGGGTTTTCGCCTGCCATAACTGTTCTGTTATACTCACAGACATTATTTTAACAATTTTGGAAACGTCAGAGTGTTTTCTATCCAAATCTACCAATTATATGCATAGCTTCTGGGCCTGAGTAACAGGCATTTTACTTTGGGCACGCCAGAATCTCTGAACTTCCGAAAACTGCCCCCTAGCCCTAAGACGTTTTAACGGTCCTCACACTGTTCATGCTCTCATTTCATAGACGCGTACTGCTCACCTGTTCATCTTGTAATGAATAATGTGGAAATTGAGCAAGTTGAGGAGACTAAACTGCTTGGAGTAACCCTGGATTGTAAACTGCCATGGTCAAAACATATTGATACGACAGTAGCTAAGATGGGGAGAAGTCTGTCCATAATAAAGCCCTGCTCTACCTTCTTAACAACACTATCAACAAGGCAGGTCCTACAGGCCTTAGTTTCTACCTTCTGTCATGGGAATTCTGTTCCCAATGTTCATAAACCGAACTTCAATCAAACTACTCTGTCTGCCCCCCAGAGGGTGTAAAATTCTGGTTGAATGACGCAGACGGAGAGCCAAGCTACAATTTGTCAGAATGTTTATTTACGAGAGCTCTGAATATCATACAATGTACACAGCCTTTTATACCTGACATTTGGTCATACCATATGTCATACCCCTTACAAATGCCCCTCCTCTTCTTTAACACTGTCAATGCTTATTTACAAGTCTTCTCCATCTCATACATTGCTTATCATATCCTGCCCCATGTTACATAGTCTACTGCAAGCCTAAAGGTTTCTCCCCTCCCTGGGTGGGGAGACCTTCTTCCTGTTATCAGTTTCACAATGGTCACAAGTTGTCTGCTGTCTGGTTGCTTACATTGCTAAATCATTAAGCTTCAACTTTTCCGACACACACACATTAGTACATTCATCTTATAATCACTCGGTTATACCTTTTTTAGGGTGAAATCATTTAGTCAAACCTTTAATCATATTATTTCCATTACAATCCACCCTATTGGCTAAATATTTCACATACACTATAACACATCTATTTTTATTGGATTCAGAAATGTCACACAAAATCAAATTAGATCAAAGAAAACGAATACATGTATTTTCATTACATACTTATCAATGACTGTTCTAAGCCTATGTCCAGTCATAACTCTTCGGATTAGGATTTTTGCTATGACCTTCATTTAGAGAAACAGTCTTCCTAAACATTAAAGATGGTCTCGTCTAACATGGGCTCCTCGTAATTGAATGAATCCTCCACCAGGCTTGGCGGTAGGTATTTGTCATCCCACTGGTCTGAACTTGTAATCGGTCCGTATCTCACCATCTGCTCCGTCATCGATCTCTCCAGAGCCCTGGAAATGAGACCTCTCGTACAAGGGACCAAACAACAACCACATAATATCAACACAGTCATACAGGTGAAAGCAGCCCACAACACAGTGATTACAACCTTTTTCCATTTTCCGAACGTACTATCAAACATCCCGTGAGTGCCGTGTCCACCCCGGAATTTTCTGCTAACTCCTGAGCTAAATTGTTTAGACCGGCCAGGGCCTTGGTCACTGATCCATCTGGAGCTGTGTTCTCGGGGATGAAAGTACAGCATTCAGATCCGAACATCACACACACACCACCCTTTTCAGCCAGAAGCATATCCAAAGCTATTCTATTCTGCAATACCATCAAAGTGGTCGCAACTGTCTGTTCTGCTAACCCTTGAATTGCCTCTCTGGTATAGCTGATGAAACGCTGTTGGTTATAATAAATGTAATTTATCCAATCCATATTTTTATTGAGAGTCGACCACCAAAAGAGACTTGATTCCAATCCAGCCCATATCTGATTCCTAGCTTTAAATTCATCAGGCACCCCCCTTGGAACCCCAATGCTATCAATGTATATTCTATCGTCAAAGGACCCTGACGGAGCACTCCTCCCCTCTCTTTCACCTGGCACTAGGTCTTTGTGTTGTATAAGGGTGAAGGGCATGCCTAACTGTACCAATGCACAAATACCAGTCCAATTTGCAGGCAGGTTTGGCCACAGCTCCATACCTCCACACAACCACCAGACATCCGCTCTCGGCCTTTTTATCATACTAAAGTCCTCGGAACTCAACCACCCAGTCAGGTCCCTCATTGTCTCGTCAGTTGTAACATTCTCTGTCCTATCGCATGTTCTTACTTCCCCTATGTTCCATCCGTGTGTGTTGTGTCGAGCCACACAATAATAGTCTCCTCCTGCGACTGTGAAAAGGGGAAGTCTGGATCTAATGGGCACATAGGATACAGATAATGCAGATCAGTGCAACTGTCTGGCTTCCTGGCCTTCATGAACAGCTTTACCATACAGGCCATTCCCCTTGGAAAATTAATTCCATCGAGTAGAAAGGGGATGGTTGTCAACTGAAGTTTGGCTGTTGCGCAGGCATAACCTTCTTCTTTAGCTACTGATCTAGCTGTATACTGAATCCATTCCAGCCATAGGTTGGAATCCCCAAACCAAGTCTCCACCTCAATCACGTCCTTAAGGTCTTTCGTCTGAACTATTCTCACCGGTCCTTGGCTCTGGATAACTACACAGGTAATGTCCGTTTTATCAGGGGTACTACTGGTATTCTGGCTGGCGGTAGAACTATCTCCTGTCCTAACCTCTACTACTCGGAATGGTACCGCAGTGTCGACAATGGTCTGGTCAAGGCCAACATACCATAATCCTAAATCCTCTTTCTTTATGCTTTTAATGGTCATTCCTATCTTCAAGCAATACTTCCCTTGCTCTGGATTGCAGTCAAAAACCCTGGCCTTCACTATACTCCATCTGTTTCTATATTGGGTGTGTGGATTGACATAGCCTTCTCTCTCTGTGTGAGCTATGACCTGATTCCATGAGTTACACCGGGATCTACACAGATATCTTCCCCATGAAGTCTGAGTCCTAGACTGCCAGGAGGTTAGGGACCCCATTTGGTCTGCATAGAACTCTATTGAGACATCCTTCCCTAACTCTACTCTCACTTCCTTTTTATCCAGATCGAGTGACCTTTTGTACCTAGGACATAAAAACTCCTCATCTTCTACACTATGGGTCAAGTTACCACTTTCTGACTTCTCGAGTGGTTCATGGTGTATTAGGAATATGGCTCCCACAATCAGACAGCTCAGACTGACCAGTACCCCTGTAAAGCCCCACCCCCTCCCGGTGAATATATCACTGGCTAGAGGCCAACCCACACTTTCACTTCTATGAACGCACACAGTGAGGATCGGGCGGGTTAGGGAATCTTTGTTAGAGAGGTAACCCCTGAACCTTATTGGTATTCGGTTCTTCTCCTAACTCTGTGATTGTTCGACAGTGTCAGTGTGTCTTACCCTCCCGCAATATGTGATATGAACCCAGGTAGCTCTTTCAGCTATTCTCACCGCGAAGGCTATTACCAGGAACACTTGGTATGGGCCCTCCCACCGTGGCTGCTTCCAGTTCTTTTCTCCTCAGGGACTGGATCCACACCCAGTCTCCTGGTTGGATTGAGTGAATCATCTTCCCCTGTAATTCACCTGTTGGACACAAAGTCTCGGACATACGGGTTTGGTTAACCATGTGTTCTGTTAGTATATCTTCAACTTCTATGTCTACCTGTTCTGGCCTCCCTAACTCTGGCATTCTATATGGTTTACCTGATCAGCTAAAATGTAATCCATAATTTAAAGAGATAGATCCTAGTAAACCAACTACCCTAATCGTGTCCACCCAGTAAGTTGAGACCGCTTCTTCCCATTTAATATACTTATCTATTATAAAAAATGTTTTTTTAAGTAGTTCGTTATCCAATAGGCCACAAAGTGTTTCCGAACCTGCTCTACTATCCCCCCTGTTGACACATGGCTCTGCCCATGTGTCAATCTTGCCGCATCTCTAAACAATGACTTAGGTAGTATTGGTAACTTATCATGATACCAAATACCGTCCTTATATAAATTGCTCCTAACTTCTCCCATTTCGAAATCCCTTTCACTGGTGCTCTAGACTGACAATTTTAATATAGCTTTGTCTATGTTTACTTCCTCTTTTAAGAACTGCTGTGTCGATGGCTGCGGTTTAACCTGTTTAGGATAGGGGGCAGAATTTTCACGGACGGATAACAAACGTTCCCGATTTAATCTGGTTATTACTCCTGCCCAGAAACTAGAATATGCATATAATTGTTTGATTTGGATAGAAAACACCCTAAAGTTTCTAAAACTGTTGGAATGGTGTCTGTGAGTATAACAGAACTCATATGGCAGGCCAAAACCTGAGAAGATTCTATACAGGAAGTGCCCTCTCTGACCATATCTTGGCCTTCTATAGCCTCTTTATCGAAAACAGAGGATCCCTGCTGTAACGTGACATTTTCTAAGACTCCCATAGGCTCTCAGAAGGCGCCAGAACGTTGAATGATGACTCTGCAGTCCCTGGCTGAAAAACAGTAGCACATTTGGATAGTGGTCGATCTGAGAACAATGAAATGGGCGCACGCATGCACGTGAAGAGTCCATTTTACATTTTCAGTCTTTGAACGAAAACAACGTCGCCCGCTTGGAATATTATCGCTATTTTACGAGAAACATCACATAAAAATTGATTTTAAACAGCATTTGACATGCTTCGAAGTACGGTAATGGAATATTTAGAATTTTTTTGTCACGATATGTTGCGGCGCGTCACCCTTCGGATAGTGTCTTGAACGCAAGAACGAACGCAGCTATTTGGATAACTATGGATTATTTTGAACCAAACCAACATTTGTTGGTGAAGAAGAAGTCCTGGGAGTGCATTCTGACGAAGAACACCAAAAGTAATCCCATTTTTCTTATAGTAAATCTGAGTTTGGTGAGTGCCAAACTTGGTGGGTGTCAAAATAGCTAGCCATGATGGCCGGGCTATCTACTCAGAATATTGCAAAATGTGCTTTCACCGTAAAGCTATTTTAAAATCTGACATAGCGATTGCATAAAGGAGTTCTGTATCTATAAATCTTAAAATAATTGTTATGTTTTTTGTGAACGTTTATCGTGAGTAATTTAGTAAATTCACCGGAACTTTCGGTGGGTATGCTAGTTCTGAACGTCACTTGCTAATGTAAAAAGCTGTTTTTTGATATAAATATGAACTTGATTGAACAAAACATGCATGTATTGTATAACATAATGTCCTAGGAGTGTCATCTGATGAAGATCATCAAAGGGTAGTGCTGCATTTATCTGTGGTTTTGGTTTTTGTGACATTATATGCTGGCTTGAAAAATGAGTGTGTGATTATTTCTGGCTGGGTAGTCTCCTGACATAATCTAATGTTTTGCTTTCGTTGTAAAGCCTTTTTGAAATCGGACAATGTGGTTAGATAAAGGAGAGTCTTGTCTTTAAAATAGTCATATGTTTGAACAATGGACGTTTTGGGATTTTTGAGGAGTTTGTAATTCGCGCCACGCCGTATCATAGATGTTAAGTCAATCTGCTTTCAGTGTAAGAGCTTCCCCTTTCTGGAATACCCTGCCATTAGACACACACTACTGTGATTAATGTGCACCGTCCCTGTAAAATAAAAATTAACTCAACCTGCAATTCAGTTTACTGACCTGACATTGTTCCCCGTAATGGAAACAGATTATAATGTTAGAATACATTACTTCCTGCTCAAATTCACTATTGTTAACTAAACAATCTAAAAAAATATATCACCTCTACTCCAACAACGTTCTGCCTTTCCTCTATCGTAAGAGTAAAACCAACTTTTCAACTTTCTCTTCTCTTTCGGCTTCACAATTATGAAATGTCCAAGACTTAAAAGTAACATGTAAATTGCCAAACCTACTTTTCAACTTTCTTAGTAACTTCCTTTTTCTTTTCACCCTCTGCTCTCTTCCTCGTTGTTTCTGTCTCTTTTTCCCCTTCTCAGAATTTAGGAATAATTACTATTGTGACTTTTGATAAGTTATTAGGTCTCACACATAGACAAGTTACTTTTAACTGGTCAGTAAACCTATCTCACACGCACATCATTTTTTCGCTGCTGATATCCTTCTTCAACTTTCTCTCTCTCTTTCTCTACACTTGCCTTCTCACCTTCTTCTCCAGGCTTCAGACAGCCACACCCTGGCTATGTCTAACCCTCGACCTGCTGTTTCCCTGTCTTGTCCCCACATACCTTATGTATCTTTCTTATCATTAGTCCCGACTTTTCTATGTCCAAACTTCCATCAGATTCATACTTCCTTCTCCACATTGGACTGAAATAAATATTTATTTTATAACATTTAACTCAATATACTGCTCATCTCCAGTTAATTCCTGCACCTCCTTTGAGGGTTTGCCACCCATGGTTATTCAATAACTATTTATTATTAGGCTGCACAATCTATGCGTGTGTTTCTATAATCTGTTATTATCTTTAATCTATGTATATATACTTTTACTCTGTTTCCATTTAAACCTTCTATGTGTATCACAATCTATGTGTTTATCACTCCTCTCTGTGTGGGTGCTCACACTCTATGCACACGATCTCTGTGTATGTGCTTTTCACAATCTATGTGTGTGTGCTTCCTCCTTCCATAGAATAGTCAGACCAATTTTTTGCGCCCTGTTAGATCTCGACTACCCTCCCCGCTAATATACTCTAGATCAGTTATCCTTTAGATCTATGCGCATTAGCTTGCCTAATGTATATCGACCAGTTTAACCTTTAGGTCTCAACATTAGATAGTTTACATTGGTAGTGGCCACAGATACCTAGGGTCATTACGGACCCCCCCACACCTTGCCTAGGATGGCTCTACACCCAATTCCTCTCTTCCAATTGCATAGAATACTACCTATATCAGGGTTCTCCACACAATATTCTAAAGACAGGTCACCAGGTTAGTATGCCCCAACGGATATTTCGGTGTTTAACACCTAGACTACACTAACTCCCTTATCCACTACATGCAATCATAAAGGTATTACTCCCCAAATCCGCGTAAATAAAGATTTACTGACCTTTGTCTTGTAGGCTGGGAAAAGCAATGTAGGTTGGATTCCGTCACCGTCCCTGTCGACCTTAGATATTTACCGGCCTGATATGGAACCCCAATTTCAGGGGACAGGACAGTTTACGAGTCAATGACCTGCCCGTGCACGGTTTTCGGCGTGTTACCTTAGGAAGACAGGGACAGATGTTGGAATCCGGCTCGAAGGACCAAATTGTCATGGGAATTCTGTTCCCAATGTTCATAAACCGAACTTCAATTAAACTACTCAGTCTGCCCCCCAGAGGGTGTAAGATTCTGGTTGAATGAAGCAGACGGAGAACCAGCCTACAATTGGTCAGAATGTTTATTTACGAGAGTTCTGAATATCATACAATGTACACAGCCTTTTATACCTGACATTTGGTCATACCATATGTCATACCCCTTACAAATGCCCCTCCTCTTCTTTAACACTGTCAATGCTTATTTACAAGTCTTCTCCATCTCATACATTGCTTATCATATCCTGCCCCATGTTACATAATCTACTGCAAGCCTAAAGGTTTCTCCCCTCCCTGGTTGGGGAGACCTTCTTCCTGTTATCAGTTTCACAGTGGTCACAAGTTGTCTGCTGTCTGGTTGCTTACATTGCTAAATCATTAATTAAGCTTCAACTTTTCCGACACACACACATTAGTACATTCATCTTATAATCACTCGGTTATACCTTTTCAGGGTGAAATCCTTTAGTCAAACCTTTAACCTCTTGACGGTCGCCTAGGATAGGGGGCGCTACAGCGATTTTTGAAAAAAATTTGTGCCCATTTTAAACGGCCTCCTACTCAAACTCAGAAGCTAGGACATGCATATAATTAATACTTGTGGATAGAAAACACCCTAAAGTTTCTAAAGCTGTTTGAATGGTTTCTGTGAGTATAACAGAACTCATATGGCAGTCAAAACCCCGAGACCGATCGTAACAGGATGTGGATTTCTGAATTGCGGACTCAACTTCACCACTTTGCCTGTAATTCACACAGTGAGCAATTGTTCATTGAGCACTTCCTATTGCTTCCACTAGATGTCCCCAGTCTTTACAAAGTGATTTGAGCCTTCTACTGTGAAAACTGACTGAATGACACGCAGTGGAACGTGGTCACACGGAGAGGGCCATCACCATTATGACGCCGGCTCCCCTGGCTACCCTCCCCAAAACGTTTTGAAAGACAATGCAATCATCCCCCTTGAATCATATTGGAGCTCAGGTTGAAAAAGGCCCTAAAGATTTATGTTATACAACGTTTGACATGTTTGAACAAACCTAAATTAAAAAAAATGCATTTTTTTCGACGGTACTTTTGGTGCAGCCTTCAGAACGCGCTAACAAGAACAAGCTATTGGAACATAAAGGATAAACTTTTTCGAACGAAAATACATTTGTTGTGGACCTGGAATTCCTAGAAGTGCTTTCTGATGAAGATAATCAAAGGTAAGGGATTATTAACAATAGTATACAAGACTAGATTTGATATGCGATTGTTCCAAGATGGCGCTGACCTGTAACGGTAGCCTATTTTCTGAGTATCGCATCCCCTTTTATCGCAAAGTGTGATTACCCAGTAAAGTTATTTTTAAATCTGGCATTACAGGTGCTTTCAAGAGATATTCATCTATAAATCTTAGAATGACAATATTACATTTTAAAAATGTTTTCGAATAGTAATTTAGTAAATTGTAGCGCTGTTTCACCGGATGCATTTGAGGGAAAATAGTTAGTCAACGTTACGCGCCGATGTAAAATGCTGTTTTTATATATAAATATGAACTTTATCGAACAAAATAATGCATGTATTGTGTAACATGATGTCCTAGGAGTGTCATCTGATGAAGATTGTCAAAGGTTAGTGCTGCATTTAGCTGTTTTTTGGTTATTTGTGATGCATGTGGTTGGTCGGAAAATGGCTATGTGGCTACTTTTACGATATACTCCTCTAACATAATCTAATGTTTTGCTTTTGCTGTAAAGCCTTTTTGAAATCGGACAACGTGGTTCGATTCAGGAGAGGTGTATCAATAAAATGATATAACATAGTCCTATATTTGAAAAAATAAAAAAATCGTTGTGCTAATGGCGATAGGATTTTTTCGCTGGATGTCCGTCCCGCATACGGGACGAGCCCGTCAAGAGGTTTAATCATATTATTCCCATTACAATCCACCCTATTGGCTAAATATTTCACATACACTATAACACATCTATTTTTATTGGATTCAGAAATGTCACACAAAATCAAACTAGATCAAAGAAAACGAATACATGTATTTTCATTACATACTTATCAATGACTGTTCTAAGCCTATGTCCAGTCAGGATTAGGATTTTTGCTATGACCTTCATTTAGAGAAACAGTCTTCCTAAACATGGGCTCCTCATAATTGAATGAATCCTCCACCAGGCTCGGCGGTAGGTATTTGTCATCCCACTGGTCTGAACTTGGAATCGGTCCGTATCTCACCATCTGCTCCGTCATCGATCTCTCCAGAGCCCTGGAAATGAGACCTCTCGCACAAGGGACCAAACAACAACCACATAATATCAACACAGTCATACAGGTGAAAGCAGCCCACAACACAGTGATTACAACCTTTTTCCATTTTCCGAACGTACTATCAAACCATCCCGTGAGTGCCGTGTCCACCCCGGAATTTTCTGCTAACTCCTGAGCTAAATTGTTTAGACCGCCATTCAGATCCGAACATCACACACACACACCACCCTTTTCAGCCAGAAGCATATCCAAAGCTATTCTATTCTGCAATACCATCAAAGTGGTCGCAGCTGTCTGTTCAGCTAACCCTTGAATTGCCTCTCTGGTATAGTTGATGAAACGCTGTTGGTTATAATAAATGTAATTTATCCAATTCACATTTTTATTGAGAGTCGACCACCAAAAAGACTTGATTCCAATCCAGCCCATATCTGATTCCTAGCTTTAAACTCATCAGGCACCCCCCTTGGAACCCCAATGCTATCAATGTAAATTCTATCATCAAAGGACCCTGACGGAGCACTCCTCCCCTCTCTTTCACCTGGCACTAGGTCTTTGTGTTGTATAAGGGTGAAGGGCATGCCTAACTGTACCAATGCACAAATACCAGTCCAATTTGCAGGCAGGTTTAGCCACAGCTTCATACCTCCACACAACCACCAGACATCCTCTCTCGGCCTTTTTATCTTACTAAAGTCCTCGGAAATCAACCACCCAGTCAGGTCCCTCATTGTCTTGTCAGTTGTAACATTCTCTGTCCTATTGCATGTTCTTACTTCCCCTACGTTCCATCCGTGTGTGTTGTGTCGAGCCACACAATAATAGTCTCCTCCTGCGACTGTGAAAGGAGGAAGTCTGGATCTAATGGGCACATAGCATACAGATAATGCAGATCAGTGCAACTGTCTGGCTTCCTTGCCTTCATGAACAGTTTTACCATACAGGCCATTCCCCTTGGTAAATTAATTCCATGTCCTAACCTCTACTACTCAGAATGGTACTGCAGTGTCGACAATGGTCTGGTCAAGGCCAACATACCATAACCCTAAATCCTCTTTCTTTATGCTTTTAAAGGTCATTCCTATCTTCAAGCAATACTTCCCTTGCTCTGGATTGCAGTCAAAAACACTGGCCTTCACTATACTCCATCTGTTTCTATATTGGGTGTGTGGATTGACATAGCCTTCTCTCTCTGTGTGAGCTATGACCTGATTCCAGGAGTTACACCGGGATCTACACAGATATCTTCACCATGAAGTCCGAGTCCTAGACTGCCAGGAGGTTAGGGACCCCATTTGGTCTGCATAGAACTCTATTGAGACATCCTTCCCTAACTCTACTCTCACTTCCTTTTTATCCAGATCGAGTGACCTTTTGTACCTAGGCCATAAAAACTCCTCATCTTCTACACTATGGGTCAAGTTACCACTTTCTGACTTCTCGAGTGGTTCCTGGTGTATTAGGAATATGGCTCCCACAATCAGACAGCTCAGACTGACCAGTACCCCTGTAAAGCCCCACCCCCTCCTGGAGAATATATCACTGGCTAGAGGCCAATCCACGCTTTCACTTCTATGAACGCACACAGTGAGTATCGGGCGGGTTAGGGAATCTTCGTTAGAGAGGTAACCCCCGAACCTTATAGGTATTCGGTTCTTCTCCTAACTCTGTGATTGTTCGACAGTGTCAGTGTGTCTTACCCTCCCGCAATGTGTGATATGAACCCAGGTAGCTCTTTCAGCTATTCTCACGCGAAGGCTATTACCAGGAACACTTGGTATGGGCCCTCCCACCGTGGCTGCTTCCAGTTCTTTTCTCCTCAGGGACTGGATCCACACCCAGTCTCCTGGTTGGATTGAGTGAATCGTCTTCTGTAATTCACCTGTTGGACACAAAGTCTCGGACATACGGGTTTGGTTAACCATGTGTTCTGTTAGTATATCTTCAACTTCTATGTCTACCTGTTCTGGCCTCCCTAACTCTGGCATTCTATATGGTTTACCTGATCAGCTAAAATGTAATCCATTATTTAAAGAGATAGATCCTAGTAAACCAACTACCCTAATCGTGTCCACCCAGTAAGTTGGGACCGTTTCTTCCCATTTAATATACTTATCTATTATAAAAAATGTTTTTTTTAAAAGTTCGTTATCCAATAGGCCACAAAGTGTTTCCGAACCTGCTCTACTATCCCCCCCTGTTGACACATGGCTCTGCCCATGTGTCAATCTTGCTGCATCTCTAAACATTGACTTAGGTAGTATTGGTAACTTATCATGATACCAAATACCGTCCTTATATAAATTGCTCCTAACTTCTCCCATTTCGAAATCCCTTTCACTGATGCTCTAGACTGACAATTTTAACATAGATTTGTCTATGTTTACTTCCTCTTTTAACCTCTATGGGCTAGGTGGGACGCTAGCGTGCCACCCGTGGTGCACTCCATCAACAGCAGGTGCATTTCAAGAGCGGCAAATTTGAATCCAAATAAATGTCAAAATTCAAATTTTTCAAACATACAACTATTTTACACCCTTTGAAAGATAAACATCTCCTTAATCTAACCACGTTTTACGATTTCAAAAAGGTTTTACGGCGAAAGCATAAATTTAGAGTATGTTAGGACAGTACATTTACAAGAGTTGTGTGTAATGTTTTGTCAATTCAAAGACAGGGTCACCAAAACCATAAAACCAGCTAAAATGATGCACTAACCTTTTACAATCTCCATCAGATGACACTCCTAGGACATTATGTTAGACAATGCATGCATTTTTAGTTCTATCAAGTTCATATTTATATCCAAAAACAGCGTTTTACTATGGCATTGATGTTGAGGAAATCGTTTCCCTCCAATAACCGGCAGTCAAGTCAGCGTCACAAATTAAATAATTAAAATTAGAAAACATTGGTAAAATATTATATTGTCATTTAAAGAATTATAGATTTACATCTCTTGAACGCAATCAACTTGCCAGATTTAAAAATAACCTTACTGGGAAATCACACTTTGCAATAATCTGAGCACTGCGCCCAGAAAAATACGCGTTGCGATACAGACTAGACGTCATGTTGGGGAGATCTAAAATCGAAAATACTATGTAAATAATCCATTACCTTTGATTCTCTTCATCAGATGTCACTTCCAGGTATCACAGGTCCATAACGAATGTAGTTTTGTTCAAAAAAGCTCATCATTTATGTCCAAAAATCTCCGTCTTGTTAGCACATGATCTAAGCCAGCCGGACTTCTCGTCATGAACGAGGAGAAAAAATATATTTACGTTCGTTCAAACATGTCAAACGTTGTATAGCATAAATCATTAGGGCCTTTTTTAACCAGAACATGAATAATATTCAAGGTGGACGAATGCATACTCTTTTATAACGTATTGGAACGAGGGTACCCAACATGAACTCGCGCGCCAGGTGTCTAATGGGCCATCATCGTTCCATGGCTCTTGTTCGGTCAGATCTCCCTCCAGAAGACTCAAAACACTTTGTAAAGGCTGGTGACATCTAGTGGAAGCAATAGGAAGTGCCAAAATATTCCTCAGCCCCTGTGTTTTTCAATGGGATAGGTTTAAAGGTAATACAACACATCAGGTATCCACTTCCTGTCAGAAAATGTCTCAGGGTTTTGCCTGCCAAATGAGTTCTGTTATACTCACAGACACCATTCAAACAGTTTTAGAAAATGTAGGGTGTTTTCTATCCATATGTAATAAGTATATGCATATTCTAGTTACTGGGTAGGAGTGGTAACCAGATTAAATCGGGTATGTTTTTTTATCCAGCCGTGTCAATACTGCCCCCTAGCCCTAACAGGTTAAGAACTGCTGTGTCGACGGCTGCGGTTTAACCTGTTTATGAATGATGACTCTGCAGTCCCTGGCTGAAAAACAGTAGCGCATTTGGATAGTGGTCGATCTGAGAACAATGAAACGGGCGCACGTGTGCACGTGAAGAGTCCATTTTACATTTTCAGTCTTTGAACAAAAACAACGTCGACCCGGTCGGAATATTATCGCTATTTTACGAGAAAAATCGCATATAAATTTATTATAAACAGCGTTTGACATGCTTCGAAGTACGGTAATGGAATATTTTGAGAAAAAAAATTCACGATACGCGCCGGCGCTTCACCCTTCGGATAGTGTCTTGATCGCAAGACCAAACGCAGCTATTTGGATATAACTATGGATTATTTGGAACCAGTATAGACCTAGTCTGTTCATTATATACATCTACATGATGTATTGTTACACCATGTAGGAGCAGTATAGACCTAGTCTGTTCATTATATACATCTACATGATGTATTGTTACACCATGTAGGAGCAGTATAGACCTAGTCTGTTCATTATATACAGCTACATGATGTATTGTTACACCATGTAGGAGCAGTATAGACCTAGTCTGTTCATTATATACATCTACATGATGTATTGTCACACCATGTAGGAGCAGTATAGACCTAGTCTGTTCATTATATACATCTACATGATGTATTGTTACACCATGTAGGAGCAGTATAGACCTAGTCTGTTCATTATATACATCTACATGATGTATTGTTAGTCCATGTAGGAGCAGTATCAACCGATAGTAGATGGCTACTTATTTAGATGTTGTTTGACTTAATTAAACTGCCTTAAATGTGCTGTGGTAAACATGTTTTATTCTCACTAATCAACCAACACATCCCTGTGTTTGTATGTCTCAATATAATAGTATTATTTAATTAAATCCATGTAAAATAATCTTTGTCTGAAAATAAAATCTGATCCTCAACTGCGTTTCCCTCCAGTCAGCAGACGGCGATGTGCGTCTTTCAGGCGATGCTGCAGCGTGACGTATAATCTAGTGGACGGTTCTTCATAAACAGCTCGTCAACCACCTCGGTAGCTTGCTAGCCAACATAGCCGAAAGAATCAAGCTATTTATACGCTTTCGGTCTATATTAGCTACTGTGTTTTAGACACACTTCTGTCGTATCTACTTGTTAACCTATTTAATTTAATATTACGTTATTTTTTATTAGTCAGCTATAGTAGCTGGCTGGTTAAGTTAGCATTAGCCTAGTCGCTAATGATAGCTAGCTAGCTAGCTGACATCCCCGAACATGAGCTCCCTAAACTACTCCCCTCCTGTTAAAGAAGAGGAGGTCTGCTGGACGGAGAAAGAAGCTCTGGGGCTGAACATTGTCGTGAAAGAGGAGAAGGAAGAAGAGGATGTTACAGTAAAACAAGAAGTAGAGGGTGAGGCTGTTACAGTGAAAGAAGAAGAGAAAGACGTTACAGTTAAACAAGAGGATGATGCTGTTTTTGGAGTGAAGAAGGAAGGAGAGATTACTGTCACATTGGAAGATGAAGAGGAGGAGACAGGAGATCTGAGTAACACCAGTAAGTACCGCCTTCAATTAGTTTTTAACTTTGGATATTCGGAGTTGGCTCGTCAATACCTCTTCAACGGAGGGCCCTGGGATGATGACTGATATGTCTAGAATCAGACGGCGTAGAGACAAGCTACCCCTTGTTTTCTCCGTTCCGTTTCCAAAAAGTGACTTAACATATATATTTGAGGAGGGTCTATCTGCTGACCGCAGACTGGGGGGCCACGGCATGTAGTGATTTTAATGTAGTGATGTTTTACTACACACCGTGACCCCCAATAGAGCCATGTGAGAGTTGGGTTGGCTACACCAAAGATTATGGATATACTGACAAGATGTCTCTCCGTCCTGACAAGGGGAGTCGTTGTCCACAAAGCTGCACTGTGGGTTGTCTCGCTCCCACCTATCCTGTCTTTGGATTGGTGGATACATCTTATTATTGTAATCTATTGTTTATATTCTATGAGGGTTGTTGTCGTCAACCGCCTGTATTCAATGGAGAGAGATGCTAAGCTACTAGCATGAATATGCATAGCGATCTGAAGACAACTCCTATAGTGTTTTTATCAAAGTTGTCGGTATGTCACGTGTCCACGTAACAACTTAATCATTACGAAACTTCTGTTAGATCAAGTAAACCTCACGTAGCAAATAAGCCATTCATTTTGTTGTTGACCAAATTCAACACTTTCCACATTGGGTTGATAATTGTTTCCACTTGGATACAACCAACTGTAACCTACTGGCATGACCTAGAGAGATACAACCTACTGTAGCCTACTGGCATGACCTAGAGAGATACAACCTACTGTAACCTACTGGCATGACCTAGAGAGATACAACCTACTGTAACCTACTGGCATGACCTAGAGAGATACAACCTACTGTAACCTACTGGCATGACCTAGAGAGTTACAACCTACTGTAGCCTACTGGCATGACCTACAGAGATACAACCTACTGTAGCCTACTGGCATGACCTAGAGAGATACAACCTACTGTAACCTACTGGCATGACCTAGAGTGTTACAACCTACTGTAACCTACTGGCATGACCTAGAGAGTTACAACCTACTGTAACCTACTGGCATGACCTAGAGAGTTACAACCTACTGTAACCTACTGGAATGACCTAGAGAGTTACAACCTACTGTAGCCTACTGGCATGACCTAGAGAGATACAACCTACTGTAACCTACTGGCATGACCTAGAGAGTTACAACCTACTGTAACCTACTGGCATGACCTAGAGAGATACAACCTACTGTAACCTACTGGCATGACCTACTGTATTCTTTCTACCAATTGATTGGTTGAAATTTTATGACGTGTATTTGTTCATATAGACACACCCCATGTGTTTAATAAAATCAACTGAATGTGCAGAACTTGAACTGAACTGATGCTTCAAGTATTTGATTAAATAATTAACACACACAAATGACTTGAGGAAGCCAGAGGTCAATATAACCAGAAGAAAATAACCAATTCCCCACCTGCTGCTGGCCTTCGTTAATTCTGACGTTATGCTCCTGAAGTTTCCGGTAAAATAGGCAAACTTTTTCCATTTCCGTTTGAAGTGCCAATTTATCTGACCATTTCTACCGATCTGCGTGCCAGTTATGAACGAGTTACAACACTTGTTTGGCTCCGCCACTTCCTGGGTCGGTGAAGTGAGGTATTAAATTTAAGGATTAAATCATTTAAGGAATATATCCGAGTCTCACGCTCATCACCTGTGGAATGCGGGGCTTCCAGCGAGGTGTGGATTTAATAGTATGTTGTACCTTGTTTCCCTCCTTCAGGGAACAGTAGTTATAGTCATAACATGTGGATTTAATAGTATGTTGTACCTAGTTTCCCTCCTTCAGGGAACAGTAGTTAATGTCATAACATGTGGATTTAATAGTATGTTGTACCTAGTTTCCCTCCTTCAGGGAACAGTAATTATAGTCATTACATGTGGATTTAACCTCTATGGGACCGGCGGGACGAATTCGTCCCACCTACGTAACAGCCACTGCCATCCTGTGGCGCGATTTTCAAAATCTTCAAAATCATATTACTTCAATTTCTCAAACATATGACTATTTTACAGCCATTTAAAGATAAGACTCTCGTTAATCTAACCACACTGTCCGATTTCAAAAAGGCTTTACAACGAAAGCAAAACATTAGATTATGTCAGCAGAGTACCAAGCCAGAAATAATCAGACACCCATTTTTCAAGCCAGCATATAATGTCACCAAAACCCAGAAGACAGCTAAATGCAGCACTCACCTTTGATGATCTTCATCAGATGACAACCCTAGGACATTATGTTATACAATACATGCATGTTTTGTTCAATCAAGTTCATATTTATATCAAAAACCAGCTTTTTACATTAGCATGTGACGTTCAGAACTAGCATACCCCCCGCAAACTTACGGGGAATTCGCTAACATTTTACTAAATTACTCACGATAAACGTTCACAAAAAGCATAACAATTATTTTAAGAATTATAGATACAGACCTCCTCTATGCACTCGATATGTCCGATTTTAAAATAGCTTTTTGGTGAAAGCACATTTTGCAATATTCTCAGTAGATAGCCCAGGCATCACGGGCTCGCTATTTAGACACCCGGCAAGTTTAGCACTCACCATAATCATATTTACTATTATAAAAATGTCATTACCTTTTGTTGTCTTCGTCAGAATGCACACCCAGGACGTCTACTTCAATAACAAATGTTGGTTTGGTCCAAAATAATCCATCGTTATATCCGAATAGCGGCGTTTTGTTCGTGCGTTCCAGACACTATCCGAAATAGTAAAGAAGTGTCGCGCGCTTGGCGCAATTCCTGACAATAAAATTCAAAGTATTCAATTGCCGTACGTCGAAGCATGTCAACCGCTGTTTAAAATCAATTTTTACGTCATTTTTCTCGTAGAAAAGCGGTAAAATTCCGACAGGGAATCTCCTTTTCGGCAAACAGAGGAAAAAATCCCAAAGGCGGGGGCGGTCGGGGTCACGCGCATAAGCTAGTGTCTCTTGATGGGCCACTTGAGAAAGGCGATAATGTGTTTCAGCCTGGGGCTGGAATGACGACATTCTCTTTTTTCCCGGGCTATGAGAGCCTATGGACGACGTGGGAAGTGTCACGTTAGAGCAGAGATCCTTAGTAAATGATAGAGATGGCAAAGAAGTTCCAGAAATGGTCAGACAGGCCACTTCCTGTAAAGGAATCTCTCAGGTTTTGACCTGCCATTTGAGTTCTGTTATACTCACAGACACCATTCAAACAGTTTTAGAAAATTTAGGGTGTTTTCTATCCATATGTAATAAGTATATGCATATTCTAGTTACTGAGTAGGAGTGGTAACCAGATTAAATCGGGTATGTTTTTTATCCAGCCGTGTCAATGCTGCCCCCTAGCCCTAACAGGTTAATAGTATGTTGTACCTAGTTTCCCTCCTTCAGGGAACAGCAGTTATAGTCATAACGTGTGGATTTAATAGTATGTTGTACCTAGTTTCCCTCCTTCAGGGAACAGTAGTTATAGTCATAACATGTGGATTTAATAGTATGTTGTACCTAGTTTCCCTCCTTCAGGGAACAGTAATTATAGTCATAACATGTGGATTTAATAGTATGTTGTACCTAGTTTCCCTCCTTCAGGGAACAGCAGTTATAGTCATAACGTGTGGATTTAATAGTATGTTGTACCTAGTTTCCCTCCTTCAGGGAACAGTAGTTATAGTCATAACATGAGGATGTAATAGTATGTTGTACCTAGTTTCCCTCCTTCAGGGAACAGTAGTTATAGTCATAACGTTAAGCTTGACATATTATGAACTTTAACTTAAATACTGGATCTTGCTGTGGGACAGTTTTTTTGTATTCAGATCTCTGAAATGCTCTCTAACTACGTAACATTTATTGTCTCCTTATATTACGCTGGGAAAACAGTTTTCATGGGCACAGAAATCCTAAATCATTTCAGTTTACTAAATCCAATGGTTCTAACCGAGAGTCACCTTAACTTTATTGACAACACCCAAATGGATACTGTCATTAATGCGATTCTTAAATAATTACACATAATACTTAATACTGTAGCTGTTTAGTTACTATCATCAGCTGATCCAGGAAATAATTTTCTGCATGCCAGTCAAATGTAGTTCTTCATTCATTACACCGGTAAAGACAGTTATGCCGTGCTCCACGTTGGATCCAACATCCCAAACAAATCGATATTTATAATGTGTTATTGTTTACTTGATTTACAGTAGGGTCTCGTTAGTCCGTTTTGAAACGGAGATACTTAGCTCATAATGTGTAGAGAAATGTTCCTTGATGGATAGGCTATTGTACAACACACAGAGCAATTTTCCTTTATTCAGGACATTTAGAATGACAACACATCACAGAGTAGCCTAGTGGGATTATTCACAAAATTATCTGGTGATCAGGTTATGAATTGTCATGACAAAGACATTTTAGTCTCCTTGTTTCACCTAAAATATTAAATGATTTATAGTCCTAGGTCTATGTTGTTGTTAGGTGAAGTTATGGGTCCTACAGTAGGTCTATGTTATTGTTAGGTGAGATTATAGACCATTTTGGCATACACTTAGTGGACAAAATCTCATTGTCAGGCTGATGTCAGGCTGATGGAAAACTAGCCAATGATCATTTTACTGGTTGAAGTCGTTTTTAAATATAAAGTAGTACATTTGACAATAACACAAACATTATATTAAATCAGGACATTCAAACGAGCTTTACAATTATAATCCAAAGTAGTGTCAAATGATGATAATAATAATCATAATCAACCTGTAAATTGAGGCTATATTTGCTGTCAGCCTATGAGAACTCCCCTGAGTTTTCCCCCACGGTGGTGAAGTAGTGAATAGACACAGAGCTTAATGTGAGTTTCCTTGAGTAGCACTCCTGATCTAGTGCTGTAATATTCAGAATACATTGTGAAAACTAATCTTTGCTCACCATTTTTTAAATATATATATTTTTTTCACCCCTTTTTTCTCCTTAATTGGTACTTACAGTCTTGTCTCATCGCTGCAACTCCCATACGGACTCTGGAGAGGCGAAGGTCGAGAGCCCTGCGTCCTCCGAAACACAACCCAACCTAGCCGCGATGCTTCTTGACACAATGCCCATCCAACCCGGAAGCCAGCCACACCAATGTGTCGGAGGAAACACCGTACACCTGGCGACCTGGTCAGCGTGCACTGCGCCCGGCCCGCCACATGAGTTGCTAGTGCGCGATGAGACAAGGATATCCCTGCCGGCCAAACCCTCCCCTAACCCGGACGACGGTGGGCCAATTGTGCGTCGCCCCATGGGCCTCCCGGTCGCGGCCGGCTGCAACAGAGCTTGGACTCGAACACAGAATCTCTAATGGCACAGCTTAGGCCACTTGCTCACCATTTTTGCTCCAGGCAGATATACTACATCCATAACTAGCGGTTTCTGCATTAGCAGGGAGGTGTTTCTGCAATCAAATTGTGTGTGCATCGCCCTTGTCGCAATTTTAGCAAACACAGAAAGGTGCCTATATTTGAGAACAAAAGTCGCCTGGCACACTGCTTAGGAGTTCAACACCTTTTACTTATTTCTAGTTACTACTAATGTGAAAACAAGACTAAATATGACTATTGTTGCTCACTTGACTGTCTTAAGACAATTGTCAAGTCATTTTAACATTCATTACAGACGTCAATTGTTGTACAGTATCATGGCTACGCTGTTGGCATCACCTTTTTCAGTGGATTTCTGCTGTTGTGAGCTTAACTATCTGTCTGACTTGTTCACACAGGAGAGAGACGTGACTATCATGGATCCTCTGGGGAGCCTCAACATCATGATGCTAACGAGTCAGAGAAGAGTCTGTCCAGATTCTATCACCTCAAGAAACACCAGCAGAGACCCACAGGGAAGACATCTATCTGCTGCTCTGACTGTGGAAAACATTGCAAATCTTCATCAGAACTTAAAATACACCAGCGAACACACACAGGAGAGAAATCTCACCACTGTTTTGATTGTGGGAAGAGTTACTTAAGATTAAAAGCACTAAAAGTACACCTGAGAATTCACACTGGAGAGAAACCTTACAGCTGTGATCAATGTGGGAAGAGTTTTACTCAGTCAAGCAACCTGTTATCACACCAGAGGATACACACAGGAGAGAAACCTTATAGCTGTGATCAATGTGGGAAGACTTATATTTCATCTTGCCATCTGACTAGACACCAGCGAATACACACAGGAGAGAAACCTTATAGCTGTAATAAATGTGGGAAGAGTTTTACTCGGTCAGACAACCTGATATTACACCAGAGAACACACACAGGAGAGAAACCTTATAGCTGTGATCAATGTGGGAAGAGTTTTACTACATCTGGCTCTCTGACTCTACACCAGAGAACACACACAGGAGAGAAACCTTATAGCTGTGGTCAATGTCGGATGAATTTTACTACATCTGGCTGTCTCTCCAGATCAAAACACCTCAAGAAACACCTGCAGAGATCCACAGGGAAGGGAACTCACTGCTCTGACTGTGGGAAGAGATTCACCTCTTCATCAGGAATTAAAATTCATCAGAGAATCCACACAGGAGAGAAATCTTTTAGCTGTGGTCAATGTGGGAAGAGTTTTACTAGGTCAACCAGCCTCATATCACACCAGAGAACACACACAGGAGAGAAACCTTATAGCTGTCATCAATGTGGGAAGAGTTTTACTACATCTGGCCATCTGACTCAACACCAGAGAAAACACACAGGAGAGAAACCTTATAGCTGTGGTCAATGTGGGAAGAGTTTTACTACATCTGGCTGTCTGACTCGACACCAGAGAACACACACAGGAGAGAAACCTTATAGCTGTGATCAGTGTGACAAGAGATACTCTGATCTCATTCTCCGGTAAAAGACATCTGATCAAACATCAGAAAATACATGAATGAGTTGTTTCATGATATCAATGATATAATGTCACAATGTAGAATGTTTTAACATTGCAGTAGGAGTATTTTAATGATGTCACAATGTAGAATGTTTAAACATTGTAGAAGGAGTATTTTAGTGATGTCACAATGTAGAACCCTAAACGTTTGTCCCCTGTTCTATTGATTTCAACATGATATGGATATTAACCTCAGGGGAAAAATCCAGGCTCTGAAATGGAAGAGTTACTATTTATGAGATTTAATAAAAAGTGACTAACAAAAAAAGAGTTGTGTTACACTTACCATGTTGGTGACCCACTGGAATCAAAATGTATCTGGCTGTTTTCTACAAATTGTCCTCTAACCAGTGATGTACACAGCTGTTAGTTTTAACAGGATGTGCAACCTCATCTCCCTCTCGGCACAATGGATTTCAACGTGATATCGATGAGTTATGACAAATAAGTGTTGTGTTCCTTTGTTTAGTGACCCCTAAATTGAAATGCATCACTCCAAAATGTAGCTGACTGTCTTCTGCAGGTTGTCCTCTAATCAGTGAGGTAAAATATATCTCCCATTTCCATGTGTTTTTTTAGTTGTGTTAGTTTCAACAGCACGTACAACCTGATTTCCCCCCTAATCGATATCAGTGATTTATTGCTACTTGTCAAAACAACAGTGTTTCTGGTGCTTGTGCAGTTTATAAGGAGCTTGTTTAAAAAATACAAGTAATATGATTATTGTGGCAGATGTTTGTGTACATAGCACATTTTATGTTTAGGTTTTCAATTTATCACAAACTGTTTCTGCATATTAGTTATTGATTTGGACACGTTAAAACTGTGTTTTGACATTGGGCTATCCCACCTAGCAAAATGACGTTGAAAATATGACTATGCAATCAAATATTTCATATTTACATTTCATGTAACATTTAGTAGTGATAATTATTTATGCAACCAACTGACAATTTTTTGCTACAATTATAATGACATTGTTGCCCTGCTTTTATAATATCAGGGTTCATTACATTTACATTACATTTTTGTCATTTAGCAGACGCTCTTATCCAGAGCGACTTATGGTCTATACTGCTCCTACATGGTGTAACAATAAGCAGCTGGGTCTATACTGCTCCTACATGGTGTAACAGTAAGCAGCTGGGTCTATACTGCTCCTACATGGTGTAACAATAAGCAGCTGGGTCTATACTGCTCCTACATGGTGTAACAATAAGCAGCTGGGTCTATACTGCACCTACATGGTGTAACAATAAGCAGCTGGTTCTATACTGCTCCTACATGGTGTAACAATAAGCAGCTGGGTCTATACTGCTCCTACATGGTGTAACAATAAGCAGCTGGTTCTATACTGCTCCTACATGGTGTAATAATAAGCAGCTGGGTCTATACTGCTCCTACATGGTGTAACAATAAGCAGCTGGGTCTATACTGCTCCTACATGGTGTAACAATAAGCAGCTGGGTCTATACTGCACCTACATGGTGTAACAATAAGCAGCTGGTTCTATACTGCTCCTACATGGTGTAACAATAAGCAGCTGGGTCTATACTGCTCCTACATGGTGTAACAATAAGCAGCTGGGTCTATACTGCTCCTACATGGTGTAACAATAAGCAGCTGGGTCTATACTGCTCCTACATGGTGTTACAATAAGCAGCTGGGTCTATACTGCTCCTACATGGTGTTACAATAAGCAGCTGGGTCTATACTGCTCCTACATGGTGTTACAATAAGCAGCTGGGTCTATACTGCTCCTACATGGTGTAACAATAAGCAGCTGGGTCTATACTGCTCCTACATGGTGTAACAATAAGCAGCTGGGTCTATACTGCTCCTACATGGTGTAACAAAAAGCAGCTGGTTCTATACTGCTCCTACATGGTGTTACAATAAGCAGCTGGGTCTATACTGCTCCTACATGGTGTAACAATAAGCAGCTGGGTCTATACTGCTCCTACATGGTGTAACAATAAGCAGCTGGGTCTATACTGCTCCTACATGGTGTAACAATACGCAGCTGGGTCTATGCTGCTCCTACATGGTGTAACAATAAGCAGCTGGGTCTATGCTGCTCCTACATGGTGTAATAATAAGCAGCTGGGTCTATGCTGCTCCTACATGGTGTAACAATAAGCAGCTGGGTCTATACTGCTCCTACATGGTGTAACAATAAGCAGCTGGGTCTATACTGCTCCTACATGGTGTAACAATAAGCAGCTGGGTCTATACTGCTCCTACATGGTGTAACAATAAGCAGCTGGGTCTATACTGCTCCTACATGGTGTAACAATAAGCAGCTGGGTCTATGCTGCTCCTACAAAAACAATAAATAGATGTAGATGTATAATGAACGTTCACTAGTGACTAACACAGTTAAACAAATATTCATTTACACTTTTACTCAGATATAAATGTTGCAAAGTCATTACATTTTCACCTTGATTTCTGCTACACAAATTAACTCAATGAAATGCAACTAAATTCAAGAGTTTTCATGGTTAAAATCAAGAAATGCACAAGGATAAAATCAAGAAATGCATTTTATTCATCTGGAAAAAAGTATTTACATTTTGAAATACCAATATCCAAATCCTACAATGAACATCTAAGGGTTAATACAATCAATCAAACCTCATAATTAAAATCATGTCTTGAGAAGAAAAAACAACAAATGTATATTTTTCTTCTGAGGTCTTGGCTGATTTCTTTGATTTTCTCATGATGTCAAGCTTAGAGGCACTGAGTTTGAAGGTAGACCTTGAAATACATCCACAGGTACACCTCCAATTGACTCAAATGATGTCAATTAGTCTATCAGATGCTTCTAAAGCCATGACATCATTTTCTGACATTTTCCAAGCTGTTTAAAGGCACAGTCAACTTAGTGTATGTAAACTTCTGACTCACTGGAACTGTGATACAGTGAATCATAAGTGAAATAATCTGTAAACAATTGTTGGAAAAATTACTTGTGTCATGCACAAAGTAGATGTCCTAACCGACTTTCCAAAACTATAGTTTGTTAAGAAATTTGTGGAGTGGTTGAAAAATGAGGTTTAATGACTACAACCTAAGTGTATGTAAACTTCTGACTTCAACTGTATACAGTACCAGTCAAAAGTGTGGACACACCCACTCATTCAAACCCTAGTCAAGGGTTTTTCTTTATTTTATCTATTGTCTACATTGTAGAATAATAGTGGAGACATCAAAACTATGAAACAACACATATGGAATCATGTAGTAACCAACAAAAGTGTTAAACAAATCAAAATATATTTTATATTTGAGATTCTTCAAAGTAGCCACGCTTTGCCTTGTTGACAGCTTTGCACACTCTTGGCATTCTCTCAACCAGCTTTTTCCCTCATCAATCTACACACACAAAAAAATATGACATTTACATAAGTATTCAGACCCTTTACTCAGTACTTTGTTGAAGTACATTTGGCAGCGATTACAGCCTCAAGTCTTCTTGTGTGTGACGCTACAAGTGTGGCACTCCTGTATTTGGGGAGTTTCTCCTATTCTTCACAGCAGATCCTCTCAAGCTCTGCCAGTAAAAATAAAGAAAATCCTTGAATGAGTAGGTGTGTCCAAACCTTTGACTGGTACTGTATGTCAAAACACAGCCTCTCTATTCTCTCATGTGATTGCAGGTCCTCTGACTGGGAAAATGTCTTTCCACAATGAGAACATTGGAAAGGCTTCTATCCTGTGTGTGTTCCTTCATGCCTTTTCAGGTTCACTAACTGGGTAAAACTCTTTCCACATTGGGAGCATTGGAAAGGCTTCTCTCCTGTGTGTGTCAACTCATGCTTTTTCAGTGTCACTAAATAGGTAAAACTGTTCCCACACAGGGAGCAGTGGAAAGGCTTCTCCCCTGTGTGTGTTCTCAAATGCATATTCAGATTCCCTGACCGGGTAAATCTCTTTCCACACTGAGAGCATTGGAAAGGCCTTTCTCCTAAGTGTGTTCTCTCATGTGATTTCATTCTCAGATGTGCCAACCCAAATGTACTAGAGCATGACATTGGGGACTGGGCCCCGATCCAACAACATGCCTATCTAGTGAACCCTGAGAAGAGAGAGAAGCTCCGCAGTGAGGTGGAAAGTTACTACAGATATTGCAGGAGTTAAGGACAACTTGGTTGCTGATTGTCTCAAGGGTTGGCAGTCAAAAAGTTTTGTGTTTTGCGTTTAGCCATTGTGTTGCCATGGTACACAATTTATTTTGACTGCACGTTTTTCCATATTGGAGGTGAGTTTTGTTTGGGCTCGTTCCAAGGCGACGAGAGTTCTAGAAGCTAGTGAGTTTTAGGAAGACGAGAGTTCTAGAAGCTATTGTGTTTTAGGAAGACGAGAGTTCTAGAAGCGAGTGAGTTTTAGGAAGACGAGAGTTCTAGAAGCTAGTGAGTTTTAGGAAGAGGAGAGTTCTAGAAGCTAGTTAGTTTTAGGAAGACGAGAGTTCTAGAAGCTAGTGAGTTTTAGGAAGACGAGAGTTCTAGAAGCGAGTGAGTTTTAGGAAGACGAGAGTTCTAGAAGCAAGTGAGTTTTAGGATTCTATAGAAATTATATGATTGTATATTATTATTTAGAAATATGTTTTTTTTCTTCTTGTTTTTAATTGTTGACAGTCAGTAGACACCATGTGTATATTGTAGAAGACCAAGTCATTGTAGTTGATTATAATGTGAAATAGAAGTTGTTTTCTGTTGATGGTAAGCAAACTTGTCCAACAAAAATATAGGATATATTTGTTGTCATAAGGGGGAAGGTGTTGCACAGGCTTTGGTTTTTCCATTTATGTTTTGAGGTTGGATGCTAGCACGTATAGTTTGTTAGCACGTAGGGCTCGTTAGCACGTCTAGCCCGTTAGCACGTCTAGCTCGTTAGCACGTAGGACACACTGATTGGTGTCACCTCGTTAGTCAGTATGTGTTACACCTGTGCTGGCTTGTCCATCTCGTTAAGGTTGGATGTTGCATCCAATTGTTAATATTTTAATCAATGGATTTTCCTTAGGGTGCTCATTAGTCTTTCAGTTGTTAATCTTCTGTTTGTTGTGTAGTAAATATTTCTGTTTATTTTCATTGTTTTTTCCTGTGAAGCCATTGCGTTGCATCCATGTCTGAAATGTGCTGTATAAATAAATCTTGATTTGAACATATTGCAAAACAAAGGAACCCAATGACTGACCAATCAACAGACTTAATTTGTATTTTTATTTTATTTAACCTTTATTTAACTAGGCAAGTCAGTTAAGAACAAATTCTTATTTACAATGATTGCCTACCAGGGAACAGTGGGTTAACTGCCTTGTTCAGGGGCAGAACAACATATTTTTACCTTGTCAGCTCTAACCACTAGGCTACCTGCGGCCCTCTTGCATAACCAATGAGCACATATTTTAGTCCATCTTAGTATGAAAAACAGTATCAATTCAGTATATCTTCCACTATGTCAAAACAGTACCACTTTTCAACCAACCCAATGCATTTGTTGAAACTGAAAAGTTTTGCAATCAACAATATGTTAAAGGATTCAACAACTGTAAACTGAAACAAACAATTGGATCAAACAGACCAATCCCACTGGACATTAGGTTTCATTCAGACCCTGCAGGGCTTAGATTCAGCCAGGACTTGTTAAACTAGGACATTTAAGTAGCTTTCCTGAACGTGGCATAAATTTGGCTTAGTTAGTCGGAGACTGGAGTAAGGTAAGTAAGCCTAAATGAGAACACCTGGGTTAATCCTGATTAGGTTCAGTCTGAGCACCTGGGTTAATCCTGATTAGGTGCAGTATGAACACCTGGGTTAATCCTGATTAGGTTCAGTATGAACACCTGGGTTAATCCTGATTAGGTTCAGTATGAACACATGCTGTTGGTCTAGTGGTGCTCATTAAAACCCGGAATAGAAAACACCAATACTGGTGTGAATCTGGAGACGAAACAATGGCAGAGGCAAAAATAATTTGTTCAAAAACACTTTAGTGTGTATGAAAAAACGCTCCAAAACAAATGTTGTCAAACCATCCAGTTATTGAAGGTAAAAACCACACTGCTGCTACTGAGCAGTAGAACAAGAGGGTTGGGCTGCAATTTGCTGTGAATTCAATGGAAATGTGACCACAAGAAGAGTACAACAACTAGAGGTGAGATATCAGCATTATTATCAGGATTACAAGAAGAAACAACAACTAGAGGTGAGATATCTGCATTATTATCAGGATTACAAGAAGAAACAACAACTAGAGGTGAGATATCTGCATTATTATCAGGATTACAAGAAGAAACAACAACTAGAGGTGAGATATCTGCATTATTATCAGGATTACAGGAAGAAACAACAACTAGAGGTGAGATATCTGCATTATTATCAGGATTACAGGAAGAAACAACAGCTAGAGGTGAGATATCTGCATTATTATCAGGATTACAAGAAGAAACAACAACTAGAGGTGAGATATCTGCATTATTATCAGGATTACAGGAAGAAACAACAACTAGAGGTGAGATATCTGCATTATTATCAGGATTACAGGAAGAAACAACAACTGGAGGTGAGATATCTGCATTATTATCAGGATTACAAGAAGAGTACAACAACTAGAGGTGAGATATCTGCATTATTATCAGGATTACAGGAAGAAACAACAACTAGAGGTGAGATATCTGCATTATTATCAGGATTACAGGAAGAAACAACAACTAGAGGTGAGATATCTGCATTATTATCAGGATTACAAGAAGAAACAACAACTAGAGGTGAGATATCTGCATTATTATCAGGATTACAGGAAGAAACAACAACTAGAGGTGAGATATCTGCATTATTATCAGGATTACAGGAAGAAACAACAACTGGAGGTGAGATATCTGCATTATTATCAGGATTACAAGAAGAGTACAACAACTAGAGGTGAGATATCTGCATTATTATCAGGATTACAGGAAGAAACAACAACTAGAGGTGAGATATCTGCATTATTATCAGGATTACAGGAAGAAACAACAATTTCAGGTGAGATATCTGCATTATTATCTGGATTTCACATTTCTCATATTCATATTTTTGTGACATGATTTCTATTATAAAATTATATCTGCCTTCTATAGACTTTGTGGAAGAACCTTAAACTGACTTTAAAAAGAGAGAAAGCAGAGATCAGAAGAGAGAGATGTACTACTGGTGGTGGACCACCAAAACAAGACAACACTGATGAATTGAGTGACTTCCTGTCTGGAATAATAGAGCAGCAGCAACCTCTGGATGGTATACCAGACGATGACCAACCTCTGGATGGTATACCAGATGATGACCAACCTCTGGATGGTATACCAGATGATGACCAACCTCTAGATGGTATACCAGATGATGACCAACAGGTTGGAAGAGCCAGTACACAGTGAGGGTGTAATGTGAACAGGTTGGAAGAGCCAGTACACAGTGAGGGTGTAATGTGAACAGGTTTGAAGAGCCAGCACACAGTGAGGGTGTAATGTGAACAGGTTGGAAGAGCCAGTACACAGTGAGGGTGTAATGTGAACAGGTTTGAAGAGCCAGCACACAGTGAGGGTGTAATGTGAACAGGTTGGAAGAGCCAGTACACAGTGAGGGTGTAATGTGAACAGGTTGGAAGAGCCAGTACACAGTGAGGGTGTAATGTGAACAGGTTGGAAGAGCCAGTACACAGTGAGTGTGTTCCCTCCACATCTGCTATAACATCCCTGAGAGAAGATGCTGCCACCACCTTTCAGCAGAGAACAAAGTAGATGACCAGGCATGAAACGTTAACCAAAGAATTCCATGAGCATAAAATGAAATATCTGAAGGAAGAACATGAGATGAGAATTGTCCAGGTTGAATTGGATATGAAGTTGGAAGAGAGAGGTATGATCCAACAAAGAGACAGTAATGAGACAATAGTGATGACCAGCCATGGTGAACAATATGATATGTAAAACAATACATGTTTTGTCATTTGGATATTCATGAGAGTATTTTAAACACCACAAACTACATTTTAAACCAGCCTTGGTTTAGTCACTCATTTCATTTTGCTCCACACTATTTGAATTGTGTACAGAACAAACATTATCAAAGCAAAAATAATCCATAATGAATACATTCCATATTTAAATGCATCTCATCTAGTTGAAGTGCTGCAATGTGAAGCATCTCCCTGTGCAACTGTGCAAGTCCTCGTTGGTCATTGCCTGCCTCAGTCATGGACACATCTGCCTCAATCACATCTGCCTCAGTCATGGGAACATCTGCTTGATGCTGATCATGGGAGGATCAGGACAGTCATGGGAACATCTGCTTGATGCTGATCATGGGAGGATCAGGACAGTCATGGGTACATCTGCTTGATGCTGATCATGGGAGGATCAGGACAGTCATGGGTACATCTGCTTGATGCTGATCATGGGAGGATCAGGACAGTCATGGGAACATCTGCTTGATGCTGATCATGGGAGGATCAGGACAGTCATGGGAACATCTGCTTGATGCTGATCATGGGAGGATCAGGACAGTCATGGGTACATCTGCTTGATGCTGATCATGGGAGGATCAGGACAGTCATGGGAACATCTGCTTGATGCTGATCATGGGAGGATCAGGACAGTCATGGGAACATCTGCTTGATGCTGATCATGGGAGGATCAGGACAGTCATGGGAACATCTGCTTGATGCTGATCATGGGAGGATCAGGACAGTCATGGGAACATCTGCTTGATGCTGATCATGGGAGGATCAGGACAGTCATGGGAACATCTGCTTGATGCTGATCATGGGAGGATCAGGACAGTCATGGGTACATCTGCTTGATGCTGATCATGGGAGGATCAGGACAGTCATGGGAACATCTGCTTGATGCTGATCATGGGAGGATCAGGACAGTCATGGGAACATCTGCTTGATGCTGATCATGGGAGGATCAGGACAGCCATGGGTACATCTGCTTGATGCTGATCATGGGAGGATCAGGACAGTCATGGGTACATCTGCTTGATGCTGATCATGGGAGGATCAGGACAGCCATGCTGCTTCAGGTAGTTGTGCAGCACAGCTGTAGCAATGATCACCTTGCAGCAACTTCTTGGCTTGAAACCAAGTGTATTGCGAAAACACTGGAATCTATTTTTCCATACGCCAAACACACGCTGGACCATCCCTCTCGTGTGGATATGAGGTCTGTTGTATCTTTGCTGCTCAGCTGTTGTGGGATTTATGTCTGGAGTGAATAAAAAGTTACTCTAGTAGTCCACTATGTTGTCCTCTCTGAAACTGAGACCAATGAAGAGTTGAGGGAAATCCTTCAATGGTGAGTTGTACCTTTCCAACAGGCAACAATGTTTGAGAACTCTAAATGAGGATTAGCATCCACCCTGAACATTGATGGTTGACCAGTTGTTATGGTTACGGTACTCCTCAGCATCAGGAGTTGATGGAGAACCCGTTGTTATGGTTACGGTACTCCTCAGCATCAGGAGTTGATGGTAAACCAGTTGTTATGGTTACGGTACTCCTCAGCATCAGGAGTTGATGGAGAACCCGTTGTTATGGTTACGGTACTCCTCAGCATCAGGAGTTGATGGAGAACCAGTTGTTATGGTTACGGTACTCCTCCGCATCAGGAGTTGATGGTAAACCAGTTGTTATGGTTACGGTACTCCTCAGCATCAGGAGTTGATGTAAAACCAGTTGTTGTGGTTACGGTACTCCGCAGCATCAGGAGTTGATGGAAAACCAGTTGTTATGGTTACGGTACTCCTCAGCATCAGGAGTTGATGGTAAACCAGTTGTTATGGTTACGGTACCCCTCAGCATCAGGAGTTGATGGAAAACCAGTTGTTATGGTTACGGTACCCCTCAGCATCAGGAGTTGATGGACACTTGATGGGAACATGACATCCATCTAACCAGCCAATCACTCCTGGGAACTGCCCACATTCAGATATTCATATTGCACTTTATAGTTGGCTTGGCCAGCAGCATCAGGAAACTAGATGTAAAGACTCCTCCGGCAGACTTTATAGTTGGCTTGACCAGCAGCATCAGGAAACTAGATGTAAAGACTCCTCCTGCAGACTTTATAGTTGGCTTGACCAGCAGCATCAGGAAACTAGATGTAAAGACTCCTCCTGCAGACTTTATAGTTGGCTTGACCAGCAGCATCAGGAAACTAGATGTAAAGACTCCTCCTGCAGACTTTATAGTTGGCTTGGCCAGCAGCATCAGGAAACTAGATGTAAAGACTCCTCCTGCAAACATTGTGAACTATTAAACACACAGTTGCTTCACTGACACCGACACAAATCACCAGTTTCACAATGAAAGATTCCAGATGCCAAAAATCTCACAGTGATCAGATCTTGGAGAGAATTGGGTGAAGGCCTTCCTCTTTGAGACAGAGAGGAAAGTCTAGGCTCAAGCAGAGATATAATCTCCAATGCATTTTCTTTGTACATAAGAAAGCGGTCTCAAGGTAATGTAATGGATTCCTCCTATCCACAAGTACTGGTCTGGCCTCTGTAGTGCATGCTGGTCTTCCTTTAGACATTCCACATCATCCAGGCTCCCTCACAAACAGCACTAAGTAGAAGTTAAACCTGCCTCTTTGAAAGATTCATTTAATCTTCCATTTAGTCCTGGAGTAGCTCTAATCCTCCCTCTTGCAATCGCCTTTGATTTGTCCAGAACAGTCTAAATCTACGACTATTTTAAGATAAGTCTGTGCAAGTCGCTTTGAGTTAAGACAGCTCAAACAAGCATTTTAGTCTGGGACTAAGCTTAAGCCTTCTATGTGAAACCGGCTCTGTGTTTTATATAATATGACTAAATGTGTTTCTGTGTTGCAGGGGCAGTCAGAAATGGAACAGTAAGGCCACAGAACATGACATAAGCAGAGCTGTGGGAGACCACCTCAAGCCCCTGGTAGAGCCGGGGGTGGTGTTTACCACTCCACCACGCCTTCAGCAGGCTGGAAAAGTGGGATTGATACTGTTTTTCATACTAAGAGGGACCAAGAGTTTGTTGATTGGTCAGTCATTGGGTTCATTTGTTGAAATCAAATTAAGTTTTATTTATACAGCACATTTCAGACACGGATGCAACACAATGGCTTCACAGGAAAAAAAAATAAAAATGAAAATATTTAGAACACAACAAACAGAAGACTAACAACTGAAAGACTAATGAACATTCTAAGGAAATGACATTGACTAAAATATTAATTGGATGCAACATCCAACCCAAAATATAACTTGTTTTTTAGGAGGGGTTCTGAAAGACACTATGGGGGTGTCCACTGAAAGTTGACTAGTAACAACAACTGGGATCTAAAAGACACCCACCATGAGACCCACTAAATCTGCCCAAGAAGAGGAAAACAACATAAAAACCCACACCAAACTTAAAGACAGGAAGTAAACCAAAAAGGTGGAGCAACTAAAGGTGTTGCCTCTCCACATGTATCAAGACAACTGGAGCACTGGGCCAGACACTCTTAAATAGAACCTGGACCAGCTCAGGTGAAACACCTTCCCACTAACGAGATGGACAAGCCAGCACAGGTGTAACACATACTGACTAACGAGGTGACACCAATCAGTGCGTCCTACGTGCTAACGAGCTAGACGTGCTGACGGAGATAGACGTGCTAACGAGCTAGACGCGCTAACGAGCTAGACGCGCTGACGGAGCTAGACGTGCTAACGAGCCAGACGTGCTAACGAGCCAGACGTGCTAACGAGCTAGACGTGCTAACGGGCCATACGTGCTAACGGGCTAGACGTGCTAACGAGCCATACGTGCTAACGAGCTAGACGTGCTAACGAGCTATACGTGCTAAAGTCCAACCTCAAAACATAAATGGAAAAACCAAAGCCTGTAACACCTTAAGACAACAAATATATCCTATATTTATGTTGGACAAGTTTGCTCACCACCAACAGAAAACAACTTCCATTTCATATTAAAATCAACTAAAATGCTTCACCTCCTGTCAACAATTAAAAACAAGAAAAACACACGTATTTCTAAATAATAATATACAATTGAAATATTTTTTTCTCCTTTTTCTCTTCTTTCTATAGAATCCTAAAACTCACTAGCTTCTAGAACTCTCGTCTTCCTAAAACTCACTAGCTTCTAGAACTCTCGTCTTCCTAAAACTCACTAGCTTCTAGAACTCTCGTCTTCCTAAAACTCACTAGCTTCTAGAACTCTGGTCCACTTGGAACGAGCCCAAACAAAACTCATCTCCAATACGGAAAAACATGCAGTCATAATAAATTGTGATCCATGGCAACGCACTGGCTAAACACAAAACACTCAACTTTTTAACTGCCCACCCTTGAGACAATCAGCAACCAAGTTGTCCTCACCACAGACATGTCTGATTTCAAGAGGAAACTCCTGCAATATCCATAGTAACTTTCCACCTCACTGCAGAGCTTCTCTCTCTATTCAGGGTTCACTAGATAGGCATGTTGTTGGATCGGGGCCCAGTCCCCAATGTCATGCTCTAGTACATTTGGTTTGGCACATCTGAGAATGAACCCTGATATTCTAAAAGCAGGATAACAATATCAATATAATTGTACCCAAAACTTGTCAGTTGGTTGCATGAATAAGTATTACATGAATTGTAAATATGAAATATCAAAACCAAATGTACACCCCTTTGTTAATACATATTGACAATAATGAACCTAATGGTGAGGCATGAAATAATAAAAAAAAATCCTATTTTGTCAGGCTGAATGTTTTAAATTTTTTACATTTTACATTTTAGTCATTTAGCAGACGCTCTTATCCAGAGCGACGTACAGTAGTGAATGCATATATTTCATTAAAAAAAAATTGTACTTTTTTATTTTATTTTTTATAAATATGAGGTGATTTGAGTCATGCTTCTTCAGTAGTGGAATAAAGACAATTAGCACTTGAATGTTGTAAATAAATACTGGAGTGATGTAGGATTGTTAATAAAATTGATTATAGACCAATTTATTATACTGCGTCCATGTGTATAGGCTGCAAGTATGTTGAAATGAAGCTGTTTTCAAGTCATTGAAAAAACGACCAGAAAAGACCTCTTTTCAACTTTCACTTTCAACTACAACGAACATATATTGGATGTCGGGCATAGTCTTATTTTCAACGTCTTTTCAATGACATGTTGCTAGGTGGGATATCCCCAATGTCAAAACACAGTTTTAACGTGTCCAAATCAATAACCAATAAGCAGAAACAGTTGGTGATATATTGAAAACCTAAACATTTCAAAGTGTTGCATTTTGATTCAAGTGGGTCACCAACATGGTAAGTGTAATACATTTTTTTTGTCACTTTTTGTTAAATCTCATAAATAGTAACTCTTCCATTTCAGAGCCTGGATTTTCCCCCTGAGGCTAATATCCATATCATGCTGAAATCAATAGAACAGGGGACAAACGTTTAGGGTTCTACATTGTGACATCATTAAAATACTCCTTCTACAATGTTAAAACATTCTACATTGTGACATTAATTCATTGATATCATGAAACAACTCCTTCATGTATTTTCTGATGTTTGATCAGAGATCTTTTATCAAAGTATCTCTTGTCACACTGATCACAGCCATAAGGTTTCTCTCCTGTGTGTGTTCTCTGGTGTTTAGTCAGACTGCTAGATGTAGTAAAACTCTTCCCACATTGATCACAGCTAAAAGGTTTCTCTCCTGTGTGTGTTCTATGGTGTCTCTTCAGATGGCTAGAACGAAAAAAACTCTTCCCACATTGAGTACAGCTATATGATTTCTCTCGTATCTCTCCTGTGTGTGTTCTATGGTGTACCTTCAGACTGCTAGAACAAAAAAAACTCTTCCCACATTGAGTACAGCTATATGATTTCTCTCCTGTGTGTGTTCTATGGTGTACCTTCAGACTGCTAGAACGAAAAAAACTCTTCCCACATTGAGTACAGCTATATGGTTTCTCTCGTTTCTCTCCTGTGTGCGTTCTCTGATGTGATATCAGGCTTCTTGACTGGGTATAACTCTTTCCACATTGATTACAGCTAAAAGGTTTCTCTCCTGTGTGTGTTTTCTGGTGTCTCTTCAGACAGCTAGAACGAAAAAAACTCTTCCCACATTGAGTACAGCTAAAAGGTTTCTCTCCTGTGTGTGTTCTCTGATGTGCTGTCAGGCTACCTAACAGGGCATAACTTCTTCCACATTGATTACAGCTAAAAGGTTTCTCTCCTGTGTGTGTTCTCTGATGTGATATCAGGCTACCTGACTGGGTAAAACTCTTCCCACATTGATTACAGCTAAAAGGTTTCTCTCCTGTGTGTGTTCTCTGATGTGATATCAGGTTTCTTGACTGGGTAAAACTCTTCCCACATTGATTACAGCTAAAAGGTTTCTCTCCTGTGTGTGTTTTCTGGTGTTTCTTCAGACAGCTAGAACGAAAAAAACGCTTCCCACATTGAGTACAGCTAAAAGCTTTCTCTCCTGTGTGTGTTCTCTGATGTGATTTCAGGCTACCTGACTCTCTATAACTCTTTCCACATTGAGTACAGCTAAAAGGTTTCTCTCCTGTGTGTGTTCTCTGATGTGCTGTCAGGCTACCTAACAGGGCATAACTTCTTCCACATTGATTACAGCTAAAAGGTTTCTCTCCTGTGTGTGTTCTCTGATGTGATATCAGGCTACCTGACTGGGTAAAACTCTTCCCACATTGATTACAGCTAAAAGGTTTCTCTCCTGTGTGTGTTCTCTGATGTGATATCAGGTTTCTTGACTGGGTAAAACTCTTCCCACATTGATTACAGCTAAAAGGTTTCTCTCCTGTGTGTGTTATCTGGTGTCTCTTCAGACAGCTAGAATTAACAAAACTCTTCCCACACTGAGTACAGCTAAAAGGTTTCTCTCCTGTGTGTGTTCTCTGATGTGATATCAGGCTACCTGACAGGGCATAACTCTTCCCACATTGAGTACAGCCAAAAGGTTTCTCTTCAGTGTGAATTCTTTGATGTATTTTAAGTTTTACTGAGGAGTTGAATCTTTTCCCACAGTCAGAGCAGAAGTAAGATTTCTTCCCTGTGGGTCTCTGCAGGTGTTCCTTGAGGAGTTCTGATCTGGAGAGACTCTTCTCTGCCTCTTCAGCATCATGAGGTTGTTGAGGCTCCCCAGAGGATCCACGATAGTCCCGTCTCTCTCCTGTGTGAACAACAAAGTCATACAGATGGTTAAATGCCCACAACAGCAGAAATCCACTGTTTATTTGAGGTAAAAAGGGATGACCAGAGAGTACCCATGAAGTTGTACAACATTTGACAAGACAGTCAAGACCTAAGCAGTGTGCCAGATGACCTTTGGCCTCCAATATAGGCCCCTTTCTGTGTTTGCTAAAATTGCAGCGATGCACACGCAATTTGGTTGTAGAAACTCCTCCATTCTAATGAGGAAACCACTAGTTATAGATGTAGTATATCTGGTAATGAGGAAACCACTAGTTATGGATGTAGTATATCTGGTAATGAGGAAACCACTAGTTATGGATGTAGTATATCTGGTAATGAGGAAACCACTAGTTATGGATGTAGTATATCTGGTCATGAGGAAACCACTAGTTATGGATGTAGTATATCTGGTAATGAGGAAACCACTAGTTATGGATGTAGTATATCTGGTAATGAGGAAACCACTAGTTATGGATGTAGTATATCTGCCTGGAGCAAAAATGGTGAGCGAAGATGATCGTTTTTCACAATGTATTCTGAATATTACAGCGCACTATCAGGACAAGATCAGGAGTGCTACTCAAGTAAACTCACATTAAGTTCTGTCTATTCACTAATTCAGCACTGTGGGGGAAAACTCAGGAGAGTTCTCATAGGCTGACAGCAAAAATAGCCTCCATTTACAGGTTGCATATGAGTGCATTTCACATTACTTTTGGATTATAATTGTAAAGCTCGTTTGAACCTCCTGCTTAATATGTTTGTGTTATTGTCGCAAATCAACTGCTTTACACTTAAAAAACACTTCAACCAGTAAAATGCTCTTTGGCTAGCTTTAACATCAGCCTGACAATGAGGGTTTGTACACTAAGTGTTTAACAAATTGGCCCATAACTTCACCTAACAATAACATAGACCTACTGTAGGACCCATAACTTTATCTAACAACGACATAGACGTAGGACTATAAATCATTTAATATTTCAGGTGAAACATGGACACTAAAATGTCTGTCGTGACGTTTCATAACCTGATCACCAGATAATTTTGTGAATAATCCCACTAGGCTACTCTGTAATGTGTTGTCATTCTAAATGTCCTGAATAAAGGAAAATAGCTCTGTGTGTTGAACAATAGCCTATCCATCAAGGAACAGTTCTCTACACATTATGAGCAAAGTATCTCTGTGTCAAAACAGACTAACGAGACCCTACTGTAAATCAGCCAGACAGTAACACATTATAAAAATCGATTTGTTTGGGATGTTGGATCCAACGTGGAGCACGGCATAACTGTCTTTACCAGAGTAATGAATGAAGAAGCACTTTGGTTGTTGTTGCATGTCGTGATGTTTGTCATGTGACTGTCATTCAGAAAATGATTTCGTGGATCAGCTGATGATAGTTGAACATGTGACTGTAAATAAACAGCTACAGTATTAAGAATTATGTGTAATTATTGAAGAACCGCATTAATGACAGTATCCATTTGGGTGTCAATAAAGTTAAGGTGACTCTTGGTTAGAACCATTGGATTTAGCAAACTCTGAAATGATTTAGGATTTCTGTGCCCATGAAAACTGTTTTCCCAGCGTAACATAAGGAGACACTAAATGTTACGTAGGTAGAGTGCATTTCAGAGATCTGAATACAAAAAACTGTCCTAACAGGACAATAACCTAAACCACAAGGCCAAATCTACACTGGAGGAGCTTACCAAGATGACATTGAATGTTCCTGAGTGGCCTAGTTACAGTTTGGACTTAAATCATCTTGAAAGTCTATGGCAAGACTTGAAAATGGCTTTCTAGCAATGATCAACAACCAACTTGACAGAACAGGAAGGATTTTAAAAAGAATAATGAATATTCACATGAAGATCAGCCTCCTATTGGATGACATCACGACTTCCCATCAAGCCAACTCCTTGAAGGCCTTACTATGACATCACTCACTCCGTCTAGTTTGCAGTTGTCTAAAAAAACTATTTTGCTCAAAACATTTACTTGTTTCCCTTTAGTGTGTTTATACTTCACTGTATTTATCACTTTTCAACAGGAAAAGTTTTTAAAAAATCAATGTAGGACTTCATGGACAATTCCGACAGTACAAAAACATATTCAAGTGTAGAATGTCCTTTTAAAAATCACACATTAGTTCAACATCTGCAGAGTTTGTGTCCCTGTTTTATAAGATAGTACTCACTGTATTTACTGGTGTTAATCAGATCAATGTCCCTGTTTTATTAGATAGTACTCACTGTATTTACTGGTGTTAATCAGATCAATGTCCCTGTTTTATAAGATGGTACTCACTGTATTTACTGGTGTTAATCAGATCAATGTCCCTGTTTTATTAGATAGTACTCACTGTATTTACTGGTGTTAATCAGATCAATGTCCCTGTTTTATTAGATAGTACTCACTGTATTTACTGGTGTTAATCAGATCAATGTTCCTGTTTTATAAGATAGTACTCACTGTATTTACTGGTGTTAATCAGATCAATGTCCCTGTTTTATTAGATAGTACTCACTGTATTTACTGGTGTTAATCAGATCAATGTCCCTGTTTTATTAGATAGTACTCACTGTATTTACTGGTGTTAATCAGTTCTCCAGTCTTCTCTTCTTCGTCCTCCTCTAATGTGACAGTAATCTCCCCCTCTTCATCCTTCATTCCAAAAACGTCTTCATCTTCTTTCACTTCATCCTCCACTCCAAAAACTGCATCTTTCTCTTCTTCTTTCACGGTAACAGCCTCACCCTCTACTTGTTTTTGTATTGAAACAGCCTCCTCTTCCTCCTCCTCTTTCACGAGAGTGTCTTTTTCCGTCCAGCAGACCTCTTCTTTAACAGGAGAGTAGCTTAGTGAACTCATGGTCGGGGATAATAGCTAGTTAGCATTAGCGACTAGTGCTAACTTGACCAGACAGCTAGTTGACTTACAACGTAAATATTACATAAAATGGAGTACTATGTTTAAATCACAGTGGCAATTAAACCACGAAATTGTCTTAAGAACTTGAATGTTCAGACTTTGTCGGCTAGCGAGCTACCGAGGTGGCTGCAGTTGTTGAAGAGTTCCGTCCACTAGATAATACGTCACACTAGAAACATCGCCTGAAAGACACATATCGCCATCTGTTGTCTGGAGGGAGGAAACGCAGTTGAGGAGGGAAATCTATTTTTATTCTTCATTGAATTATAATATTATAAAGCACTTTAGGGAAACGTTTTGTTCTCTCCATTAAATATGAATATTATATCAACACGTACAAAGAGCAACAAGTGTTGTTTGATTAGTTCAGATTTTTATGAGAATTTAAAACAAACTCTACATCTACTCCACATCTGTATTTCTGATTCAGTCAAATAACTAGATATCAAAATAAGCACCTAGTTATTGATACCCTTGATAAAGTCGAGCAAAAATTACTGTATAAAATAAATAAATAAACTTTACCCACTACCAGGATATTTTAGCCCAAAACCTGGTTACCTCTCTGCTAGGAGGCTGAAACTTGGCCATAAGTGGATCTTCCAGCAAGACACATCAACATCCATGAAGAAATGGTTAATTGGGCACAAAATCAACATTTTCAATGGCCATCTCAGTCTTCGGACTTGAACTCCATTGAAAACCTGTGGTTTGAATTGAACAGGGCAGTCCATAAGACAGACTAAATAAAAACAAGGACATGGAGAGATTCTGTATGGAGGAATGGCTTGTTCGACATTGCAAGCGACTGCCGATTGACTGATCTACAAATTCCCTGTTGCTGCTGTTGAAAGAAGCGTTCCGTCCACTACATTATACGTCACACTAGCATCGCCTTAAAGCCCCACATGATGTATTGTTACACCATGTAGGAGCAGTATAGACCTAGTCTGTTCATTATATACATCTACATGATGTATTGTTACACCATGTAGGAGCAGTATAGACCTAGTCTGATCATTATATACATCTACATGATGTATTGTTACACCATGTAGGAGCAGTATAGACCTAGTCTGTTCATTATAGACATCTACATGATGTATTGTTACACCATGTAGGAGCAGTATAGACCTAGTCTGTTCATTATATACATCTACATGATGTATTGTTACAGTATGTAGGAGCAGTATAGACCTAGTCTGTTCATTATATACATCTACATGATGTATTGTTACACCAACACAAAAAAAGGAAATTATATTATTTTATACTAATACAATTGCTCAGAGAAAGAGATTTAGTTTAAAATGTAATTCTCAAAAGGTTGGGGTCTGAATTATTGCCACCCATGTTTTCAATACTCCAGCACCCTCCCCTTGGGAGGATAACGACACTGAAATGTTTTATGAGATTAGAGAACACATTGGGTGGGACCTTAGACCCTTCCTCCATACAGAATCTCTCCATGTCCTTGTTTAATTTAGTCTGTCTTATGGACTGCCCTGTTCAATTCAAACCACAGGTTTTCAATGGAGTTCAAGTCCGAAGACTGAGATGGCCATTAAAAATGTTGATTTTTGTGCCCAATTAACCATTTCTTTGTGGATGTTGATGTGTCTTGCTGGAAGATCCTCTTATGGCCAAGTTTCAGCCTCCTAGCAGAGAGGTAACCAGGTTTTGGGCTAAAATATCCTGGTAGTGGGTAAAGTTTATTTATTTATTTCATACAGTAATTTTTGCTCATCATTATCAAGGGTACCAATAACTAGGTGCTTATTTTGATATCTAGTTATTTGACTGAATCAGAAATACAGATGTGGAGTAGATGTAGAGTTTGTTTTAAATTCTCATAAAAAATCTGAACTAATCAAACACTTGTTGCTCTTTGTACTTGTTGATATAATATTCATATTTAATGGACAGAACAAAACGTTTCCCTAAACTGCTTTATAATATTATAATTCAATGAAGAATAAAAATAGTTTTCCCTCCTCAACTGCGTTTCCTCCCTCCAGACAACAGATGGCGATATGTGTCTTTCAGGCGATGTTTCTAGTGTGACGTATAATCTAGTGGACGGAACGCTTCTTCAACAACTGCAGCCACCTCGGTAGCTCGCTAGGCGACAAAGTCTGAACATTCAAGCTGTTTGGACAATTTCGTGGTTTAATTGCCACTGTGATTTAAACATACTTATGTGGAAACAACTAGCTACCCCATTTAATTTAATATTTACGTTGTAAGTCAACTAGCTGGCTGGTTAAGTTAGCACTAGTCTAGTCGCTAATGCTAACTAGCTATTATCTCTAGCTAACATCTCCGACCATGAGTTCACTAAGCTACTCTCCTCCTGTTAAAGAAGCGGAGGTCTGCTGGACGGAGAAAGAAACTCTGGTGAAAGAGGAGGAGGAGGAGGAAGAGGAGGCTGTTACAATACAAAAACAAGTAGAGGGTGAGGCTGTTACCGTGAAAGAAGAAGAAGAGAAAGACGTTTCAGTGAAAGAAGAGGAGGATATTACTGTGAAAGAAGAGGAGGAAGATGCAGTTTTTGGAGTGGAGGATGAAGTGAAAGAAGATGAAGACGTTTTTGGAATGAAAGATGAAGAGGGGGAGATTACTGTCACATTAGAGGAGGACGAAGAAGAGAAGACTGGAGAACTGATTAACACCAGTAAATACAGTGAGTACTATCTAATAAAACAGGGACATTGATCTGATTAACACCAGTAAATACAGTGAGTACTATCTAATAAAACAGGGACATTGATCTGATTAACACCAGTAAATACAGTGAGTACTATCTAATAAAACAGGGACATTGATCTGATTAACACCAGTAAATACAGTGAGTACTATCTTATAAAACAGGGACATTGATCTGATTAACACCAGTAAATACAGTGAGTACTATCTAATAAAACAGGGACATTGATCTGGTTAACACCAGTAAATACAGTGAGTACTATCTAATAAAACAGGGACATTGATCTGATTAACACCAGTAAATACAGTGAGTACTATCTAATAAAACAGGGACATTGATCTGATTAACACCAGTAAATACAGTGAGTACTATCTAATAAAACAGGGACATTGATCTGATTAACACCAGTAAATACAGTGAGTACTATCTAATAAAACAGGGACATTGATCTGATTAACACCAGTAAATACAGTGAGTACTATCTAATAAAACAGGGACATTGATCTGATTAACACCAGTAAATACAGTGAGTACTATCTAATAAAACAGGGACATTGATCTGATTAACACCAGTAAATACAGTGAGTACTATCTAATAAAACAGGGACATTGATCTGATTAACACCAGTAAATACAGTGAGTACTATCTTATAAAACAGGGACATTGATCTGATTAACACAAGTAAATACAGTGAGTACTATCTAATAAAACAGGGACATTGATCTGATTAACACCAGTAAATACAGTGAGTACTATCTTATAAAACAGGGACATTGATCTTTTATTTTATTTATTTTTTATTTCACCTTTATTTAACCAGTCTGTTGGGTCCATACTGTGTTGATTAACATTTGGTTCTGGTCCCTGAGTAGAGGGTCAGGAAACCCTGTTCTGATGGGTCTGTTGGGTCCATACTGTGTTGATTAACGTTGGGTTCTGGTCCCTGAGTAGAGGGTCAGGAAACCCTGTTCTGATGGGTCTGTTGGCTCCATACTGTGTTGATTAACGTTGGGTTCTGGTCCCTGAGTAGAGGGTCAGGAAACCCTGTTCTGATGGGTCTGTTGGGTCCATACTGTGTTGATTAACGTTGGGTTCTGGTCCCTGAGTAGAGGGTCAGGAAACCCTGTTCTGATGGGTCTGTTGGGTCCATACTGTGTTGATTAACGTTGGGTTCTGGTCCCTGAGTAGAGGGTCAGGAAACCCTGTTCTGATGGGTCTGTTGGGTCCATACTGTGTTGATTAACGTTGGGTTCTGGTCCCTGAGTAGAGGGTCAGGAAACCCTGTTCTGATGGGTCTGTTGGGTCCATACTGTGTTGATTAACGTTGGGTTCGTTCGACATGGCGGCCGACTTTTTTATTTTTTAAAGTTGAGTCAACTGACTGATCACCTTGCATCGTGTGTATAACTGCTCGATATTATTTGTACATCAGTCAGTCGCAATTTACCCATGGTACATCAGTTTTGATGCTCTCAAACACGGCCATTCATCCAGACATAAATCTATTGTTGTAGAACATCTGACATGTAGAAGAAGGAATCCCATCCGAAGGCTGTATTTATCAAGCGTCTCAGTAGGAAGGCTGGTCTCAGATCAGTTTTAGATGGACAGGTGGGATCTGTTCCTAGGTCAGAGCTCCTACTCTTATCAACCGTCTCAGTAGGAAGGCTGGTCTCAGATCAGTTTTAGATGGACAGGTGGGATCTGTTCCTAGGTCAGAGCTCCTACTCTGATGAGACATTATATTTATTTCACCTTTATTTAACCAGGTAGGCTAGTTGAGAACAAGTCCTTTATTAAACCAGGTAGGCTAGTTGAGAACAAGTCCTTTAATTAACCAGGTTGGCTAGTTGAGAACAAGTCCTTTAATTAGCCAGGTAGGCTAGTTGAAAACAAGTCCTTTAATTAACCAGGTAGGCTAGTTGAGAACAAGTCATTTATTTAACCAGGTAGACTAGTTGAGAACAAGTTCTCATTTACAATTGCGACCTGGCCAAGATAAAGCAAAGCAGTTCGACAACATACAACAACACAGAGTTACACATGGAGTAAAACAAACATACAGTAGAAAAAGAAGTCTATATACAATGTGAGCAAATGAGGTGAGATAAGGGAGGTAAGGCAAAAAATGCCATGGTGGTGAAGTAAATACAATATAGCAAGTAAAACACTGGAATGGTAGATTTGTAGTGGAAGAAAGTGCAAAGTAGAAATAGAAATAATGGGGTGCAAAGGAGCAAAATAAATAAATTAATACAGTAGGGGAAGCGGTAGTTGTTTGGGCTAAATTATAGATGGGCTATGTACAGGTGCAGTGATCTGTGAGCTGCTCTAACAGCTGGTGCTTAACCTGTTGGGGATAGGGGGCAGTATTTGCACGGCCGGATAAAAAACGTACCCGATTTAATCTGGTTACTACTCCTGCCTAGTAACTCGAATATGCATATAATTGTTTGATTTGGATAGAAAATACCCTAAAGTTTCTAAAACTGTTTGAATGGTGTCTGTGAGTATAACAGAACTCATTTGGCAGGCCAAAACCTGAGAAGATTCTGTACAGGAAGTACCCTGTCTGATCATTTCTTGGCCTTCTTGATCATCTCTATCCAAAACAGGGGATCTCTGCTGTTACGTGACACTTCCTACGGCTCCCATAGGCACTCAGAAGGCGGCAAAAAGCTGAATGGTGGCTTTGCAGGCCCTGGCTGAAAAACATTAGCGCATTTTGATAGTGGTCGATCAGAGAACAGAGACTGGAGGCGCGTGCACGAGGCGACCCCATGTTTTTATTATTTCGTCTTTGAACGAAAACAACGACTCCCGGTCGGAATATTATCGCTTTTTTACGAGAAAAATAGCATAAAAATTGATTTTAAACAGCGGTTGACATGCTTCGAAGTACGGTAATGGAATATTTAGAATTTTTTTGTCACGAAACGGGTCGGGCGTGTAACCCTTCGTCACCCTTGGATAGTGTCTTGAACGCACGAACAAAACGCCGCTATTTGGATATAACTATGGATTATTTTGAACCAAACCAACATTTGTTATTGAAGTAGAAGTCCTGGGAGTGCATTCTGACGAAGAACAGCAAAGGTAATCACATTTTTCTAATAGTAAATCTGAGTTTGGTGAGGGCCAAACTTGGTGGGTGTCAAAATAGCTAGCCCGTGACGGCGAGCTATCTACTCAGAATATTGCAAAATGTGCATTTGCCGAAAAGCTATTTTAAAATCGGACATAGCGATTGCATAAAGGAGTTTTGTATCTATAATTCTTAAAATAATTGTTATGTTTTTTGTGAACGTTTATCGTGAGTAATTTAGTAAATTCACCGGAAGTTTGCGGTGGGTATGCTAGTTCTGAACGTCACATGCTAATATAAAAAGCTGGTTTTTGATATAAATATGAACTTGATTGAACAAAACATGCATGTATTGTATAACATAATGTCCTAGGAGTGTCACCTGATGAAGATCATCAAAGGTTAGTGCTGCATTTAGCTGTGGTTTGGGTTCATGTGACATTATATGCTAGCTTGAAAAATGGGTGTCTAATTATTTCTGGCTGGGTACTCTGCTGACATAATCTAATGTTTTGCTTTCTTTGTAAAGCCTTTTTGAAATCGGACAGTGTGGTTAGATTAACGAGAGTCTTGTCTTTAAATTGGTGTAAAATAGTCATATGTTTGAGAAATTGAAGTAATAGCATTTCTAAGGTATTTGAATAACGCGCCACGGGATTCCACTGGCTGTTGAGTAGGTGGGATGATTTCGTCCCACATACCCTAGAGAGGTTAACGGGATTGGTTGGACAACAACCAGTGAGATAGCACGGCGCGAAATTCCCCCCAAAAATTTCTCAAAATTTAAATTCAAGTATTATACGGCATTTTAAAGATACTCTACTCGTTAATCCAACCACATTGTCCGATTTCAAAAAGGCTTTACGGTGAAAGCAAAACATTAGATTATTGTAGGATAGCACCTTAGCAACAAAAAAAAGCCATTTTCCAAAGACGGATAGCCATCACAAAACCAGATATACAGCTAAAATTAAGCACTAACCTTTGACAATCTTCATCAGATGACACTCCTAGGACATCATGTTACACAATACATGCATTTTTTGTTCGATCAAGTTCATATTTATATCCAAAAACCCAATTTTTACATTGGTGCATGACGTTCAGAAAATGTTTTCTCCCCATAACTATCGGTGAATGGGCACATTAATTTACAGAAGAACTCATAAACGTTGACAAAATGTATAACAATTTTGTGGTAGTGCTTTGCTGCAGGAGGGACTGGTGCACTTCACAAAATAGATGGCATCATGAGGGAGGAAAATCATGTGGATATATTGAAGCAACATCTCAAGACATCAGTCAGGAAGTAAAATCTTGGTCACAAATGGGTCTTCCAAATGGACAATGACCCCAAGCATACTTCCAAAGTTGAGGCAAAATGGCTTAAGGACAACAAAGTCAAGGTATTGGAGTGACCATCACAAAGTCCTGACCTCAACCCTATAGAAAATTTGTGGGCAGAACTGAAAAAGTGTGTGCGAGCTATAAGGCCTACATCCTGACTCAGTTACACCAGCTCTGTCAGGAGGAATGGGCCAAAATTCACCCAACTTATTGTGGGAAGCTTGTGGAAGGCTACCCAAAACGTTTGACCCAAGTTAAACAATTTAAAGGCAATGCTACCAAATACTAATTGAATGTATTTCCTACTTCTCACCCACTGGGAATGTGATGAAAGAAATAAAACCTGAAATAAATAATTCTCTACTATTATTCTGACATTACACATTCTTAAAATAAAGTGGTGAACCTAACTGAGCTAAGACAGGGAATATTTACTAGGATTAAATGTCAGGAATTGTGAAAGATGTAGTTTAAATGTATTTGGCTAAGGTTTATGAAAACTTCCGACTTCAAATGTATATTGCAATATATTTCAATCTCTTTTTCCATTTTTAAATTAAATATTACTTCTGGCAACCCGCCTCACCCAATGTGATACGGATCTGCTATTTTTTTAGACCTTATAGCTAGAACCTCCATCAGAAGCTAGCCATCAGAAGCTAACCAGCTAATTAGCTACTAGCTATTTAGTCCTTGTTAGCCACTGCTAGCGGACCATTACACCGGATAATCGCAGCTAGCTAGCTGCTACCGAGTGGCCCAGCCCATCTCCCGGCCTGCTCAGTGGACTCTATGATCACTCGGCTACACAGCTGATGCCTCCTGGACTCTTCACTAACACAACTAGAAGCCACTACATCACCGGATTCCTGCCGTAAGCTCTGGACCTTTGCACCGGAGTGGCTATAGTGGCTAACACCCTTGTCCCGAAGCTAGCACCAGTTAGCCTTGAGCCAGGTGCATCTCCCGGCTAGCAAACAAAATTACTCCAGCTACAATACCTCTTTTGCCAATTGGCCTGGACCCTTTGTTGACATGGAGCCCCGCCGATCCATCACGACTGGTCTGCCAACGTAATTCCGTCCGATGTGCCCTCAACTGGCCTTTGCCAGACGTCGGTGACGCCCTTGTCCCGAAGCTAGCACCAGTTAGCCTCAAGCCAGGCGCGTCTCCCGGCTAGCATAGTAACGACTACCTAACGGCTTCCCTGGTTCATATATTGCTGTTCACTGGACCCTATGATCACTTGGCTACATAGCTGATGCCTGCTGGATTGTTCATTAATCACGGGTCTCCATTTTGTTTATTTTGTTTATCTGTCGGCCCCAGCCTCGAACTCAGGCCCTGTGTGTAGTTAACTGACCCTCTCTGCCCATTCATCGCCATTTTACCTGTTGTTATTGTCTTAGCTGATTAACTGTTGTCTTAGCCGTTGTCTTAGCTAGCTCTCCCAATCAACACCTGTGATTGCTTTATGCCTCGCTTTATGTCTCTCTAATGTCAATATGCCTTGTATACTGTTGTTTAGGGTAGTTATCATTGTTTTATTTTATTGCAGAGCCCCTAGTCCCACTCAACATGCCTCAGAGAACTCTTTTGTCCCACCTCCCACACATGCGGTGACCTCACCTAGCATAACTGGTGCCTCCAGAGATGCAACCTCTCTTATCATCACTCAATGCCTAGGTTTACCTCCACTGTACCCGCACCCTACCATACCCCTGTCTGTACATTAGGCCTTGAATCTATACTACCCAGAATTCTGCTCCTTCTATTTTCTGTTCACAACGCACTAGACGAGCAGTTCTGATAGACTTTAGCCATACCCTCATCCTACTCCTCTGTTCCTCGGGTGATGTAGAGGTTAACCCAGGCCCTGTGTGTCCCCAGGCGCTCTCATTTGTTGACTTCTGTAACCGTAAAAGCCTTGGTTTCATGCATGTTAACATCAGAAGCCTCCTCCCTAAGTTTGTTTGACTCACTGCTTTAGCACACTCCGCCAACCTTGATGTCCTTGCCATGTCTGAATCCTGGCTTTGGAAGGCCACCAAAAATTCTGAAATTTCCATCCCCAACTACAACATTTTCCGTCAAGATAGAACTGCCAAAGGGGGAGGAGTTGCAATCTACTGCAGAGATAGCTTGCAAAGTTCTGTCATACTTTCCAGGTCTATGCCCAAACAGTTCGAGCTTCTAATTTTAAAAATGAATCTCTCCAGAAACAAGTCTCTCACTGTTGCCGGCTGTTATAGACCCACCTCAGCTCCCAGCTGTGCCCTGGACACCATATGTGAATCGATTGCCCCCCATCTATCTTCAGAGTTCGTTCTGTTAGGTGACCTAAACTGGGATATGCTTAACACCCCTGCCGTCCTACAATCCAAGCTAGATGCCCTCAATCTCACACAAATTATCAAGGAACCCACCAGGTACAACCCTAAATCCGTTAACATGGGCACCCTCATAGATATTATCCTGACCAACTTGCCCTCCAAATACACCTCTGCTGTTTTCAATCAGGATCTAAGCGATCACTGCCTCATTGCCTGCATTTGTTATGTGTTCGTGGTCAACAACCACCCCTCATCACTGTTAAACACTCCTGCGAGCAGGCCTTTCTAATCGACCTGGCCCGGGTATCCTGGAAGGACATTGACCTCATCCCATCAGTATAGGATGCCTGGTTGTTCTTTAAAAGTAATTTCCTAACTAAGCATTTTCTTAAATTAGCATGCCCCTTTAAAAAATGTATAACTAAGAACAGATATAGCCCTTGGTTCACTCCAGACCTGACTGCCCTCGACCATTACAAAAACATCCTGTGGCGTACTGCACTAGCATCGAATAGTCCCCGCGATATGCAATTTTTCAGATAAGTCGGGAACCAATACACACAGTCAGTTAGGAAAGCAAAGGCTAGCTTTTTCAAACAGAAATTTGCATCCTGTAGCTCTAACTCCAAAACGTTTTGGGACACTGTAAAGTCCATGGAGAATAAGAGCACCTCCTCCCAGCTGCCCACTGTACTGAGGCTAGGAAACACTGTCACCACCGATAAATCCACGATAATGGAGAATTTCAATAAGCTTTTCTCTACGGCTGGAGATGCTTTCCTCCTGGCTACTCCAACCCCGGCCAACAGCTCCCCACCCCCCATAGCTACTTGCCCAAGCCTCCCCAGCTTCTCCTTCACCCAAATCCAGATAGCTGATGTTCTGAATGAGTTGCAAAACCTGGACCCCTACAAATCAGCTGGGCTAAACAATCTGGACACTCTCTTTCTAAAGTTATCCGCCGCCATTGTGGCAACCCCTATTACTAGTCTGTTCAACCTCTCTTTCGTATTGTCCGAGATTCCTAAAGATTGGAAAGCTTCCGCGGTCATCCCCCTCTTCAAAGGGGGTGACACTCTAGACCCAAACTGTTTCAGACCTATATCCATCCTGTCCTGCCTTTCTAAAGTCTTCGAAAGCCAAGTTAACAAACAGATCACTGACCATTTTGAATCCCACCGTATCTTCTCCGCTGTGCAATCCGGTTTCCGAGCTGATCACGGGTGCACCTCAGCCACGCTCAAGGTACTAAACGATATCATAACCGCCATCGATAAAAGACAGTACTGTGCAGCCGTTTTCATCAACCTGGCCAAGGCTTTCGACTCTGTCAATCACTGTATTCTTATCGGCAGACTCAACAGCCTTGGTTTCTCAAATGACTGACTCGCCAGGTTCACCAACTGCTTCTCAGACAGAGTTCAGTGTGTTCCTTGATGGACAGGCTATTGTACAACACACAGAGCTATTTTCCTTTATTTGTTGTTAGGTGAAGTTATGGGTCCTACAGTAGGTCTATGTTGTTGTTAGGTGAAGTTATGGGTCCTACAGTAGGTCTATGTTGTTGTTAGGTGAAGTTATGGGTCCTACAGTAGGGCTATGTTATTGTTAGGTGAAGTTATGGGTCCTACAGTAGGGCTATGTTATTGTTAGGTGAAGTTATGGGTCCTACAGTAGGTCTATGTTGTTGTTAGGTGAAGTTATGGGTCCTACAGTAGGTCTATGTTGTTGTTAGGTGAAGTTATGGGTCCTACAGTAGGTCTATGTTGTTGTTAGGTGAAGTTATGGGTCCTACAGTAGGTCTATGTTGTTGTTAGGTGAAGTTATGGGTCCTACAGTAGATCTATGTTATTGTTATGGGTCCTAGAGGACACTATGTATGTCATGCAACAACAACCAAAGTGCTTCTTCGTTCATTACATAGGTATGATTGTTGTTAGGTGAAGTTATGGGCCAATTTGGCAAACAGTGTACAAACCCTCATTGTCAGGCTGATGGAAAAGCCAAAGAGCATTTTACTGGTTGAAGTGTTTTTTTAAGTACAAAGTGGTTGATTTGCGATGACGACACAAACATTATATTAAGCAGGAAATTCAAACAAGCCTTACAATTATAATCCAAAGTAGTGTGAAATGAACTCATCATCAACCTGGAAATGGAGATTACTCCCCTGAGTTTCCCCCATTCACTTTCAGAATACATTGTGAAAAACTAAAATCTTTGCTCACCATTTTTGCTCCAGGCAGATATAGTACATCCATAATTATCGGTTTCCTCATTAGCAGATATAGTACATCCATAACTAGTGGTTTCCTCATTACCAGATATACTACATCCATAACTAGTGGTTTCCTCATTACCAGATATACTACATCCATAACTAGTGGTTTCCTCATTACCAGATATACTACATCCATAACTAATGGTTTCCTAATGACCAGATATACTACATCCATAACTAGTGGTTTCCTCATTACCAGATATACTACATCCATAACTAGTGGTTTCCTCATTACCAGATATACTACATCCATAACTAGTGGTTTCCTCATTACCAGATATACTACATCCATAACTAGTGGTTTCCTCATTACCAGATATACTACATCCATAACTAGCTGTTTCCTCATTAGCAGGGAGGTGTTTCTGCAATCAAATTGTGTGCGCATTGCCCTCGTGCTGCAATTTTAGCAAACACAGGGCCTATATTGGAGACCAAAAGTCATCTGGCACACTGCTTAGGATTTCAACAACTTTAATAACTTATTTCTAGTTTCTACTAATGTGAAAACAAGACAAAATGTGATTGTTGCTAAGTTAACTGTCTTAATGGTCAAATAATTTAACAGAAGTCAACTGTTGTACAAATTCATGGGTATGCTCTGGGCATCACCTTTTACCTCAAATAAACAGTGGATTTCTGCTGTCGTGGGCCTTTAACCATCTGTCTGACTTTGTTCTCACAGGAGAGAGACGGGACTATCGTGGATCCTCTGGGGAGCCTCAGCAACATCATGATGCTGATGAGGCAGAGAAGAGTCTCTCCAGATCAGAACTCCTCAAGAAACACCAGCGAGTTCACACAGGAGAGAAATCTCACTGCTGCTCTGACTGTGGGAAAAGATTAAACTCTTCACTAGGCCTTAAAATACATCAAAGAATTCACACTGGGGAGAAACCTTATGGCTGTGATCAATGTGGGAAGAGTTTTACTGACTCTAGCAGTCTGACTCAACACCAGAGAATACACACAGGAGAGAAACCTTATAGCTGTACTCAATGTGGGAAGAGTTTTGTTACATCTAGCCAGCTCACATTACACCAGAGAAGACACACAGGAGAAAAACCTTTTAGCTGTGATCAATGTGGGAAGAGTTTTACTACATCTAGCAGTCTGACTAAACACCAGAGAATACACACAGATGATAAACCTTATAGCTGTGATCAATGTGGGAAGAGTTTTGTTAAATCTACACATCTGACAGTGCACCAGAGAACACACACAGGAGAGAAACCTTATAGCTGTACTCAATGTGGAAAGAGTTTTACTAAATCTAGCAGTCTGACTCTACACCAGAGAACACACACAGGAGAAAAACCTTATAGCTGTGATCAATGTGGGAAGAGTTTTGTTCAATCTACAGATCTGAGAGTGCACCAGAGAATACACAGAGGAGAGAAATCTCTTAGCTGTGACCAGAGATAATCTGATAAAAGATCTCTGATCAAATATTAGAAAATACATGAAGGAGTTGTTTCATGATATCAATGAATTAATGTTACAATGTAGAATGTTTTAACATTGTAGGAGTATTTTAATGATGTCACAATGTACAATAAACGTGTGTCCCCTGTTCTATTGATTTCAACATGATATGGATATTAGCCTCAGGGGGAAAATCCAGGCTCTGAAATGGAAGAGTTACTATTTATGTGATTTAACAAAAAGTGACTAACAAAAAAAGAGCTGTGTTACACTTACCACGTTGGTGACCCACTTGAATCAAAATGCAGCGATCTGTTTTCTACAAATTGTCCTCTAACCAGGGATGTACACATTATTCCCAGATTCCGTGTGCTTTTTGAGCTGTTCGTTTTAACAGGACGTGTAAACTCATCTCCCTCCTTTTGCACAATTGTTGCCAGCAGCATACCACCCTGCATCCCACTGCTTGCTTGCTTCTGAAGCTAAGCAGGGTTGGTCCTGGTCAGTCCCTGGATGGGAGACCATATGCTGCTGGAGGGCCAGTCGGAGGCACTCTTTCCTCTGGTCTAAACAATATCCCAGTGCCCCAGGGCAGTGACTACCCAGTGTAGGGTGCCGTCTTTCGGATGGGACGTTAAACGGGTGTCCTGACTCTCTGAGGTCATTAAAGATCCCATTGCACTTATCATAGCCAGTGATTTGCTATGGATCTTATTATGACTGCATGTTTTTCCGATTTGGAGATGAGTTTTGTTTGGGCTCGTTCCAAGTGGACGAGAGTTCTAGAAGCTAGTGAGTTTTAGGACGACAGTCAGAAGCTAATTTTATAAATTTATATTTTTTTCTATTTTTTAATTGTTGACAGCCAGTAGACACCATGTTTATATTGGTGAAGGTGAATCATTGTAGTTGATTATAATGTGAAATGGAAGTTGTTTTCTGTTGGTGGTAAGCATTCTATTAAGGTGTTAGTCTTTGGTTTTTCCATTTATGTTTTAAGGTTGGACTTTAGCACGTGTAGCTCGTTAGCACGTGTAGCTCGTTAGCCCGTGTAGCTCGTTAGCCCGTGTAGCTCGTTAGCACGTGTAGCTCGTTAGCACGTCTAGCTCGTTAGCACGTGTAGCTCGTTAGCCCGTGTAGCTCGTTAGCCCGTGTAGCTCGTTAGCACGTCTAGCTCGTTAGCACGTGTAGCTCGTTAGCCCGTGTAGCTCGTTAGCACGTCTAGCTCGTTAGCACGTCTAGCCCGTTAGCACGTCTAGCTCGTTAGCACGTCTAGCTCATTAGCACGTCTAGCTCGTTAGCACGTAGGACGCACTGATTGGTGTCACCTCGTTAGTCAGTATGTGTTACACCTGTGCTGGCTTGTCCATCTCGTTAGTGGGAAGGTGTTTCACCTGAGCTGGTCCAGGTTCTATTTAAGAGTGTCTGGCCCAGTGCTCCAGTTGTCTTGATACATGTGGAGAGTCAACACCTTTAGTTGCTCCACCTTTTTGGTTTACTTCATGTCTTTAAGTTTGGTGTGGGATTTTCTTTAGTTTTCCTCTTCTTGGGCAGATTTAGTGGGTCTCATGGTGGGTGTCTTTTAGGTCCCAGTTGTTGTTACTAGTCAACTTCCAGTGGACACCCCCATAGTGTCTTTCAGAGCCCCTCCTAAAACCCACCTGTTTAGTTGTGGTTGTTGTCAGTGACTCTTTGTTAGTCCCTCTTCTATTTGAGCAACATTTTAGATTTTTCTTGCTGGGGAACATAACAACAAACAATGTAGTAAAACAAGCTGGTATTTTGGGTTGGATGTTGCATCCAATTAATATTTTAATCAATGGCATTTCCTTAGAATGTTCATTAGTCTTTCAGTTGTTAGTCTTCTGTTTGTTGTGTTCTAAATATTTATGTTTATTTGTTCCTGTGAAGCCATTGTGTTGCATCCATGTCTGAAATGTGCTGTATAAATAAAGCTTGATTTGATTTCAACAAATTAACCCAATGACTGGCCAATCAACAGACTCTTGGTATGAGAAACAGTATCACGTTTCCAGCCTGCTGAAGTGGTAAACACCACCCCCGGCTCTACCAGGGGCTTGAGGTGGTCTCCCACAGCTCTGATTATGTCATGTTCTGTGGCCTTGCTGTTCCATTTCTGACTGCCCCTGCAACACAGAAACACATTTAGTCATATTATATAAAACACTCAAAGTAATGGATATGGAGCATCTATGGCCTCAGTTACAACTGGCACTAAAATGTGACTTCTGTCATCTGATCACTCCAAGCTGCATTAGGTTGATAGAAGTTGTTTATCAGTCTGATGGCCTGGAGATAGAAGCTGTTTATCAGTCTGATGGTCTGGAGATAGAAGTTGTTTATCTTTCTGATGGTCTGGAGATAGAAGCTGTTTAACAGTCTGATGGCCTGGAGATAGAAGCTGTTTATCAGTCTGATGGTCTGGAGAGAGAAGCTTTTTAACAGTCTGACGGCCTGGAGATAGAAGCTGTTTAACAGTCTGATGGTCTGGAGATAGAAGCTGTTTATCAGTCTGATGGCCTGGAGATAGAAGCTGTTTATCAGTCTGATGGTCTGGAGATAGAAGCTGTTTACCAGTCTGATGGTCTGGAGATAGAAGCTGTTTACCAGTCTGATGGTCTGGAGATAGAAGCTGTTTATCAGTCTGATGGTCTGGAGATAGAAGCTGTTTAACAGTCTGATGGCCTGTAGATAGAAGCTGTTTAACAGTCTGATGGCCTGGAGATAGAAGCTGTTTAACAGTCTGACGGCCTGGAGATAGAAGCTGTTTAACAGTCTGATGGCCTGGAGATAGAAGCTGTTTATCAGTCTGATGGTCTGGAGATAGAAGCTGTTTAACAGTCTGATGGTCTGGAGATAGAAGCTGTTTATCAGTCTGATGGCCTGGAGATAGAAGCTGTTTATCAGTCTGATGGCCTGGAGATAGAAGCTGTTTATCAGTCTGATGGTCTGGAGATAGAAGCTGTTTATCAGTCTGATGGTCTGGAGATAGAAGCTGTTTATCAGTCTGATGGTCTGGAGATAGAAGCTGTTTATCAGTCTGATGGCCTGGAGATAGAAGCTGTTTATCAGTCTGATGGCCTGGAGATAGAAGCTGTTTATCAGTCTGATGGTCTGGAGATAGAAGCTGTTTAACAGTCTGATGGCCTGGAGATAGAAGCTGTTTAACAGTCTGATGGTCTGGAGATAGAAGCTGTTTATCAGTCTGATGGCCTGGAGATAGAAGCTGTTTATCAGTCTGATGGCCTGGAGATAGAAGCTGTTTATCAGTCTGATGGTCTGGAGATAGAAGCTGTTTAACAGTCTGATGGCCTGGAGATAGAAGCTGTTTTTCAGTCTGATGGCCTGGAGATAGAAGCTGTTTAACAGTCTGATGGTCTGGAGATAGAAGCTGTTTAACAGTCTGATGGCCTGGAGATAGAAGCTGTTTAACAGTCTGATGGCCTGGAGATAGAAGCTGTTTAACAGTCTGATGGCCTGGAGATAGAAGCTGTTTAACAGTCTGATGGTCTGGAGATAGAAGCTGTTTAACAGTCTGATGGTCTGGAGATAGAAGCTGTTTACCAGTCTGATGGCCTGGAGATAGAAGCTGTTTATCAGTCTGATGGCCTGGAGATAGAAGCTGTTTTTCAGTCTGATGGTCTGGAGATAGAAGCTGCTTAACAGTCTGATGGCCTGGAGATAGAAGCTGTTTAACAGTCTGATGGTCTGGAGATAGAAGCTGTTTAACAGTCTGATGGCCTGGAGATAGAAGCTGTTTAACAGTCTGATGGCCTGGAGATAGAAGCTGTTTAACAGTCTGATGGCCTGGAGATAGAAGCTGTTTACCAGTCTGATGGTCTGGAGATAGAAGCTGTTTAACAGTCTGATGGTCTGGAGATAGAAGCTGTTTAACAGTCTGATGGTCTGGAGATAGAAGCTGTTTAACAGTCTGATGGCCTGGAGATAGAAGCTGTTTAACAGTCTGATGGTCTGGAGATAGAAGCTGTTTAACAGTCTGATGGTCTGGAGATAGAAGCTGTTTTTCAGTCTAATGGCCTGGAGATAGAAGCTGTTTAACAGTCTGATGGCCTGGAGATAGAAGCTGTTTTTCAGTCTAATGGCCTGGAGATAGAAGCTGTTTATCAGTCTGATGGCCTGGAGATAGAAGCTGTTTATCAGTCTGATGGTCTGGAGATAGAAGCTGTTTATCAGTCTGATGGTCTGGAGATAGAAGCTGTTTATCAGTCTGATGGTCTGGAGATAGAAGCTGTTTATCAGTCTGATGGTCTGGAGATAGAAGCTGTTTTTCAGTCTGATGGTCTGGAGAGAGAAGCTGTCTGATGGTCTGGAGATAGAAGCTGTTTAACAGTCTGATGGCCTGGAGATAGAAGCTGTTTATCAGTCTGATGGCCTGGAGATAGAAGCTGTTTATCAGTCTGATGGTCTGGAGATAGAAGCTGTTTAACAGTCTGATGGTCTGGAGATAGAAGCTGTTTAACAGTCTGATGGCCTGGAGATAGAAGCTGTTTAGCAGTCTGATAGCCTGGAGATAGAAGCTGTTTTTCAGTCTTTCAGTTCCAGCTTTGATGCACCTGTACTGACCTCACCTTCTGGATGATAGCAGGCTGAACAGGCAGTGGCTCGGGTAATAACAAAGAAGAAATGTGTGTGCCTGAGGGGAAATTAACTTTCATACAGCCAAAAGGGGTGAGAAATTACACCCATATCAGTGGACAATTTGCACTAATGTAAATAAACATAGATGATGGAACATATTCCCTTTAGCTGACGTGATGAACCACTAAGGGGACATAAATATTTACCATCTAAACCATGTGTGACCTCTCACCTCTCTGGATGTAGAAGTGTTCTTCCTAACCAGTCTCTCAACAGCTCTCTGACTGAGCTCCACCCTCACTGGGTCTTCAGAGGAGAGGAAGGCTGAGTAGGGATGGAAGGATGAATGGATCAGTCAGTCAATAAAGTGTAGAGCTGCTGTCTATGCTGTCTGACAAAATCACAATTTTAGTAGTTCATTAAAGTAAATAAGGCTTTATGACTGCTGAATACCAACTATCAATCACTTAGATCATGTATTTTCAGGTAGAGATACATCCTTGGGACGTCCCTAGCCCGTTGAAGTTGACATTTAAAATGGTTAAGGTAGGGGTTAAGGTTAGGGTTTAGGGTAGGGATGTCCCAAGGATCCCAGATAGCATTGACCATTGTGCATTCTTCTGTCTCTTTTACATAGCAGGTGATGAGTTCTGAACTTGAAAATATTAAATATCCTTATTATGTGAAATTGTATGAAACAATAATGTTTGTTGATGCTAATATGATGTACAATATTCCATCATGTTTCTATCTGATAACAATAGAGTAATATATTTAATATGACAAATACAATTTTTTAATAGTATCACTAATTCATTTTAATTAACTTAATCATTATGATTCAACATCAGTTCACCATCTCACCTCATACTGTATTGGAGCAGCAGCCGCTGACTGCCCAGTTCAACATCAGTTCACCGTCTCACCTCATACTGTATTGGAGCAGCAGCGGCTGACTGCCCAGTTCAACATCAGTTCACCGTCTCACCTCATACTGTATTGGAGCAGCAGCGGCTGACTGCCCAGTTCAACATCAGTTCACCGTCTCACCTCATACTGTATTGGAGCAGCAGCAGCTGACTGCCCAGTTCAACATCAGTTCACCGTCTCACCTCATACTGTATTGGAGCAGCAGCAGCTGACTGCCCAGTTCAACATCAGTTCACCCTCTCACCTCATACTGTATTGGAGCAGCAGCAGCTGACTGCCCAGTTGAACGTCAGTTCACCATCTCACCTCATACTGTATTGGAGCAGCAGCAGCTGACTGCCCGGTTCAACATCAGTTCACAGTCTCACCTCATACTGTATTGGAGCAGCAGCAGCTGACTTGATCGTTGATACTAATCATCATGTTTGAATCTGAGAGTAAATAGAGCCGACTACACTCTAAAAATGAAGGGTTCAACTGGAGTTGTTCTCAGATCCCCTAAGAACCGTAGGGTTCTTGGTCAATGAAAAACAGCCCCAAAAGGTTCTTCAAAGAACTTGTTAGAAGGTGGGTTCATCGAGGAACCTCCGTTGTTGCTGGACTTCTTCCGGGAACTTCGCAATTACAACTGAAAACGATGGTGACAAGTTTGGATGCGACAACAGTTAAAAAGGTTAAGTTGGGTTGATGTTTGGCTCTGAATATGTCTCGAAATCATTTATTATAATAATATAACATACTAATAATGAATAACGAAGACAATGATTGTTTTCTGTGAATATCTTCCATAACGTTACTATAGTTAATTAACGTAAATATTAGAAAGCCGGGTTTGACCGTCGGCGTTGTATGAGCTACAGTACAGTACCGTTAGCTAGCTAGCTAACGTTATGTCCTAACTAGGCACAACTAGGTTTGGATTATTTCCTCAACTATATTCTTTCCCATATATTGTATATCGTTTCCATAAAGCCAACAACAGCTCTTATTCCTTCCCTTTCTCTAATGTATTTTGTAATAAAATTAGCAAGTGTAGTAAGATCATTGCTTTACTTTACTAGGACTGGAGACCACAGCAGCGATTCTGCTCTTGCCCTACCTCTTCAATGAGGACCCGAGTGGCCTTTATGTCCGTGACAAGGTATGCCTATGCACCAATCATCTGTTTCTTCATAAACATAGGTGTGCATGCTTATATAAAACTACAGCTGAACATTTGTTATGTTCTTTGTTAATTGTATGTGTTTTAATCTTTTCTTACTTTTGTTGACACAGATTTCACCGCTCTTCACTCCTTTACTGCACATCGGTGGAAATCCATTTCACCATGAGAGTGAAATCCCGCTGGCCTTTGATGGGGAGAACATCCACGCCCTAGAGGACGTCCCCATGGGACTTGGGGCTCTGCTACGGCTGGATTTTTTATTTTCCCTTAAATTTCCCAAAAATGTCAGTAAAACACTTATGTTGTTAAGTTACTGTGTTCTAGGGATCAGAGAAGTTGGGGTGAAGTTACCAGGGCCGGTCGTAAAGATGGAAAACTTCCTAACATAACTAAGTGGATACGATATACACACTAAAGCTGAAAAATCTGTATTTAGCATCAAGTCTACAATATTGTTAGTTTACCTGTGATTCACTCCAGTTTCTGAGACAACTGCCCAGACTTTATAGACAGTTTAATAATGCTTAAACCTCATCTTTATCAAATTATCCATTAAAGATACCAACTCAAAGCCTACGTTCGTCTATATATGGGTTGTTTAAATTGTATCTAATTATATTCCCAGTATTACTTCATCAAATCTCTAGTAATCATTATACACACATACAATTCATCATATTTTCATATATTGACAGAATCCATAGAAAACGTAAGAAATTCTCAGGTAGTCACGACAACCATTCCATTTGCTTTTTCAGGGACTCTCCACAGCTACGAAGCATCTCTCCAAACATCCTCCTAGCAGAACCAAAAATTAACTTTAGTTTCCCAGACAATGACCATGGGATCCTCAACGGTTCTCTAACCTCCCAGAGACCACGGCAAAATCAAGCCTCCCAGGAACTATAGACCTTCCGCTGCTTTCTAAAATATTATCCCGCTTATTATCCACATTTCAATCATCTGATTAAGCATATTTCTATATGTTACTATCCAGACGACAGATTAAGACTCATATCACAGTCACACAACTCTCATATCACAGTCACACAACTCTCATATCACAGTCACACAACTTTCATATCACAGTCACAACTCTCATATCAGTCACACAACTCTCATTTCACAGTCACACAACTCTCATATCACAGTCACAACTCTCATATCAGTCACACAACTCTCATTTCACAGTCACACAACTCTCATATCACAGTCACACAACTCTCATATCACAGTCACACAATGCTATTCCCAAACATACCTAATCAATTAGTTGTTTTTCAACAATATTTTAACCTGCAGGAACATTTGGTGTCCAGGTTTAAAACAATTACAGGTTTAAAAAAATTACAGGTGCACCGTACTATCTTATACTATATCATAAATGGTCTTAACTAGTAAACACAGATTCTAGTTCTCATCCAGTTTACAGAGATAGCTGACTCAGCCTCAGAGCCTCCTGACTGGGCCCTGTTTACACCTCCACACAGGAATACACACTCAGAGCCTACTGACTGGGCCCTGTTTACACCTCCACACAGGAATACACACTCAGAGCCTCCTGACTGGGCCCTGTTTACACCTCCACACAGCAATACACACTCAGAGCCTCCTGACTGGGCCCTGTTTACACCTCCACACAGCAATACACACTCAGAGCCTCCTGACTGGGCCCTGTTTACACCTCCACACAGGAATACACACTCAGAGCCTACTGACTGGGCCCTGTTTACACCTCCACACAGGAATACACACTCAGAGCCTCCTGACTGGGCCCTGTTTACACCTCCACACAGGAATACACACTCAGAGCCTCCTGACTGGGCCCTGTTTACACCTCCACACAGGAATACACACTCAGAGCCTCCTGACTGGGCCCTGTTTACACCTCCACACAGGAATACACACTCAGAGCCTCCTGACTGGGCCCTGTTTACACCTCCACACAGGAATACACACTCAGAGCCTCCTGACTGGGCCCTGTTTACACCTCCACACAGGAAAACACACTCAGAGCCTCCTGACTGGGCCCTGTTTACACCTCCACACAGGAACACACACTCAGAGCCTCCTGACTGGGCCCTGTTTACACCTCCACACAGGAATACACACTCAGAGCCTCCTGACTGGGCCCTGTTTACACCTCCACACAGGAATACACACTCAGAGCCTCCTGACTGGGCCCTGTTTACACCTCCACACAGGAATACACACTCAGAGCCTCCTGACTGGGCCCTGTTTACACCTCCACACAGGAATACACACTCAGAGCCTACTGACTGGGCCCTGTTTACACCTCCACACAGCAATACACACTCAGAGCCTACTGACTGGGCCCTGTTTACACCTCCACACAGGAATACACACTCAGAGCCTCCTGACTGGGCCCTGTTTACACCTCCACACAGGAATACACACTCAGAGCCTCCTGACTGGGCCCTGTTTACACCTCCACACAGGAATACACACTCAGAGCCTCCTGACTGGGCCCTGTTTACACCTCCACACAGGAATACACACTCAGAGCCTCCTGACTGGGCCCTGTTTACACCTCCACACAGGAATACACACTCAGAGACTCCTGACTGGGCCCTGTTTACACCTCCACACAGGAATACACACTCAGAGCCTCCTGACTGGGCCCTGTTTACACCTCCACACAGGAATACACACTCAGAGCCTCCTGACTGGGCCCTGTTTACACCTCCACACAGGAATACACACTCAGAGCTTCCTGACTGGGCCCTGTTTACACCTCCACACAGGAATACACACTCAGAGCCTCCTGACTGGGCCCTGTTTACACCTAGACACAGGAATACACACTCAGAGCCTACGAGGATTTTCTAAAAACTCCACTTTGCGTGTTTCACTCACCTCTTTTTTTAAACTACGTTCGAGATGTGGTATCCACTCGGCTCGCTGCCTCTCAGATCAAAGGTGGGTCCATTTGTTCTGTTCCTGAAGTGTGGTCTCCCTGAGATCCCAAGTTAGAGGGATCTCTGGTGCACCATTTACCCAGGTCACCAGGAGCGGTCACCAAGTCAAGATTCACATCCCCATCGCCAAATGTGGTGAATTTCTTTAATATCAAATGAGACCAACTTATCACACAAGTCAGAGTTATTCTTAAACTAAATCTTTATTCACTTATAAGGGAGCAGGTCAATACAACACACACATATAAAGTGAATCAATTGAGTGCCCTACGATAATGATGGCTGGTGGACCCACGGGACAAAAGTACAAAGGTCTTTTATAGCCCTTTCAACCTACATGACGAACAACAGATGTATAGAACGGGTCACAAGGTTAACATTTGTATGAAAGATACTTATAATTCTCAGCAGACAGTATCTGCTGTAAAAACAGTACTCTTTGTGTAGAGACCAGGGTCTGGCCCTGGGGTCATCTCTCCCTGGTACCATATAGAACAGAAACATTATCTCATGCTCTGGAATGCAGTCTCTTTAGGTTTTATCACCCAAAAGACATTGTAAATCTCCTGTCAGTGTTTTCTCCCAGAGGCCCATCCTCAGTAGAACACAGACACAATAGTTCTAAGAACCCTCTAATCTGTTGCATAAAACAACCATTTGATGCAATAAAAGTATTATAACATAATCTTGCAATTTTGCTCTCAGTGTCCACTGAAAGTTGACGAGTAACAACAACTGGGACCTAAAAGACACCCACCATGAGACCCACTAAATCTGCCCAAGAAGAGGCAAACAAAAGAAAAACCCACACCAAACTTAAAGACAGGAAGCAAACCAAAAAGGTGGAGCAACTAAAGGTGTTGACTCTCCACATGTATCAAGACAACTGGAGCACTGGGCCAGACACTCTTAAATAGAACCTGGACCAGCTCAGGTGAAACACCTTCCCACTAACGAGATGGACAAGCCAGCACAGGTGTAACACATACTGACTAACGAGGTGACACCAATCAGTGCGTCCTACGTGCTAACGAGCTAGACGTGCTGACGGAGCTAGACGTGCTAACGAGCTAGACGTGCTAACGGGCTAGACGTGCTAACGAGCTAGACGTGCTAACGAGCTAGACGTGCTAAAGTCAAACCTCAAAACAAAATGGAAAAACCAAAGACTAACACCTTAAAAGTTTGCTTACCACCAACAGAAAACAACTTCAATTTCACATTATAATCAACTACAATGCTTCACCTTCACCAATATAAACATGGTGTCTACTGGATGTCAACAATTAAAAACAAGAAAAAAACCTTGTCTTCCTAAAACGCTTCTGGATTTTTTATATTTTTTCCCCCTTCTAGAACTCTGGTCCCCTTGGAATGAAAAATACAGAAAAGAATAAGAGATAAAACTCATCGCCAAAAAACCAGTCAAAATAAATTGTAATCAATGGCAACGCACTGGCTAACGCAAAACTTTTTAACTGCCCACAATCAGCAACCAAGTTGTCCTCACCACGGACATGTCTGATTTCGAGCTTCTCTCTCTTCTCAGGGTTCACTAGATAGGCATGTTGTTGGATCGGGGCCCAGTCCCCAATGTCATGCTATAGTACATTTGGGTTGGCACATCTGAGAATGAACCCTGATATTCTAATAGCAGGGCAACAATGTCAATATAATTGTACCAAAAATTGTCAGTTGGTTGCATAAATAAATATTTGGTTGCATAGTCCTTTTTTCAAAGTATTTTCAATTACATTTTTCTAGGTGGGATATCCCCAATGTCAAAACACAGTTTTAACATGTACAAATCAATAACCAATATGCAGAAACAGTTTGTGATAAATTGAAAACCTAAACATAACATGTGCTATATACACAAACATCTGCCACAATAATCATATTACTTTTTAAAAACAAGCACCTTATAAACTGCACAAGCACCAGAAACACTGTTGTTTTGACAAGTAGCAATAAATCACTGATATCGATTAGGGGGGAAATCAGGTTGTACGTGCTGTTGAAACTAACACAACTAAAAAACACATGGAAATGGGAGATATATTTTACCTCACTGGTTAGAGGACAACCTGCCGAAGACAGTCAGCTACATTTTGGAGTGAAACATTTAAATTTAGGGGTCCCTAAACAAAGGAACACAACACTTATTTGTCATAACTCATCGCTAAAATCATTTGTGTGACAGAAGGGAGATGAGGTTGCAAGTCCTGTTAAAACTAACAGCTCCAAAACCACACGGAATCTGGGAATAATGTGTACATCCCTGGTTAGAGGACAATTTGTAGAAAACAGCTATCTACATTTTGAAGTGTTGCATTGTGATTCCAGTGCGTCACCAACGTGGTGAGTGTAACACAACTCTTTTTGTGTTAGTCACTTTTTGTTAAATCTCATAAATAGTAACTCTTCCATTTCAGAGCCTGGATTTTCCCCCTGAGGCTAATACCCATATCATGTTGAAATCAATAGAACAGGGGACAAACATTTAGGGTTCTACATTGTGACATCATTAAAATACTCCTTCTACAATGTTTAAACATTCTACATTGTGACATTAATTCATTGATATCATGAAACAACTCCTTAATGTATTTTCTAATATTTGATCAGAGATCTTTTATCAAAGTATCTCTTCACACATTGATCACAGCTATAAGGTTTTTCTCCTGTGTGTATTCTCTGGTGTAGAGTCAGACTGCTAGATTTAGTAAAACTCTTTCCACATTGAGTACAGCTATAAGGTTTCTCTCCTGTGTGTGTTCTCTGGTGCACTGTCAGATGTGTAGATTTAACAAAACTCTTCCCACATTGATCACAGCTATAAGGTTTATCATCTGTGTGTATTCTCTGGTGTTTAGTCAGACTGCTAGATGTAGTAAAACTCTTCCCACATTGATCACAGCTAAAAGGTTTCTCTCCTGTGTGTGTTCTCTGGTGCGTCTTCAAATTCTGTGAAGTTGAGAATCTTTTCCCACAATCTGAACAGTGGAATGGTTTCTCTCCTGTGTGTACTCGCTGGTGTCGAGTCAGACTGCCAGATGCAGCAAAACTCTTTCCACATTGACAACAGCTATAAGATTTCTCTCCTGTATGTGTTCTCTGGTGTCGAGTCAGACTGCCAGATGCAGCAAAACTCTTTCCACATTGACAACAGCTATAAGATTTCTCTCCTGTGTGTATTCTCTGGTGTAGAGTCAGATGGCTAGATTGAACAAAACTCTTCCCACATTGACCACAGCTATAAGGTTTTTCTCCTGTGTGTGTTCTCTGGTGTAGCGTCAGATGTGCATATTTAACATAACTCTTCCCACATTGACCACAGCTATAAGATTTTTCTCCTGTGTGTATTCTCTGGTGTTTAGTCAGACTGCTAGATTTAGTAAAACTCTTTCCACATTGATCACAGCTATACGGTTTCTCTCCTGTGTGTATTCTCTGGTGTTTAGTCAGACTGCTAGATTTAGTAAAACTCTTCCCACATTGACCACAGCTATAAGGTTTCTCTCGTGTGTGTGTTCTCTGGTGTTGAGTCAGATGGCTAGATTGAACAAAACTCTTCCCACATTGACCACAGCTATAAGGTTTTTCTCCTGTGTGTCTTTTCTGGTGCACTGTCAGATGGCTAGATTGACAAAAACTCTTCCCACATTGATCACAGCTATAAGGTTTCTCTCCTGTGTGTATTCTCTGGTGTTGAGTCAGACTGCTAGAGTCAGTAAAACTCTTCCCACATTGATCACAGCCATAAGGTTTCTCCCCAGTGTGAATTCTTTGATGTATTTTAAGGCCTAGTGAAGAGTTTAATCTTTTCCCACAGTCAGAGCAGCAGTGAGTTCTCTTCCCTGTGGGTCTCTGCTGGTGTTTCTTGAGGAGTTCTGATCTGGAGAGACTCTTCTCTGCCTCATCAGCATCATGATGTTGCTGAGGCTCCCCAGAGGATCCACAATAGTCCCGTCTCTCTCCTGTGAGAACAAAGTCAGACAGATGGTTAAAGGCCCACGACAGCAGAAATCCACTGTTTATTTGAGGTAAAAGGTGATGCCCAGAGCATACCCATGAACTTGTACAACAATTGACTTCTGTTAAATGATTTGACCATTAAGACAGTTAACTTAGCAACAATCACATTTTGTCTTGTTTTCACATTAGTAGTAACTAGAAATAAGTTATTAAAGTTGTTGAAATCCTAAGCAGTGCGCCAGATGACTTTTGGTTTCCAATATAGGCCCTGTGTTTGCTAAAATTGCAGCACGAGGGCAATGCGCACACAATTTGATTGCAGAAACACCTCCCTGCTAATGAGGAAACAGCTAGTTATGGATGTAGTATATCTGGTAATGAGGAAACCACTAGTTATGGATGTAGTATATCTGCTAATGAGGAAACCACTAGTTATGGATGTAGTATATCTGGTAATGAGGAAACCACTAGTTATGGATGTAGTATATCTGCTAATGAGGAAACCACTAGTTATGGATGTAGTATATCTGGTAATGAGGAAACCACTAGTTATGGATGTAGTATATCTGGTAATGAGGAAACCACTAGTTATGGATGTAGTATATCTGGTAATGAGGAAACCACTAGTTATGGATGTAGTATATCTGGTAATGAGGAAACCACTAGTTATGGATGTAGTATATCTGGTAATGAGGAAACCACTAGTTATGGATGTAGTATATCTGCTAATGAGGAAACCACTAGTTATGGATGTAGTATATCTGGTAATGAGGAAACCACTAGTTATGGATGTAGTATATCTGCTAATGAGGAAACCACTAGTTATGGATGTAGTATATCTGGTAATGAGGAAACCACTAGTTATGGATGTAGTATATCTGGTAATGAGGAAACCACTAGTTATGGATGTAGTATATCTGGTAATGAGGAAACCACTAGTTATGGATGTAGTATATCTGGTAATGAGGAAACCACTAGTTATGGATGTAGTATATCTGGTAATGAGGAAACCACTAGTTATGGATGTAGTATATCTGGTAATGAGGAAACCACTAGTTATGGATGTAGTATATCTGCTAATGAGGAAACCACTAGTTATGGATGTAGTATATCTGGTAATGAGGAAACCACTAGTTATGGATGTAGTATATCTGGTAATGAGGAAACCACTAGTTATGGATGTAGTATATATGCCTGGAGCAAAAAATAGTGAGCAAAGATTTTAGTTTTCACAATGTATTCTGAATATTACAGCACAAGATCAGGAGTGCTACTCAAGGAAACTCACATTAAGCTCTGTGTCTATTCACTAATTCACCACCGTGGGGGAAACTCAGGGGAGTTCTCATAGGCTGACAGCAAATATAGCCTCCATTTCCAGGTTGCTTATGAGTGCATTTCACATTAAATATGGATTATAATTGTAAGACTCGCTTGAATCACCTGCTTAATATGTTTGTGTTATTGTCGCATATCAACTGCTTTATACTTAAAAAACACTTCAACCAGTAAAATGCTCTTTGGCTTTGCCATCAGCCTGACAATGAGGGTTTGTACACTAAGTGTTTAACAAATTGGCCCATAACTTCACCTAACAATAACATAGACCAACTGTAAGACCCATAACTTCACCTAACAATAACATAGACCTAGGACTATAAATCATTTAATATTTCAGGTGAAACATGGAAACTAAAATGTTTTTGTCGTGACATTTCATAACCTGATCACCAGATAATTTTGTGAATAATCCCACTAGGCTACTCTGTAATGTGTTGTCATTCTAAATGTCCTGAACAATAGCCTATCCATCAAGGAACAGTTCTCTACACATTATGAGCTAAGTATCTCTGTGTCCAAACAGACTAACAAGACCCTACTGTAAATCAAGCAGACAATAACACTTTATAAACATACATTTGTTTGGGATGTTGGATCCAACGTGGAGCACGGCATAACTGTCTTTACCAGAGTAATGAATGAAGAAGCACTTTGGTTGTTGTTGCATGTCATGATGTTTGTCATGTGACTGTCATTCAGAAAATGATTTCCTGGATCAGCTGATGATAGTTGAACATGTGACTGTAACTAAACAGCTACAGTATTAAGTATTATGTGTAATTATTGAAGAACGACGTTAATGACAGTATCTATTTGGGTGTTGTCAATAAAGTTAAGGTGACTCTCGGTTAGAACCATTGGATTTAGCAAACTCTGAAATGATTTAGGATTTCTGTGCCCATAAAAACTGTTTTGCCAGCGTAACATAAGGAGACACTAAATGTTACGTAGGTAGAGAGCATTTCAGAGATCTGAATACAGAAAACCGTCCTAACAGGATAATAACCTAAACCACAAGGCCAAATCTACACTGGAGGAGCTTACCAAGATGACATTGAATGTTCCTGAGTGGCCTAGTTACAGTTTGGACTTAAATCATCTTGAAAGTCAATGGCAAGACTTGAAAACGGCTTTCTAGCAATGATCAACAAACAACTTGACAGAACAGGAAGGATTTTAAAAAGAATAATGAATATTCACATGAAGATCAGTCGCCTATTGGATGACATCACGACTTCCCATCAAGCCAACTCCTTGAAGGCCTTACTATGACATCACTCACCCCTTCTAGTTTGCAGTTGTTAAAAAAACACTATTTTGCTCAAAACATGTATTTGTTTCCCATTAGTGTGTTTATACTTTACTGTATTTATATCACTTTTCAACAGGAAAAGTTTAAAAATCCCTGGAGGACTTCATGGACAATTCATACAGTACAAAAACATATTCAAGTGTAGAATGCCCTTTTAAAAATCACACATTAGTTCAACAACTGCAGAGTTTGTGTCCCTGTTTTATTAGATAGTACTCACTGTATTTACCGGTGTTAATCAGATCAATGTCCCTGTTTTATAAGATAGTGCTCACTGTATTTACCGGTGTTAATCAGATCAATGTTCCTGTTTTATTAGATAGTACTCACTGTATTTACTGGTGTTAATCAGATCAATGTCCCTGTTTTATTAGATAGTACTCACTGTATTTACTGGTGTTAACCAGATCAATGTCCCTGTTTTATTAGATAGTACTCACTGTATTTACTGGTGTTAATCAGATCAATGTCCCTGTTTTATTAGATAGTACTCACTGTATTTACTGGTGTTAATCAGATCAATGTCCCTGTTTTATTAGATAGTACTCACTGTATTTACTGGTGTTAATCAGATCAATGTCCCTGTTTTATAAGATAGTACTCACTGTATTTACTGGTGTTAACCAGATCAATGTCCCTGTTTTATAAGATAGTACTCACTGTATTTACTGGTGTTAATCAGATCAATGTCCCTGTTTTATAAGATAGTACTCACTGTATTTACTGGTGTTAATCAGATCTCCAGTCTTCTCTTCATCATTGACAGTAATTGACCCCTCTTCAGCCTTAATTCCAAAAACGACTTCATCTTCTTTCACTTCATCCTCCACTCCAAAAACTGCATCTTCCTCCTCTTTCACTCTGAACGCGTCTTTCTCTTCTTTCACTGTAACGTCTTTCTCTTCTTCTTTCACGGTAACAGCCTCACCCTCTACTTGTTTTTGTATTGTAACATCTTTCTCTTCCTCCTCCTCTTTCACCAGAGCTTCTTTCTCCGTCCAACAGACCTCCTCTTCTTTAACAGGAGGAGAGTAGCTTAGTGAACTCATGGTCGGAGATAATAGCTAGTTAGCATTAGCGACTAGACTAGTGCTAATTTAACCAGCCAGCTAGTTGACTTACAACGTAAATATTAAATTAAATGGGGTAGCTAGTTGTTTCCACATAAGTATGTTTAAATCATAGTAGCAAATAAACCACGAAATTGTGTAAAGAACTTGAATGTTCCGACTTTGTCGGCTAGCGAGCTACCGAGGTGGCTGCAGTTGTTGAAGAAGCGTTCCGTCCACTAGATTATACGTCACACTAGAAACATCGCCTGAAAGACACATGTCGCCATCTGCTGTCTGGAGGGAGGAAACGCAGTTGAGGAGGGAAAACTATTTTTATTCTTCATTGAATTATAATATTATAAAGCAGTTTAGGGAAACGTTTTGTTCCTCTCCATTAAATATGAATATTATATCAACACGTACAAAGAGCATGGTGTAACAATACATCATGTAGATGTATATAATGAACAGACTAGGTCTATACTGATCCTACATGGTGTAACAATACATAATGTCGATGTATATAATGAACAGACTAGGTCTATACTGCTCCTACATGGTGTAACAATACATCATGTAGATGTATATAATGAACAGACTAGGTCTATACTGCTCCTACATGGTGTAACAATACATCATGTAGATGTATATAATGAACAGACTAGGTCTATACTGATCCTACATGGTGTAACAATACATCATGTAGATGTATATAATGAACAGACTAGGTCTATACTGCTCCTACATGGTGTAACAATACATCATGTAGATGTATATAATGAACAGACTAGGTCTATACTGCTCCTACATGGTGTAACAATACATCATGTAGATGTATATAATGAACAGACTAGGTCTATACTGATCCTACATGGTGTAACAATACATCATGTGGGGCTTTAAGGCGATGCTAGTGTGACGTGTATATATAGTGGACGGAACACTTCTTTCAACAGCAGCAACAGGGAATTTGTAGATCAGTCAGTCGGCAGTCGCCTGCAGTGTCGAACAAGCCCAATACCAAACCAATCAGGTGGTTGTTTGATGAAATGAAGCTTCAGACGCCATTGATGACATGCTGCTGATAAAGTGATACAGGCATCAGTACACTGCTTTGAAGTTTACTGCTTAGCGATTTGGACGCAGGCCTCGTAGCTCCGGTGTTGGTGCTGACATCTTCAGGACAGGAATACCGGTTTACTTAACGGAGGAATAAACACACATGTTCATCATTGGTGTTTTAACCAGAACGGGGAAAATGCACTTTATTTATTTTCGCACATGCGCAGTCATACATCTCTCATAGGGCATGACTGTACCAGTGTAAGAACACAACTCAACAACATATTAGTCCACATGCCAACACAATATATTTGGAAAAAATCCCATTATTTTCCAGTGTTTCTTTGATGTATTGCGCGATCGTATCAGCTGTCTCATTTGGAGTGTTTTTAACTTCGACTAATTTACTTTGCACGCCACCATTCTTCCAATCAAAATACTGAATAAGCAGAGGGAATATTTTCACAGCACCGTGATTGCTCCCATCAGTAGAAACACCACAGTAAGGTATGTCTTCTAGTGCTTTCTGAGCTATGTCGACAGAATGTGGTGCTATCACAGCGTTAACAATTGTTTCGGTCGTAGTACGAGCGCTTGAAAGCGGTCAAAGCAATGCAAAAACCCCCAAAACGCACACAACGAATGGAGACTGTAGGAAGCAAAAGCCGAATCCCGGACATTTTAGGCGATTTAGAAATCCCGGCCGGACGCATTTTTTTTGGTCCAAAAAGAGGACATGTCCGGGAAAAAGAGGACGTATGGTCACCCTACATAATTAGATGCTATTTTTAAACTACAATGACCATAATGCACTGCGTGCCTACTTGTCTTGTCTGTGTTTATTTTACACCTGCTATGTAAAAGAGACAGAATAATGCACGATGGTCAATGCTATCTGGGATCCTTGGGACATCCCTACCCTAAACCCTAACCTTAACCCCTACCTTAACCATTTTAAATGTCAACTTCAACGGGCTAGGGACGTCCCAAGGATGTATCTCTACCTGAAAATACATGATCTAAGTGATTGATAGTTGGTATTCAGCAGTCATAAAGCCTTATTTACTTTAATGAACTACTAAAATAGTGATTTTGTCAGACAGCATAGACAGCAGCTCTACACTTTATTGACTGACTGATCCATTCATCCTTCCATCCCTCCTCAGCCTTCCTCTCCTCTGAAGACCCAGTGAGGGTGGAGCTCAGTCAGAGAGCTGTTGAGGGACTGGTTAGGAAGAACACTTCTACCGCCAGAGAGGTGAGAGGTCACACATGGTTTAGATGGTAAATATTTATGTCCCCTTAGTGGTTCATCACATCAGCTAAAGGGAATATGTTCCATCATCTATGTTTATTTACATTAGTGCAAATTGTCCACTGATATCGGTGTAATTTCTCACCCTTTTGGCTGTATTAAAGTTAATTTCCCCTCAGGCACACACATATGTTCTTTGTTATTATGAAGGTCATTTGTGTCAAATATACTTTTCCTCACTCATTAACCCCATCTCCTTACATTGCTTATGTATATTCAGTGGCCTGACTGCATCCAGACTATGTCAAAGGCCCATCCTGGTAGATCTGAACCTAATGCAGCTTGGAGTGATCAGATGACAGAAGTCACATTTAGGTGCCAGGTGTAACTGAGGCCATAGATGCTCCATATCCATTACTTTGAGTGTTTTATATAATATGACTAAATGTGTTTCTTTCTGTGTTGCAGGGACAGTCAATAAATGGAACAGCAAGGCCACAGAACATGACATAAGCAGAGCTGTGGGAGACCACCTCAAGCCCCTGGTAGAGCCGGGGGTGGTGTTTACCACTCCACCACGCCTTCAGCAGGCTTGATACTGTTTTTCATACTAAGAGTTTGTTGATTGGTCAGTCATTGGGTTCATTTGTTTTATTATATGTAAAAATAAAATCAAGCTTTATTCATAAAGCACATTTCAGACATGGATGCAACAAAATGGCTTCACAGGAAAAAGATAAAACAATGAAAATAAACAAATATTTAGTACACAACATAAGAGGATAAAAAACAGAAGACTTAAACTGAAAGACTAATGAACATTCTAAGGAAATGCCATTGATTAAAATGTTAATTGGATGCATGATCCAACCCAAAATATAAGCTTGGGACACTATGGGGGTCAGTGTCCACTGGAAGTTGACTAGTAACAACAACTGGGATCTAAAAGACACCCACCATGAGACCCACTAAATCTGCCCAAGAAAAGGAAAACAAAAGAAAAACCCACACCAAACTTAAAGACAGGAAGTAAACCAAAAAGGTGGAGCAACTAAAGGTGTTGACTCTCCACATGTATCAAGACAACTGGAGCACTGGGCCAGACACTCTTAAATAGAACCTGGACCAGCTCAGGTGAAACACCTTCCCACTAACGAGATGGACAAGCCAGCACAGGTGTAACACATACTGACTAACGAGGTGACACCAATCAGTGCTAACGAGCTAGACGTGCTAACGAGCTAGACGAGCTGACGGAGCTAGACGTGCTAACGAGCTAGACGTGCTAAAGTCCAACCTCAAAACATAAATGGAAAAACCAAAGCCTGTAACACCTTAAGACAACAAATATATCCTATATTTTTGATGGACAAGTTTGCTCACCACCAACAGAAAACAACTTCCATTTCATATTATAATCAACTACAATGCTTCACCTTCACCAATATAAACATGGTGTCTACTGGCTGTCAACAATTAAAAACAAGAAAAACACACTTATTTCTAAATAATAATATACAATTGAAATATTTTTTTCTCCTTTTTCTCTTCTTTCTATAGAATCCTAAAACTCACTAGCTTCTAGAACTCTCGTCTTCCTAAAACTCACTAGCTTCTAGAACTCTCGTCTTCCTAAAACTCACTAGCTTCTAGAACTCTCGTCTTCCTAAAACTCACTAGCTTCTAGAACTCTGGTCCACTTGGAACGAGCCCAAACAAAACTATCCGTATCTCCAATATGGAAAAAGTCAAAATAAATTGTGATCAAATGTACACCCCTTGGTTAATATGTATTGGCAATAATTAACTTAATGGTGAGGCATGGAATAATAAAACATGTATACTTTGTTTGAAATATGAGGTGATTTGAGACATGCTTCTTCAGTAGTGGAATAAAGACAACGCTTGAATGTTGTGAAGAAATACTGGAGTGATGTAGGATTGTTAATAAAATTGATTACAGACCAAATGATTATACTGCGTCCATGTGTATTTATTTCTTTATTTTAACCTTCATTTAACAGTAACCGAAAGGTTGCTGGATTGAATCGCGAGCTGACAAGGTAAATCTGTCGTTCTGCACCTGAACATGGCAGTTAACCCTCTGTTCCCCGGTAGGCAATAATTGTCAATAAGTCAGTTATGAACAAATTCTGATTTTCAATGACGGCCCAACGGTCTAACCACTAGGCTACCTGCAACTAAGTTGAAATTAAGTTGTTTTCAAGTCACTGAAAAAACGGGGCATAGTCTTCTTTTCAACGTCTTTTCAATGACATGTTGCTAGATGGGATATCCCCAATGTCAAAACAGTTTTAACGTGTCCAAATCAATAACCAATAAGCAGAAACAGTTTGGGATAAATTGAAAACCTAAACATAACATGTGCTATATACACAAACATCTGCCACAATAATCATAGTACTTGTATTTTTTAAAACAAGCAGCTTTTAAACGGCACAAGCACCAAAAACGCTGTTGATTTGATAAGTAGCAATAAATCACTGATATCGATTAGGGGGGAAATCAGGTTGTACATGCTGTTGAAACTAACACAACTAAAAAATAAACACATGGAAATGGGAGATATATTTTACCTCACTGGTTAGAGGACAACCTGAAGAAGACAGTCAGCTACATTTTGGAGTGATACATTTAAATGTAGGGGTCGCTAAACAAAGGAACTTATTTGTCATCACTCATCGATATCATGTTGAAATCAATTGTACCGAGAGGAGGGAGATGAGGTTGCATGTCCTGTTAAAACAAACAGCTCAAAAACCACATGAAATCTGGGAATAATGTGTACATCCCTGGTTAGAGGACAATTTGTAGAAAACAGCTGGCTACATTTTGAAGTGTTGCATTTTGATTCCAGTGGGTCACCAACATGGTAAGTGTAACACAACTCTTTTTTTGTTAGTCACTTTTTGTTAAATCATAAAAATAGTAACTCTTCCATTTCAGAGCCTGGATTTTCCCCCTGAGGCTAATATCCATATCATGCTGAAATCAATAGAACAGGGGACAAACGTTTAGGGTTCTACATTGTGACATCATTAATATACACCTACTACAATGTTTAAACATTCTACATTGTGACATCATTAATATACACCTACTACAATGTTTAAACATTCTACATTGTGACATTAATTCATTGATATCATGGAACAACTCCTTCATGTATTTTCTGATGTTTAATCAGAGAACGTTTTTGAGAGTATCTCTTCCCACATTGATTGCAGCTATAAGGTTTCTCTCCTGTGTGTGTTCTATGGTGTCTAGTCAGCATGCTAGAACAAGTAAAACTCTTCCCACATTGAGCACAGCTATAAGGTTTCTCTACCGTGTGTGTTTTCTGGTGGTATATCAGGCTGCTTAGCAGAGTAAAACTCTTCCCACATTGATTACAGCCAAAAGGTTTCTCTCCTGTGTGTGTTCTCTGGTGTGCTGTCAGGCCGCCAGGTGAAGCAAAACTCTTCCCACATTCATCACAGCTATACGGTTTCTTTCCTGTGTGTGTTCTCTGGTGTGATATCAGGGTGATTAAAATAGGAAAACTCCTCCCACATTGATCACAGCTATAAGGTTTCTCTCTTGTGTGTGTTCTCTGGTGTGATATCAGGCTGGTTGACAGAGGAAAACTCTTCCCACAGTCAGAGCAGAAGTAAGGTTTCCTTTTGTGTGATTTCTCAGGTGTATTTTGAGTTCTGATGAAGATTTAAAAAATTTCCCACAATCAGAGCAGCAGTGAGAATTATCCCTTGTGTGAATTCTCCGGTGTGATATAATGCCTGATGAGGTGCATCTTTTCCCACAGTCAAAGCAGCGGTGAGATCTTTTCCCTGTGGTTCTCCGCTGGCGTTTCTTGAGGTGTTCTGATGTGGAGAGACTCTTCTCTGCCCTGTCAGCATCATGAGGTTGTTGAGGCTCCCCAGAGGATCCCCGATAGTCACGTCTCTCTCCTGTGAGAACAACAAAGTCAGACAGATGGTTAAAGGCCCACAACAACAGAAATCCACTGTTTATTTGAGGTAAAAGGTGATGCCCAGATCATACCCATGAAGTTGTACAACAGTTGACTTCTGTTAACTGTCTTAATGGTCAAATCATTTAACTAATGAGGAAACCACTAGTTATGGATGTAGTATATCTGGTAATGAGGAAACCACTAGTTATGGATGTAGTATATCTGGTAATGAGGAAACCACTAGTTATGGATGTAGTATATCTGGTAATGAGGAAACCACTAGTTATGGATGTAGTATATCTGGTCATGAGGAAACCACTAGTTATGGATGTAGTATATCTGGTAATGAGGAAACCACTAGTTATGGATGTAGTATATCTGCATGGAGCAAAAATGGTGAGCAAAGATTTAAATTTTTCACAATGTATTCTGAATATTACAGCACACTATCAGGAGTGCTACTCAAGGAAACTCACATTAAGCTCTGTGTCTATTCACTAATTCACCACCATGGGGGAAAACTCAGGGGAGTTCTCATAGGCTGACAGCAAAATTAGCCTCCTTTTCCAGGTTGCTTATGAGTGCATTTCACATTACTTTGGATTATAATTGTAAGGCTCGTTTGAATCTCCTGCTTAATATGTTTGTGTTATTGTCGCAAATCAACTGCTTTATACTTAAAAAACACTTCAACCAGTAAAATGCTCTTTGGCTTTTCCATCAGCCTGACAATGAGGGTTTGTACACCAAGTGTTTAACAAATTGGCTCATAACTTCACCTAACAATAACATAGACCTACTGTAGGACCCATAACTTCACCTAACAACATAGACCTACTGTAGGACCCATAACTTCACCTAACAACAACATAGACCAACTTTAGGACCCATAACTTCACCTAACAACAACACAGACCTACTGTAGGACCCATAACTTCACCTAACAATAACATAGACCTACTGTAGGACCCATAACTTCACCTAACAATAACATAGACCTACTGTAGGACCCATAGCTTCCCCTAACAACAACATAGACCTACTGTAGGACCCATAACTTCACCTAACAACAACATAGACCTACTGTAGGACCCATAACTTCACCTAACAATAACATAGACCTACTGTAGGACCCATAACTTCACCTAACAATAACATAGACCTAGGACTATAAATCATTTAATATTTCAGGTGAAACATGGAAACTAACATGTCTTTGTCATGACATTTCATAACCTGATCACCAGATGATTTTGTGAATAATCCCACTAGGCTACTCTGTAATGTGTTGTCATTCTAAATGTCCTGAATATAGGAAAATAGCTCTGTGTGTTGTACAATAGCCTATCCATCAAGGAACAGTTCTCTACACATTATGAGCGAAGTATCTCTGTGTCCAGACAGACTAACGAGACCCTACAGTACATCAACCAGACAATAGCACATTATAAACATGAATTTGTTAGGGATGTTGGATCCAATGTGCAGCACAGCATAACTGTCTTTACCAGAGTAATGAATGAAGAAGCACTTTGGTTGTTGTTGCATGTCGTGATGTTTGTCATGTGACTGTCATTCAGAAAATGATTTCCTGGATCAGCTGATGATAGTTGAACATGTGACTGTAACTAAACAGCTACAGTATTAAGTATTATGTGTAATTATTGAAGAACCGCATTAATGACAGTATCCATTTGGGTGTTGTCAATAAAGTTAAGGTGACTCTCGGTTTTTACCATTGGATTTAGCAAACTCTGAAATTATTTAGTATTTCTGTGCCCATGAAAACTGTTTTCCCAGCGTAACACAAGGAGACACTAAATGTTACATAGGTAGAGAGCATTTCAGAGATCTGAATACAAAAAACTGTCCTAACAGGACAATAACCTAAACCACAAGGCCAAATCTACACTGGAGGAGCTTACCAAGATGACATTGAATGTTCCTGAGTGGCCTAGTTACAGTTTGGACTTAAATTGTCTTGAAAGTCTATGGCAAGACTTGAAAATGGCTTTCTAGCAATGATCAACAACATACTTGACAGAACAGGAAGGATTTTAAAAAGAATAATGAATATTCACATGAATATTAGTCTCCTATTGGATGACATCACGACTTCCCATCAAGCCAACTCATTGAAGGCCTTACTATGACATCACTCACCCCTTCTAGTTTGCAGTTGTCTAAAAAAACTATTTTGCTCAAAACATTTATTTGTTTCCCTTTAGTGTGTTTATAATTTACTGTATTTATATCACTTTTCAACAGGAAAGGACGTCATGAACAATTCATACAGTACAAAAACATATTTGAGTGTAGAATGCCCTTTTAAAAATCACACATTAGTTCAACAACTGCAGAGTTTGTGTCCCTGTTTTATAAGATAGTACTCACTGTATTTACTGGTGTTAACCAGAACAATGTCCCTGTTTTATTAGATAGTACTCACTGTATTTACTGGTGTTAACCAGATCAATGTCCCTGTTTTATAAGATAGTACTCACTGTATTTACTGGTGTTAATCAGATCAATGTCCCTGTTTTATTAGATAGTACTCACTGTATTTACTGGTGTTAATCAGATCAATGTCGCTGTTTTATAAGATAGTACTCACTGTATTTACTGGTGTTAATCAGATCAATGTCCCTGTTTTATTAGATAGTACTCACTGTATTTACTGGTGTTAATCAGATCAATGTCCCTGTTTTATTAGATAGTACTCACTGTATTTACTGATGTTAATCAGATCAATGTCCCTGTTTTATTAGATAGTACTCACTGTATTTACTGGTGTTAATCAGATCAATGTCCCTGTTTTATTAGATAGTACTCACTGTATTTACTAGTGTTAATCAGTTCTCCAGTCTTCTCTTCTTCGTCCTCCTCTAATGTGACAGTAATCTCCCCCTCTTCATCTTTCACTCCAAAAACTGCATCTTCCTCCTTTTCTTTCACAGTAACATCCTCCTCCTCTTTCACTCTGAACGCGTCTTCCTCTTCTTTCACTGTAACGTCTTTCTCTTCTTTTTTCACGGTAACAGCCTCACCCTCTACTTGTTTTTGTATTGTAACAGCCTCCTCTTCCTCCTCCTCTTTCACGAGAGCTTCTTTCTCCGTCCAGCAGACCTCCTCTTCTTTAGCAGGAGGAGAGTAGATTAGTGAACTCATGGTCGGGGATGTTAGCTAGCTAGGCTAATGCTAACTTAACCAGCCAGCTAGTTGACTTACAACGTAAATATTAAATTAAATGGGGTAGCAAGTTGTTTCCACATAAGTATGTTTAAATCATAGTGACAAATAAACCACGAAATTGTCTAAAGAACTTGAATGTTCCGACTTTGTCGGCTAGCGAGCTACCGAGGTGGCTGCAGTTGTTGAAGAAGCGTTCCGTCCACTAAATTATACGTCACACTAGAAACATCGCCTGAAAGACACATATCGCCATCTGCTGTCTGGAGGGAGGAAACGCAGTTGAGGAGGGAAAACTTTTTTTATTCTTCATTGAATTATAATATTATAAAGCAGTTTAGGGAAACGTTTTTTTCTCTCCATTAAATATGAATATTATATCAACACGTACAAAGAGCAACAAGTGTTGTTTGATTAGTTCAGATTTTTTTATTGAGAATTTAAAACAAACTTAACCTCTACTCCACATCTGTATTTCTGATTCAGTCAAATAACTAGATATCAAAATAAGCACCTAGTTATTGATACCCTTGATAAAGATGAGCTAAAATTACTGTATGAAATAAATAAATTAACTTTACCCACTACTAGGATATTTTAGCCCAAAACCTGGTTACCTCTCTGCTAGGAGGCTGAGACTTGGCCATAAGAGGATCTTCCAGCAAAACACATCAACATCCACCAAGAAATGGTTAATTGGGCACAAAATCAACATTTTCAATGGCCATCTCAGTCTTCGGACTTTAACTCCATTGAAAACCTGTGGTTTGAATTGATCAGGGCAGTCCATAAGACAGACTAAATAAATCAAGGACCTGGAGAGATTCTGTATGGAGGAATGGTCTAAGATACCACCCAATGTGTTCTCTAATCTCATAAAACATTTCAGTGTCGTTATTCTCCCAAGGGGAGGGTGCTGGAGTACTGAAAACATGGGAGGCAATAATTCAGACCCCAACCTTTTGAGAATTACATTTTAAACTAAATCTCTTTCTCTGAGCAATTGTATTAGTATAAAATAATATAGGACTAGCTATAGGACTAGGTCTATACTGCTCCTACATGGTGTAACAATACATCATGTAGATGTATATAATGAACAGACTAGGTCTATACTGCTCCTACATGGTGTAACAATACATCATGTAGATGTATATAATGAACAGACTAGGTCTATACTGCTCCTACATGGTGTAACAATACATCATGTAGATGTATATAATGAACAGACTAGGTCTATACTGCTCCTATATGGTGTAACAATACATCATGTAGATGTATATAATGAACAGACTAGGTCTATACTGCTCCTACATGGTGTAACAATACATCATGTAGATGTATATAATGAACATACTAGGTCTATACTGCTCCTACATGGACTAACAATACATCATGTAGATGTATATAATGAACAGACTAGGTCTATACTGCTCCTACATGGTGTAACAATACATCATGTAGATGTATATAATGAACAGACTAGGTCTATACTGCTCCTACATGGTGTAACAATACATCATGTAGATGTATATAATGAACAGACTAGGTCTATACTGCTCCTACATGGTGTAACAATACATCATGTAGATGTATATAATGAACAGACTAGGTCTATACTGCTCCTATATGGTGTAACAATACATCATGTAGATGTATATAATGAACAGACTAGGTCTATACTGCTCCTACATGGTGTAACAATACATCATGTAGATATATACTACCGTTCAAAAGTTTGGGGTCACTTAGAAATGTCCTTGTTTTTTAAAGAAAGCACATTTTTCATCCATTAAAATAATAATACAATTTATCAGAAATACAGTGTAGACATTGTTAATGTTGTAAAAAAATTAAGAAACAAAAAAATTAAACAAATTCACCTTTATTTAACCAGGTAGGCCAGTTGAGAACAAGTTCTCATTTACATCTGCGACCTGGCCAAGATAAAGCAAAGCAGTGCGACACAAACAACAACTTGTTCTTTAACAAAGCTTTTGTAAACAGTGTTGTTGCATAACAATCAGGCAGTAGAACAACAATAATCATCACCCTCTTGACCAATCTACCCTCCCCTTAACATTGGGTTGATTCAGACCCTGTCAGTGTACCAGGTGGACATTGGGTTTGATTCAGACCCTGCCAGTGTACCAGGTGGACATTGGGTTGATTCAGACCCTGTCAGTGTACCAGGTGGACATTGGGTTGATTCAGACCCTGTCAGTGTACCAGGTGGACATTGGTTTGATTCAGGCCCTGCCAGTGTACCAGGTGGACATTGGGTTTGATTCAGACCCTGCCAGCATGGCCAGAAATGTATTCCAAGGTCAGTAACTTATAACCACAGAACCACCACAGACCTTTCATGCATGACTAAAAACACCTAAGTATTAGATTTACTGCCATGGTCTAGTATGTCATCGCCTCAGACACCATTCACAATGCTGGCTGAGGTACTAGTAAAACATGACATATTATTTCCTAACCATTCACAATGCTGGCTGAGGTACGAGTAAAACATGACATATTATTTCCTAACCATTCACAATGCTGGCTGAGGTACTAGTAAAACATGACATATTATTTCCTAACCATTCACAATGCTGGCTGAGGTACGAGTAAAACATGACATATTATTTCCTAACCATTCACAATGCTGGCTGAGGTACTAGTAAAACATGACATATTATTTCCTAACCATTCACAATGCTGGCTGAGGTACGAGTAAAACATGACATATTATTTCCTAACCATTCACAATGCTGGCTGAGGTACGAGTAAAACATGACATATTATTTCCTAACCATTCACAATGCTGGCTGAGGTACTAGTAAAACATGACATATTATTTCCTAACCATTCACAATGCTGGCTGAGGTACGAGTAAAACATGACATATTATTTCCTAACCATTCACAATGCTGGCTGAGGTACGAGTAAAACATGACATATTATTTCCTAACCATTCACAATGCTGGCTGAGGTACGAGTAAAACATGACATATTATTTCCTAACCATTCACAATGCTGGCTGAGGTACGAGTAAAACATGACATATTATTTCCTAACCATTCACAATGCTGGCTGAGGTACGAGTAAAACATGACATATTATTTCCTAACCATTCACAATGCTGGCTGAGGTACGAGTAAAACATGACATATTATTTCCTAACCATTCACAATGCTGGCTGAGGTACGAGTAAAACATGACATATTATTTCCTAACCATTCACAATGCTGGCTGAGGTACTAGTAAAACATGACATATTATTTCCTAACCATTCACAATGCTGGCTGAGGTACTAGTAAAACATGACATATTATTTCCTAACCATTCACAATGCTGGCTGAGGTACGAGTAAAACATGACATATTATTTCCTAATTGTAAAAAAAATCCCCACTGTTTAACCAGAACAACATGAGTTGTGTCCTTCAAAGTGTTAGTCCATAATCATATTCAGCTACTTAGATGTCATGTATTGTCATGTTCTCTATAATGAAACATCACCACTGTAGATGTCATGTATTGTTATGTTATGTTCTCTATAATGAAACATCACCACTGTAGATGTCATGTATTGTCATGTTATGTTCTCTATAATGAAACATCACCACTGTAGATGTCATGTATTGTTATGTTCTCTATAATGAAACATCACCACTGTAGATGTCATGTATTGTCATGTTATGTTCTCTATAATGAAACATCACCACTGTAGATGTCATGTATTGTCATGTTATGTTCTCTATAATGAAACATCACCACTGTAGATGTCATGTATTGTTATGTTCTCTATAATGAAACATCACCACTGTAGATGTCATGTATTGTCATGTTCTCTATAATGAAACATCACCACTGTAGATGTCATGTATTGTCATGTTCTCTATAATGAAACATCACCACTGTAGATGTCATGTATTGTCATGTTCTCTATAATGAAACATCACCACTGTAGATGTCATGTATTGTCATGTTCTCTATAATGAAACATCACCACTGTAGATGTCATGTATTGTCATGTTCTCTATAATGAAACATCACCACTGTAGATGTCATGTATTGTTATGTTCTCTATAATGAAACATCACCACTGTAGATGTCATGTATTGTCATGTTCTCTATAATGAAACATCACCACTGTAGATGTCATGTATTGTTATGTTCTCTATAATGAAACATCACCACTGTAGATGTCATGTATTGTTATGTTCTCTATAATGACACATCACCACTGTAGATGTCATGTATTGTTATGTCATGTTCTCTATAATGAAACATCACCACTGTAGATGTCATGTATTGTTATGTCATGTTCTCTATAATGAAACATCACCACTGTAGATGTCATGTATTGTTATGTCATGTTCTCTATAATGAAACATCACCACTGTAGATGTCATGTATTGTCATGTTATGTTCTCTATAATGAAACATCACCACTGTAGATGTCATGTATTGTTATGTTCTCTATAATGAAACATCACCACTGTAGATGTCATGTATTGTTATGTTCTCTATAATGACACATCACCACTGTAGATGTCATGTATTGTTATGTCATGTTCTCTATAATGAAACATCACCACTGTAGATGTCATGTATTGTTATGTTATGTTCTCTATAATGAAACATCACCACTGTAGATGTCATGTATTGTCATGTTATGTTCTCTATAATGAAACATCACCACTGTAGATGTCATGTATTGTTATGTTCTCTATAATGAAACATCACCACTGTAGATGTCATGTATTGTCATGTCATGTTCTCTATAATGAAACATCACCACTGTAGATGTCATGTATTGTTATGTTCTCTATAATGAAACATCACCACTGTAGATGTCATGTATTGTCATGTTATGTTCTCTATAATGAAACATCACCACTGTAGATGTCATGTATTGTTATGTCATGTTCTCTATAATGACACATCACCACTGTAGATGTCATGTATTGTTATGTCATGTTCTCTATAATGAAACATCACCACTGTAGATGTCATGTATTGTTATGTTCTCTATAATGACACATCACCACTGTAGATGTCATGTATTGTCATGTTATGTTCTCTATAATGAAACATCACCACTGTAGATGTCATGTATTGTTATGTTCTCTATAATGAAACATCACCACTGTAGATGTCATGTATTGTTATGTCATGTTCTCTATAATGAAACATCACCACTGTAGATGTCATGTATTGTTATGTCATGTTCTCTATAATGAAACATCACCACTGTAGATGTCATGTATTGTCATGTTCTCTATAATGAAACATCACCACTGTAGATGTCATGTATTGTTATGTCATGTTCTCTATAATGAAACATCACCACTGTAGATGTCATGTATTGTCATGTTATGTTCTCTATAATGAAACATCACCACTGTAGATGTCATGTATTGTTATGTTATGTTCTCTATAATGAAACATCACCACTGTAGATGTCATGTATTGTCATGTTCTCTATAATGAAACATCACCACTGTAGATGTCATGTATTGTCATGTTCTCTATAATGAAACATCACCACTGTAGATGTCATGTATTGTCATGTTATGTTCTCTATAATGACACATCACCACTGTAGATGTCATGTATTGTTATGTCATGTTCTCTATAATGAAACATCACCACTGTAGATGTCATGTATTGTTATGTCATGTTCTCTATAATGAAACATCACCACTGTAGATGTCATGTATTGTTATGTCATGTTCTCTATAATGAAACATCACCACTGTAGATGTCATGTATTGTCATGTTCTCTATAATGAAACATCACCACTGTAGATGTCATGTATTGTCATGTTCTCTATAATGAAACATCACCACTGTAGATGTCATGTATTGTTATGTCATGTTCTCTATAATGAAACATCACCACTGTAGATGTCATGTATTGTTATGTTCTCTATAATGAAACATCACCACTGTAGATGTCATGTATTGTTATGTTCTCTATAATGAAACATCACCACTGTAGATGTCATGTATTGTTATGTTCTCTATAATGACACATCACCACTGTAGATGTCATGTATTGTCATGTTATGTTCTCTATAATGAAACATCACCACTGTAGATGTCATGTATTGTTATGTTCTCTATAATGAAACATCACCACTGTAGATGTCATGTATTGTCATGTCATGTTCTCTATAATGAAACATCACCACTGTAGATGTCATGTATTGTCATGTTCTCTATAATGAAACATCACCACTGTAGATGTCATGTATTGTTATGTCATGTTCTCTATAATGAAACATCACCACTGTAGATGTCATGTATTGTCATGTTATGTTCTCTATAATGAAACATCACCACTGTAGATGTCATGTATTGTCATGTTCTCTATAATGAAACATCACCACTGTAGATGTCATGTATTGTCATGTTATGTTCTCTATAATGAAACATCACCACTGTAGATGTCATGTATTGTCATGTTCTCTATAATGAAACATCACCACTGTAGATGTCATGTATTGTCATGTCATGTTCTCTATAATGAAACATCACCACTGTAGATGTCATGTATTGTCATGTTATGTTCTCTATAATGAAACATCACCACTGTAGATGTCATGTATTGTCATGTTATGTTCTCTATAATGAAACATCACCACTGTAGATGTCATGTATTGTTATGTCATGTTCTCTATAATGAAACATCACCACTGTAGATGTCATGTATTGTTATGTTCTCTATAATGAACCATCACCACTGTAGATGTCATGTATTGTTATGTCATGTTCTCTATAATGAAACATCACCACTGTAGATGTCATGTATTGTTATGTTCTCTATAATGAAACATCACCACTGTAGATGTCATGTATTGTCATGTTATGTTCTCTATAATGAAACATCACCACTGTAGATGTCATGTATTGTCATGTTATGTTCTCTATAATGACACATCACCACTGTAGATGTCATGTCATGTCATGTTCTCTATAATGAAACATCACCAAGTGAAATAAAGTTGATCAGATATTCTTAATAGACATTAAATAAAAAATGGTTGTTCAGAAATCATTAATTATCATGTTGCTCTGATGAAATGAACTAAATATTTCACAATCATTACCACTGCTGATATTCACAGAGAATAATTACAAGGATCATATTTCACAATCATTACCACTGCTGATATTCACAGAGAATAATTACAAGGATCATATTTCACAATCATTACCACTGCTGATATTCACAGAGAGTAATTACAAGGATCATATTTCACAATCATTACCACTGCTGATATTCACAGAGAGTAATTACAAGGATCATATTTCACAATCATTCCCACTGCTGATATTCACAGAGAATAATTACAAGGATCATATTTCACAATCATTACCACTGCTGATATTCACAGAGAATAATTACAAGGATCATATTTCTCAGTTGCATTGACCTGCAGACATCAGACACCACCTCTCCCTTATGCACATGTGACTGAAATGGAACCAATCACAAAAATCCCTGACACAGCTTTGATGGCCCAATAAAAACGAAACTGCACGTTTCTGCCAGCCAATGGGATAATTCCAGTGCAGTACATGTGTAGAGGGGTAATTCCAATTCAGGAAGTTCCTACCGTTTAACTTTTTGTCTGAACATTATAATATACATTTTACTCAACTATGTTACCCACTCCAGTCAGCAGATGGCGGTGTGGGAATTTAAGGTAATGCTGTTGGTGTGACGTATAATGTAGTGGACGGAACGCTTCTTTCAACAGCAGCAACAGTTAGTCAGCCACCTCAGTAGCTTGCTAGACAAAATAGCCAAACCAATAAAGCTCTTTAGATGCTTTCGTGTATATTAGCCACTGTGTTTTAAACCCACTACTGTCGTCTAGTTAGTTATCCGATTTAATTTCATATTTACGGTGTTGTTGTTATTATTCAGCTAGCGGGCTGGTTAAGTTAGCATTAGCCTAGCTAGCTAACATCTCCGACCATGCGCTCACTAAGCTACTCTCCTCCTGCTAAAGAAGAGGTCTGTTGGACGGAGAAAGAAGCTCTCGTCAAAGAGGAGGAGGAAGAGGAGGCTGTTTCAATGCAAAAACAAGTAGAGGGTGAGGCTGTTACAGTGAAAGAAGAAGAGAAAGACGTTTCAGTAAAAGAAGAGGAAGATGCGTTCAGAGTGAAAGAGGAGGAGGATGTTACTGTAAAAGAAGAGGAGGAAGATGCAGTTTATGGAGTGGAAGAGGAGGGGGAGATGACTGTCACATCGAAGAAGGAAGAAGAGGAAGAATCTGGATATCTGGGCCCGGTTTCCCAAAGGCATGTTAAGGCATCCAATGGTTTTAACAATGAACGGGCCCTGATAAACACTAGTAAGTACTGTCTTAAATACAGAGTCACAAACTCTGCAGTTGTTGAACTGATGTGTGATGTTAAAGCTGAAATATGCAATAGCTACATCCATATTGCGACTTTTAAATTATTAATTTATAGCCATTGATTCTTGAAGAATATAACACATGCCTCATGAGCTTAGTTCGACTGTTGTACCCCATCAGAACCCCAAATAAGCTTTTTTTTACTCCAATGTTTAGAAATGTAAACCAACACTGTATAGCCTCAACATAGTTAAAACTATAATGTTGATATCATGGATGGTCAGTCCTTGCATCCATAGGTCTGTCTATGAATTTGAAAGTAGTTACATTTCTCCAACCCCATAATCATCTTATAACCAAAACAGTGGTGGAATGACAGCTTTGTTGTTGTATGAACTGCAGATTGCTGGGTTGTGTGGGTTTTTTAAACAGTAACAAAATGGCTGCCCAGAGGCTTGGTTTGGTAAACAGCTGAGGGATGGGGGAAGGAGGAGTGTAACCACTCAAATTTATTCATCCAGGATGTCATAATGATAGTTTAACCAGGTTTCTAGGCTATATAGTATATTCTAGAATTCATCCATGATGTCATAATGATAGTTTAACCAGGTTTCTAGGCTATATAGTATATTCTAGAATTCATCCATGATGTCATAATGATAGTTTAACCAGGTTTCTAGGCTATATAGTATATTCTAGAATTCATCCATGGTGTCATAATGATAGTTTAACCAGGTTTCTTGGCTATATAGTATATTCTAGAATTCATCCATGATGTCATAATGATAGTTTAACCAGGTTTCTAGGCTATATAGTATATTCTAGAATTCATCCATGATGTCATAATGATAGTTTAACCAGGTTTCTAGGCTATATAGTATATTCTAGAATTCATCCATGGTGTCATAATGATAGTTTAACCAGGTTTCTTGGCTATATAGTATATTCTAGAATTCATCCATGATGTCATAATGATAGTTTAACCAGGTTTCTAGGATGTATAGTATATTCTAGAATTCATCCAGGATGTCATAATGATAGTTTAACCAGGTTTCTAGGATATATAGTATATTCTATAACTGCCAGTGTAGATTTCCTGTGGAGGCAAATTATTAGAGCTGTTGATAAGTCATTGTATAATATTCAGACAATTGTTTTTCATGCCATTACATTAAAGGCAAGACATACCTAGATTCAATTACATTCATGAATTGGTTTGAAACCTTTGTTTTAAACCCTTCTCAAAATTGGTGCCTTGCCGGATTTGTAAAAAATGGTTTGTCATGAAACTCTATTTTTTAAATGTATTTAAATGTAACCTTTATTTAACTAGACAAGTCAGTTAAGAACAAATTCTTATTTACAATGACTGCCTACCCCGGACAACGCTGGGCCAATTGTGCGCCGCCCTATGGAACTCCCAATCACGGCCGGTTGTGATACAGCCTGGATTTGAACCAGGGTGTCTGTAGTGAAGCCTCAAGCACTGAGATGCAGTGTCCGCTGCGCCACTCGGGAGCCCCAAAATCACTATAACCTGACTGGAGGGAGCCAGTCATCACTATAACCTGACTGGAGGGAGCCAGTCATCACTATAACCTGACTGGAGGGAGGGAGCCAGTCATCACTATAACCTGACTAGAGGGAGGGAGCCAGTCATCACTATAACCTGACTGGAGGGAGCCAGTCATCACTATAACCTGACTAGAGGGAGCCAGTCATCACTATAACCTGACTGGAGGGAGCCAGTCATCACTATAACCTGACTGGAGGGAGCCAGTCATCACTATAACCTGACTAGAGGGAGCCAGTCATCACTATAACCTGACTAGAGGGAGCGAGCCAGTCATCACTATAACCTGACTAGAGGGAGCCAGTCATCACTATAACCTGACTGGAGGGAGCCAGTCATCACTATAACCTGACTGGAGGGAGCCAGTCATCACTATAACCTGACTGGAGGGAGCCAGTCATCACTATAACCTGACTAGAGGGAGGGAGCCAGTCGTCACTATAACCTGACTAGAGGGAGCCGACCAGTTCTGAAAGCCTTTTGCCGTACCCTCATCCTACTCCTCTGGTGATGTAGACGTTATCCCAGGCCCTGTGTGTCCCCAGGCGCTCTCATTTGTTGACTTCTGTAACCGTAAAAGCCTTGGTTTCATGCATGTTAACATCAGAAGCCTCCTCCCTAAGTTTGTTTTACTCACTGCTTTAGCACACTCCGCCAACCTTGATGTCCTTGCCGTGTCTGAATCCTGGCTTTGGAAGGTCACCAAAAATTCTGAAATTTCCATCCCCAACTACAACATTTTCCATCAAAATGAGAGGAGTTGCAATCTACTGCAGAGATGGCCTGCAATGTTCTATCATACATTCCAGGTCTAAGCCCAAACAGTTCAAGCTTTTAATTAAAAAAATGAATCTCTCCAGAAATAAGTCTCTCACTGTTGCCGCCTGTTACAGACCCCCCTCAGCTCCCAGCTGCCCTGGACACCATATGTGAATTGATTGGCCCCCATCTATCTTCAGAGTTTGTTCTGTTAGGGGACCTAAACTGGGATATGCTTAACCTCTCTAGGGGGTGTGGGACGCTACCGTCCCACATGGCCAACATCCAGTGAAATTGCAGAGCGCCAAATTCAAAAACAGAAATACTCATAAGAATTCATAAAACATACAAGTGTTATACATCGGTTTAAAGATTAACTTCTTGTTAATCCAACCACGGTGTCAGATTTCAAAAAGGCTTTACCGTGAAAGCATACCATGCGATTATCTGAGAACAGTGCCCAGCAGACAAATCATTACAAACAGTTACCAGCCAAGTAGAGGAGTTACACAAGTCAGAAATAGCGATAAAATGAATCACTTACTTTTGATGATCTTCATATCGTTGCAACTCACAAGACTCCCATTTACTCAATAAATGTTTGTTTTGTTCGATAAAGTCTCTCTTTATATCCAAAAACCTCCGTTTTGTTCATGCGTTTTGTTCAGTAATCCACAGGCTCAAAGGCAATCACAACAGCCAGACGAAAAATCCTAAAAGTATCAGTAAAGTTCGTAGAAACATGTCAAACGATGTTTATAATCAATCCTCAGGTTATTTTTAGCCTAAATAATATATAACATTTCAACCGGACAATAACGTCGTCAATATAAAAGGTAAACAAGAAAGGTGCGCTCTCGGTCTCGCGCATGAAAAATCTCTGAGATACTGAATGGTCCACTCATTCAGAGTGGTCTTACACTCTCATTTTTCAGGATGCAAGCCTGAAACTATTTCTAAAGACTGTTGACATCTAGTGGAAGCCCTAGGAAGTGCAATTTGAGACCTAAGTCAATGGAATCTGTATAGGCAGTCAATGGAAAACTACAACAACAACAAATCCCACTTCCTGGATGTATTTTTCTCAGGTTTTCGCCTGTCATATCAGTTCTGTTATACTCACAGACATTGTTTTGGAAACTTTAGAGTGTTTTCTATCCAAATCTACCAAGTTTACTTTGGCACGCTTTTCATCCGGAGGTGAAAACAGTGCCCCCTACCCTAGTGAGGTTAACACCCCGGCCGTCCTACAATTCAAGCTAGATGCCCTCAATCTCACACAAATTATCAAGGAACCCACCAGGTACAACCCCTAAATCTGTAAACATGGGCACCCTCATAGATATTATCCTGACCAACTTGCCCTCCAAATACACCTCTGCTGTTTTCAATCAGGATCTCAGCGATCACTGCCTCATCGCCTGCATCCGTTATGGGTTTGCGGTCAAACGGCCACCCCTCATCACTGTCACATGCTCCCTAGAACACTTCTGCGAGCAGGCCTTTCTAATCGACCTGGTATACATATTCGTCGCCAAACCCACTGGCTCCAGGTCATCTATAAGTCTTTGCTAGGCCGACTTCACTCAGCTCACTGGTCACCATAGCAACACCCACCCATAGCACGCGCTCCAGGAGGTATATCTCACTGGTCATCCCCAAAGCCAACACCTCCTTTGGCCGCCTTTCCTTCCAGTTCTCTGCTGCCAATGACTGCAACGAATTGCAAAAATCGCTGAAGTTGGAGACATATATCTCCCTCACTAACTTTAAGCATCAGCTATCTGAGCAGCTTACCGATCGCTGCAGCTGTACACAGCCCATCTGTAAATAGCCCATCTGTAAATAGCCCATCCAACTGCCTACCTCATCCCCATGTTTTTATTTACGTTTTTTTGCTCTTTTGCACACCAGTATTTCTACTTGAACATCTATCACTCCAGTGTTAAATTGTAATTACTTCACTACTATGGCCTATTTATTGCCTTACCTCCGTACTCCATTTGCACACACTATATATAGATTTTTCTATTGTGTTATTGACTGTTCGTTTGTTTATCCAACGTGTAACTCTGTTGTTTTTGTCGCACTGCTTTGCTTTATCTTGGCCAGGTTGCAGTTGTAAATGAGAACTTGTTCTCAACTAGCCTACCTGGTTAAATAAAGGTGAAATACATTATTTATTTTTTTTAATCTTAGCTTTATTGACAACACTCAAATGGATACTGTCATTAACGTAGTTCTTCAATAATTACACATAATACTTAATACTGTAGATGTTTAGTTACAGTCACATGATCAACTATCAGAAGATCCAGGAAATACTTTTCTGAATGCCAGTCAAATTACAAACATCACGACATGCAACAACAACCAAAGTGCTTCTTCATTCATTACTCTGGTAAAGACAGTTATGCCGCGCTCCACGTTGGATCCAACATCCCTAACAAATTGATGTTTATAATGTGTTATTGTCTGCTTGATTTACTGTAGGGTCTCGTTAGTCCGTTTGGAAACGGAGATACTTAGCTCATAATGTGTAGAGAACTGTTCCTTGATGGATAGGCTATTGTTCAACACACAGAGCTATTTTCCTATATTTGTTGTTAAGTTATGGGTCCTACAGTAGGTCTATGTTATTGTTAGGTGAAGTTATGGGTCCTACAGTAGGTCTATGTTGTTGTTGTTAGGTGAAGTTATGGGTCCTACAGTAGGTCTATGTTATTGTTATGTGAAGTTATGGGTCCTACAGTAGGTCTATGTTATTGTTAGGTGAAGTTATGGGTCCTACAGTAGGTCTATGTTATTGTTATGTGAAGTTATGGGTCCTACAGTAGGTCTATGTTATTGTTAGGTGAAGTTATGGGTCCTACAGTAGGTCTATGTTGTTGTTAGGTGAAGTTATGGGCCAATTTGGCAAACAGTGTACAAACCCTCATTGTCAGGCTGATGGAAAAGCCAAAGAGCATTTTACTGGTTGAAGTGTTTTTTAAGTACAAAGCGGTTGATTTGCGACGACGACACAAACATATTAAGCAGGAGATTCAAGCGAGCCTGACAATTATAATCCAAAGTAGTGTGAAATGAACTCATTAGCAACCTGGTAATGGAGGTTACTCCCCTGAGCAAAAATCTTTTCTCACCAGCAAACATAGAAAAGGGCCTCCAATCTTAGATGTTACTACTAATGTGAAAACAAGACAAAATATGACTATTGTTGCTCATTTTAAGACAAATGTCAAGTAATCATTACATTCATTACAGATGTCAATTGTTGTACAACATCATGGCTACGCTGTTGGCATGACCTTTTACAGTGGATTTCTGCTGTTGTGGGCCTTTAACCATCTGTCTGACTTTGTTGTTCACACAGGAGAGAGACGTGACTATCGTGGATCCTCTGAGGAGCCTCAACAACATCATGATGCTGACAAGGCAGAGAAGAGTCTCTCCAGATCAGAACACCTCAAGAAACACCAGCAGAGACCCACAGGGAAGATAATTAACCTCTCTGACTGTGGGAAGAGATTCACCTCATCAGGCATTAAAATTCATCGGAGAAGCCACACAGTAGAGAAAGCTTATTGCTGTACTCAATGTGGGAAGAGTTTTGATACATCTAGCCATCTTATTGTACACCAAAGAACACACACAGGAGAGAAACCTTTTAGCTGTGATGAATGTGGGAAGAGTTTTACTCATCGAAGCAGCCTGATATCACACCAGAGAGAAACTTTCTAGCTGTGATGACTGTGGGAAGAGTTTTACTCGTTCAACCAGCCTGAAATTACACCAGAGAACACACACAGGAGAGAAACCTTTTAGCTGTGATCAATGTGGGAAGAGTTTTACTCATCGAAGCAGCCTGATATCACACCAGAGAACACACACAGGAGAGAAACTTTCTAGCTGTGATGAATGTGGGAAGTGTTTTACTCAGCTAATCAACCTGATAACACACAAGAGAACACACACAGGAGAGAAACCTTTTAGCTGTGATCAATGTGGGAAGTGTTTTACTCATCGAAGCAGCCTGATATCACACCAGAGAATACACACAGGAGAGAAACCGTATATCTGTGATGAGTGTGGGAAGAGTTTTACTTGCCTTCGCAATCTGACTCTTCACCAGAGAACACACACAGGAGAGAAACCCTATAGCTGTACTCGATGTGGGAAGTTTTTTTTTAAATCTAACCATCTGACGATACACCAAAGACGACACACAGGAGAGAAACCCTATAGCTGTACTCAATGTGGGAAGAGTTTTGTTCAATCTGGCGAACTGAAGATACACCAGAGAACACACACAGGAGAGAAACCTTATAGCTGTGGTCAATGTGGGAAGCGTTTTGGTCAATCTGGCCAGCTGACATCACACCAGAGAACACACACAGGAGAGAAATCTTATAGCTGTGATCAATGTGGGACAAGATTTGCTTGGCTAACCAGCCTAGTATCACACCAAAGAACACACACGGGAGAAAAACCTTATAGCTGTGGTCAATGTAACAAGAGATACTCCGATAAAAGACATCTGATCAAACATCAGAAAATACATGGAGGAGTTGTTTCATGATATCAATGATATAATGTCACAATGTAGAATGTTTTAACATTGCAGTAGGAGTATTTTAGTGATGTCACAATGTAGAATGTTTTAACATTGTAGTAGGAGTATTTTAGTGATGTCACAATGTAGAACCCTAAACGTTTGTCCCCTGTTCTATTGATTTCAACATGATATGGATATTAACCTCAGGGGGAAAATCCAGGCTCTGAAATGGAAGAGTTACTATTTATGTGATTTAACAAAAAGTGACTAACAAAAAAAGAGTTGTGTTACACTTACCATATTGGTGACCCACTTTAATCAAAATGCAACACTTCAAAAGGTAGCTAGCTGTTTTCTACAAGTTGTCCTCTAACCAGTGATGTACACATTACTCCCAGATTCCATGTGGTTTTTCAGCTGTTCGTTTTAACAGGATGTGCAACCTCATGTCCCTCCTCTTGCATAATTGATTTCAACATGATATCGATGAGTGATGACAAATAAGTTCCTTTGTTTAGCGACCCCTAAATTTAAATGCATCACTCCAAAATGTAGCTGACTGTCTTCTGCAGGTTGTCCTCTAACCAGTGAGGTGAAATATATCTCCCATTTCCATGTGTTTTTTTAGTTGTGTTAGTTTCAACAGCACGTACAACCTGATTTCCCCCCTAATCGATATCAGTGATTTATTGCTACTTGTCAAAACAACAGTGTTTCTGGTGCTTGTGCAGTTTATAAGGTGCTTGTTTAAAAAATTACAAGTAATATGATTATTGTGGCAGATGTTTGTGTATATAGCACATTTTATGTTTAGGTTTTCAATATATCACAAACTGTTTCTGCTTATTGGTTATTGATTGGGACACTTTAAAACTGTGTTTTGACATTGGGGATATCCCGTCTAGCAACATGTAATTGAAAAGACTTTGAAAAGAAGACTATGCCCCGTTTTTTCAGTGACTTGAAAAAAACTTCATTTCAACTTTAGTTGCAGGTAGCCTAGTGGTTAGAGCGTTGGGCCGTCATTGTAAATCAGAATTTGTTCATAACTGACTTATTGACAATTATTGCCTACCGGGGAACAGAGGGTTAACTGCCATGTTCAGGTGCAGAACGACAGATTTACCTTGTCAGCTCGCGATTCAATCCAGCAACCTTTCGGTTACTGTTAAATGAAGGTTAAAATAAAGAAATAAATACACATGGACGCAGTATAATCATTTGGTCTGTAATCAATTTTATTAACAATCCTACATCACTCCAGTATTTCTTCACAACATTCAAGCGTTAATTGTCTTTATTCCACTACTGAAGAATCATGTCTCAAATCACCTCATATTTCAAACATTCAGCCTGACAAAATATACGTTTTATTATTCCATGCCTTACCATTAAGTTAATTATTGCCAATACATATTAACCAAGGGGTGTACATTTGATCACAATTTATTTTGACTTTTTCCGTTTTGCAGATGTTTTGTTTGGGCTCGTTCCAAGTGGACCAGAGTTCTAGAAGCTAGTGAGTTTTAGGAAGACGAGAGTTCTAGAAGCTAGTGAGTTTTAGGAAGACGAGAGTTCTAGAATCTAGTGAGTTTTAGGAAGACGAGAGTTCTAGAAGCTAGTGAGTTTTAGGAAGACGAGAGTTCTAGAAGCTAGTGAGTTTTAGGATTCTATAGAAAGAAGAGAAAAAGGAGAAAAAAAGATTTCAATTGTATATTATTATTTAGAAATAAGTGTGTTTTTCTTGTTTTTAATTTTTGACAGGAGTGTGAAGCATTTTAGTTGATTATAATATGAAATGGAAGTTGTTTTCTGTTGGTGGTGAGCAAACTTGTCCAACAAAAATATAGGATATATTTGTTGTCTTAAGGTGTTACAGGCTTTGGTTTTTCCATTTATGTTTTGAGGTTGGACTTTAGCACGTCTAGCTCGTTAGCACGTCTAGCTCCGTCAGCTCGTCTAGCTCGTTAGCCCGTCTAGCTCGTTAGCCCGTCTAGCTCGTTAGCCCGTCTAGCTCGTTAGCCCGTCTAGCTCCGTTAGCACGTCTAGCTCGTTAGCACGTCTAGCTCGATAGCACGTCTAGCTCGTTAGCACGTCTCGCTCGTTAGCCCGTCTAGCTCGTTAGCCCGTCTAGCTCGTAGCACGTCTAGCTCGTTAGCCCGTCTAGCTCGTTAGCACGTCTAGCTCGTTAGCCCGTCTAGCTCGTTAGCACGTAGGATGCACTGATTGGTGTCACCTCGTTAGTCTGTATGTGTTACACCTGTGCTGGCTTGTCCATCTCGTTAGTGGGAAGGTGTTTCACCTGAGCTGGTCCAGGTTCTATTTAAGAGTGTCTGGCCCAGTGCTCCAGTTGTCTTGATACATGTGGAGAGTCAACACCTTTAGTTGCTCCACCTTTTTGGTTTGCTTCCTGTCTTTAAGTTTGGTGTGGGTTTTTCTTTTGTTTTCCTCTTCTTGGGCAGATTTAGTGGGTCTCATGGTGGGTGTATTTTAGGTCCCAGTTGTTGTTACTAGTCAACTTCCAGTGGACACCCCCATAGTGTCTTTCAGAGCCCCTCCTAAAAAACAAGCTTATATTTTGGGTTGGATGTTGCATCCAATTAATATTTTAATCAATGGATTTTCCTTAGAATGCTAATCTGTCTTTCAGTTGTTAATCTTATGTTTGTTGTGGTAAATATTTCTGTTTATTTTCATTGTTTTATTATTTTTTCCTGTGAAGCCATTGTCTTGCATCCATGTCTGAAATGTGCTGTATAAATAAAGCTGGATTTGATTTCAACAAATTAACCCAATGACTGGCCAATCAACAGACTCTTGGTATGAAAAACAGTATCACGTTTCCAGCCTGCTGAAGGCGTGGTGGAGTGGTAAACACCACCCCCGGCTCTACCAGGGGCTTGAGGTGGTCTCCCACAGCTCTGCTTATGTCATGTTCTGTGGCCTTGCTGTTCCATTTCTGACTGCCCCTGCAACACAGAAATAAACACATTTAGTCATATTATATAAAACACTCAAAGTAATGTATATGGAGCATCTATGGCCTCAGTTACACCTGGCACCTAAATGTGACTTCTGTCATCCGATCACTCCAAGCTGCATTAGGTTCAGATCTACCAGGATGGGCCTTTGACACAGTCAGGCCACTGAATATGCATCAGCAATGTAAAGAGGTGGGGTGAATGAGGGGAAAAGTACATTTGACACAAATGACCTTCATAATAAATCAAATGTTGTTGGTCACATACAGGTGTTCAGCAGATGTTATTGCAGGTGTAGTGAAATGCTTGTCCTTCTAGTTCCCACAGTGCAGGAATATCTAACAATTAATATCTAACAATTTCACAACAAATACCTAATACACACAAATCTAAGGTAAGGAATGGAATTAGGAATATATAAATATATGGATAAACAATGTCAGAGCAGCATAGACTGAGATACAGTTTATACATAGAGATGAGAAATGATATGTAAACATTATTAAAGGGCCAATGATTTCATGATGCCATTCATAGAAGCTGTTTTTCTGTCTTTCGGTCTCAGCTTTGATGCACCTGTACTGACCTCGCCTTCTGGATGATAGTGTGATGAAAGTGTAGAGCTGCTGTCTATGCTGTCTGACTAAATCACTATTTTAGTAGTTCATTAAAGTAAATAAGGCTTTATGACTGCTGAATACCAACTATCAATCACTTAGATCATGTATTTTCAGGTAGAGATACATCCTTGGGACGTCCATAGCCCATTGAAGTTGACATTTAAAATGGTTACGGTAGGGGTTAAGGTTAGGGTTTAGGGTAGGGATGTCCCAAGGATCCCAGATAGCATTGACCATTGTGCATTCTTCTGTCTATTTTACATAGCAGGTGATGGGTTCTGACTTCTGAACTTGAAAATATTAAATATCTTTATTATGTGAAATTGAATGAAACAATAATGTATGTTGATGGTCATATAATGTACAATATTCCATGATGTTTCTATATGATAACAATAGAGTAATATATTTAATATGATGTACAATATTCCATGATGTTTCTATATGATAACAATAGAGTAATATATTTAATATGATGTACAATATTCCATGATGTTTCTATATGATAACAATAGAGTAATATATTTAATATGATGTACAATATTCCATGATGTTTCTATATGATAACAATAGAGTAATATATTTAATATGATGTACAATATTCCATGATGTTTCTATATGATAACAATACAGTAATATATTTAATATGTCATATATTTTTTAACAATTTCACTAATTCATTTTAATTAACTTAATCATTATGACACACCCCTCTCTATTGTCATTGGTTGCACTAATTGCACTGTTTGTCTACATAACCTGGTTCAAGTATTCATGACATCACCCTGAGGAAGGCACAATGATGCTGAAACGTTGGTAAATACCCATTCAATTGCTGGGAGTTTATACATGGAGTGTGCGACTTTATTTATTTTGATAGTTTATAGTTTATTCGCCGTTAGTCAGCACCTCCACACAAACTATTTTTCTGGGTGTGCGCCAGCTCATGTTTTTTAACCTGTTAGGGGTAGGGGGCAGTATTTACACGGCCGGATAAAAAACGTCCCTGATTTAATCTGGTTATTACTGCTGCCCAGAAACTAGAATATGCATATAATTGGCTTTGGATAGAAAACACCCTAAAGTTTCTAAAACTGTTTGAATGGTGTCTGTGAGTATAACAGAACTCATATGGCAGGCAAAAACCTGAGAAGATTCTGCACAGGAAGTGCCCTCTCTGACCATTCCTTGGGCTTCTTGACTCTCTTTATTGAAAACTTAGGATCTTTGCTGTAAAGTGACACTTCCTACGGCTCCCATAGGCTCTCAGAACTCGGGAAAAATCTGAATGATGTCTTTGCAGCCCCTGGCTGAAAAACATTAGCGCCTTTGGTAAGTGGTCTATCAGAGGACAATGAGACTGAGGCGCGTGCACGAGGCGACCACATGTTTTTATTTTCTCTGTCTTTGAACTAAAACACGGTTTCCCGGTCGGAATATTATCGCTTTTTTACGAGAAAAATGGCATCAAAATTGATTTTAAACAGCGGTTGACATGCTTTGAAGTACGGTAATGGAATATTTAGAAATGTTTTGTCACGAAACGCGTCGGGCGCATCACCCTTATTTACCCTTCGGATAGTGTCTTGAACGCACGAACAAAACGCCGCTATTTGGATATAACTATGGATTATTTTGAACCAAACCAACATTTGTTATTGAAGTAGAAGTCCTGGGAGTGCATTCTGACGAAGAACAGCAAAGGTAATAACATTTTTCTTATAGTAAATCTGACTTTGGTGAGGGCTAAACTTGGTGGGTGTCTAAATAGCTAGCCCTGTGATGCTGGGCTATCTACTCAGAATATTGCAAAATGTGCTTTCACCGAAAAGCTATTTTAAAATCGGACATATCGAGTGCATAAAGGAATTCTGTATCTATAATTCTTAAAATAATTGTTATGTTTTTTGTGAATGTTTATCGTGAGTAATTTAGTAAATTCACCGGAAGTGTTCGGTGGGAATGCTAGTTCTGAACGTCACATGCTAATGTAAAAAGCTGTTTTTTGATATAAATATGAACTTGATTGAACAAAACATGCATGTATTGTATAACATAATGTCCTAGGATTGTCATCTGATGAAGATCATCAAAGGTTAGTGCTGCATTTAGCTGTGGTTTGGGTTTATGTGACATTATATGCTAGCTTGAAAAATGGGTGTCTGATTATTTCTGGCTGGGTACTCTGCTGACATAATCTAATGTTTTGCTTTCGTTGTAAAGCCTTTTTGAAATCGGACAGTGTGGTTAGATTAACGAGAGTCTTGTCTTTAAAATGGTGTAAAATAGTCATATGTTTGAGAAATTGAAGTAATAGCATTTCTAAGGTATTTGAATATCGCGCCACGGGATTACACTGGCTGTTGCGTAGCCCAGAGAGGTTTTTTAAGGGTAGGTAACAACACACCCGCCACGCTGATCCTCAACACAGGGGCCCCTCTGGGGTGCTGCTCAGTCTCCTCCTGTACTCCCTGTTCACTCATGACTGCACGGCCAGGCACGACTCCAACACCATCATTAAGTTTGCCCATGCCACAATAGTGGTAGGCCTGATCACCAACAACGATGAGACAGGGAGGTCAGGAGGTCAGAGACCTGGCCGTGTGGTACCAGAAAAACAACCTCTCCCTCAACGTGATCAAGACAAAGGAGATGATTGTGGACTACAGGAAAAGGAAGACAGCACGCCCCCATTCTCATCGACGGGGCTGTAGTGGAGCAGGTTGAGAGCTTCAAGTTCCTTGGTGTCCACATCACTAACAAACTATCATGGTCCAAGCACACCAAGATAATCGTGAAGAGGGCACGACAAAACCTATTCCTCCTCAGGAGACTGAAAAGATTTAGCATGGGTCCTCAGATCCTCAAAAGCTTCTACAGCTGCACCATCGAGAGCATCCTGACTGGTTGCATCTCTGCCTGGTATGGCAACTGCTCTGCCTCCGACCGCAAGGCACTACAGAGGGTAGTGCGTACAGCCCAGTACATCACTGGGGCCAAGCTCCCTGCCATCCAAGACCTCTTTACCAGGCGGTGTCAGAGGAAGCCCCCCCCACTCTCTGTTATCATCTATGCATAGTCACTTTAATAACTCTACCTACATGTACATATTACCTCAATTACCTCGACTAACCGGTGCCCCCGCACATTGACTCTGTACCGGTACCCCCTGTATATAGCCTCCACATTGACTCTGTACCGGTACCCCCTGTATATAGTCCCCACATTGACTCTGTACCGGTACCCCCTGTATATAGCCTCCACATTGACTCTGTACCGGTACCCCCTGTATATAGCCCCCACATTGACTCTGTACCGGTACCCCCTGTATATAGCCTCCACATTGACTCTGTACCGGTACCCCCTGTATATAGCCCCCACATTGACTCTGTACCGGTACCCTGTATATAGCCTCCACATTGACTCTGTACCGGTACCCCCTGTATATAGCCCCCACACATTGACTCTGTACCGGTACCCCCTGTATATAGCCCCCACACATTGACTCTGTACCGGTACCCCCTGTATATAGCCCCCACATTGACTCTGTACCGGTACCCCCTGTATATAGCCTCCACATTGACTCTGTACCGGTACCCCCTGTATATAGCCCCCACACATTGACTCTGTACCGGTACCCCCTGTATATAGTCTAGCTATTGTTATTTAACTTCTGCTCTTTCATTCTTGTTCCTTTTATTTAGTATTCTTATTTGTGCTTTTTAAAACTGCATTGTTGGTTAGGGGCTTGTAAGTAAGCATTTCACTGTAAGGTCAAATTCAATTTGATTTGATAGACTCATAGTACAGAATGAATGACTGACTGCCCAGTTCAACATCAGTTCACCGTCTCACCTCATACTGTATTGGAGCAGCAGCAGCTGACTGCCCAGTTCAACATCAGTTCACCGTCTCACCTCATACTGTATTGGAACAGCAGCAGCTGACTGCCCAGTTCAACATCAGTTCACCCTCTCACCTCATACTGTATTGGAGCAGCAGCAGCTGACTGCCCAGTTGAACGTCAGTTCACCATCTCACCTCAAACTGTATTGGAGCAGCAGCAGCTGACTTGACAGTTGATACTAATCATCATGTTTGAATCTGAGAGTAAATAGAGCCGACTACACTCTAAAAATGAAGGGTTCAACTGGAGTTGTTCTCAGATCCCCTAAGAACCGTAGGGTTCTTGGTCAATGAAAAACAGCCCCAAAAGGTTCTTCAAAGAACTTGTTAGAAGGTGGGTTCATCGAGGAACCTCCGTTGTTGCTGGACTTCTTCCGGGAACTTCGCAATTACAACTGAAAACGATGGTGACAAGTTTGGATGCGACAACAGTTAAAAAGGTTAAGTTGGGTTGATGTTTGGCTCTGAATATGTCTCGAAATAATGTATTATAATAATATAACATACTAATAATGAATAACGAAGACAATGATAGTTTTCTGTGAATATATTCCATAACGTTACTATAGTTAATGAACGTAAATAATAGAAAGCCGGGTTTGACCGTCGGCGTTGTATGAGCTACAGTACAGTACCGTTAGCTAGCTAGCTAACGTTATGTCCTAACTAGGCACAACTAGGTTTGGATTATTTCCTCAACTATATTCTTTCCCATATATTGTATATCGTTTCCATAAAGCCAACATGGCTTTACACTCATTAACGTAAGTTTCCAATCTAGAGCAGTTCTCACTTTTGTGATAATGAACTAGCTAACGTTAGCTTTGTTAACTAACTAACTAACTAACTAACTTAGGACGGTGACCTGTCCAGACGAGATGTTACAACGAACTGAATCGTCAATGGAGGTCTTCCTCTTTATATAGCCTGCTACAGCATGCAATACTATTAACTCACAAAGGGGCATAACGTTACATGTACAATACTATCCCATTTTGAAACGTTACATGAACAATACTATCCCATTTTGGAAACGTTACATGTAAAATACTATCCCATTTTGGAAACGTTACATGTACAATACTATCCCATTTTGGAAACGTTACATGTAAAATACTATCCCATTTTGGAAACGTTACATGTACAATACTATCCCATTTTGGAAATGTTACATGTGCAATACTATCCCATTTTGGAAATGTTACATGTGCAATACTATCCCATTTTGAAACGTTACATGAACAATACTATCCCATTTTGGAAACGTTACATGTACAATACTATCCCATTTTGGAAACGTTACATGTACAATACTATCCCATTTTGGAAACATTACATGGACAATACTATCCCATTTTGGAAACGTTACATGGACAATACTATCCCATTTTGGAAACGTTACATGGACAATACTATCCCATTTTGGAAACGTTACATGGACAATACTATCCCATTTTGGAAACGTTACATGTACAATACTGTCCCATTTTGGAAACGTTACATGGACAATACTATCCCATTTTGGAAACGTTACATGTACAATAATATCCCATTTTGGAAACGTTACATGTCCGCCCCCTTGTGGAGGGAAATTAATATCTTAGATGGTAGCTGTAGATGGGATTCAAATGCATAATGGTATTAATACAGTGTCTAGACTACCTCTTTTGTATAAATGCCCTTCAGAATCCAAACACAGTATTGCCACGCAGTAAAATGTTGAGTAAAATCTTTCAAGTCAGCCTGTCACACAATGCTATTCTCAAACATAACTAATATTAATAATCAATTAATATTTTAACCTACAGGAATATTTTCATTTTTCACATTTCTATGTCAAGGTTAGTTCCTAGGATTTTGCAACTCATACATTTATATCTTTCAATACTTCTAAAATGGGGTACAGGTGTAAAATAATTACAGGTTTAAAACAATTACAGGTTTAAAATAATTCCAGGTGCACCTTACTAGCTTATACTATATCATAAACTGTCTTAAATAGTAAACAAAGATTCTAGTTTTCATCCAGTTCACACAGATAGCTGACTCAGCCCTGTTTACACCTCCAAGGTGCCCCCCACTTAGGAATACACACTCAGAGGCTTTTCTAAAAACTCCACTTTACGTGCTCACCACCAACAGAAAACAACTTCCATCCACTACAATGCTTCACCTTCACCAATATAAACATGGTGTCCACTGGCTGTCAACAATTAAAAACAATTAAAAAAATAATAATTACCACGAGCTTCTAGAACTCTCGTCCCCTTGGAATGAACCCAAACAAAACTCATATCCAATACGGAAAACTAACTTCTTAATAATTTGTAGAGAACAGCTAGATACATTTTGAAGTGTTGCATTTTGATTCAAGTGGGTCACCAACGTGGTAAGTGTAACACAACTCTTTTTTTGTTAGTCATTTTTTGTTAAATCACATAAATAGTACTCTTTCAATTCAGAGCCTGGATTTCCCCCTGAGGCTAATATCCATATCATGTTGAAATCAATAGAACAGGGGACAAACGTTTAGGGTTCAACATTATGACATCATTAAAATACTCCTACTACAATGTTAAAACATTCTACATTGTGACATTATTTCATTGATTGAGGTATTTTATCAGATTATCTCTGGTCACACTGATCACAGCTGAGGTTTCTCCTGTATGTGTTATATGGTGTGAAGTCCGCTTGTTAGACATAGTAAAACTCTTCCCACATTGAGCACAGCTATAAGATTTCTCTCCTGTGTGTGTTTTCTCTGGTGTGACATCAGGCTGGTTGACTGAGTAAAACTCTTCCCACATTGATTACAGCTAAAAGGCTTCTCTCCTGTGTGTGTTCTCTGGTGTTTAGTCAGACAGCTTTTCTCATTAAAGCTCTTCCCACATTGAGCACAGCTATAAGGTTTCTCTCCTGTGTGTGTTCTCCGGTGTTTAGTCAGACAGCTAGATGTAACATAACTCTTCCCACATTCATCACATCTATAAGATTTCTCTCCTGTGTGTGTTCTCTGGTGTTTAGTCAGACTGTTAGATGTAACAAAACTCTTCCCACATTCATCACAGCTATAAGATGTCTCTCCTGTGTGTGTTCTCTGGTGTTTAGTCAGACTGCTAGATTTAACATAACTCTTCCCACATTCATCACATCTATAAGGTTTCTCTCCTGTGTGTGTTCTCTGGTGTTTAGTCAGACTGCTAGATTTAACATAACTCTTCCCACATTCATCACATCTATAAGGTTTCTCTCCTGTGTGTGTTCTCTGGTGTTTAGTCAGACTGTTAGATGTAACAAAACTCTTCCCACATTCATCACAGCTATAAGGTTTCTCTCCTGTGTGTGTTCTCTGGTGTGATATCAGGCCAGTTGACCTAGTAAAACTCTTCCCACATTGAGCACAGTTATAAGGTTTCTCTCCTGTGTGAGTTCTCTGGTGTGATATCAGGCTGGTTGATTGAGTAAAACTCTTCCCACATTGAGTACAGCTAAAAGGTTTCTCTCCTGTGTGGATTCTCTGATGAATTTTAATGCCTGATGGGGAGGTGAATCTCTTCCCACAGTCAGAGCAGCAGTGAGTTCTCTTCCCTGTGGATCTCTGCTGGTGTTTCTTGAGGTGTTCTAATGTGGAGAGACTCTTCTCTGCCTCTTCAGCATCAAGAGGTTGTTGAGGCTCCCCAGAGGATCCACGATAGTCACGTCTCTCTCCTGCATGAACAACAAAGTCAGACAGATGATTAAAGGCCCACAAAATGAGCAAGAATAGTCATATTTTGTATTGTTTTCACATTAGTAGTAACATCGATGATTGAGGGCGATGCACACACAATCTGATTGTAGAAACTCCTCCCTGCTAATGAGGAAACCGCTAGTTATGGATGTAGTATATCTGGTAATGAGGAAACCACTAGTTATGGATGTAGTATATCTGGTAATGAGGAAACCACTAGTTATGGATGTAGTATATCTGGTAATGAGGAAACCACTAGTTATGGATGTAGTATATCTGGTAATGAGGAAACCACTAGTTATGGATGTAGTATATCTAGTAATGAGGAAACCACTAGTTATGGATGTAGTATATCTGGTAATGACGAAACCACTAGTTATGGATGTAGTATATCTGGTAATGAGGAAACCACTAGTTATGGATGTAGTATATCTGGTAATGAGGAAACCAGTAGTTATGGATGTAGTATATCTGGTAAATAACCACTAGTTATGGATGTAGTATATCTGGTCATGAGGAAACCACTAGTTATGGATGTAGTATATCTGGTAATGAGGAAACCACTAGTTATGGATGTAGTATATCTGGTAATGAGGAAACCACTAGTTATGGATGTAGTATATCTGCTAATGAGGAAACCACTAGTTATGGATGTACTATATCTGCTAATGAGGAAACCACTAGTTATGGATGTAGTATATCTGCCTGGAGCAAAAATGGTGAGCTAAGATTTTAGTTTTTCACGATGTATTCTGAATATTACAGCGCAAGATCAGGAGTGCTACTCAAGGAAACTCACATTAAGCTCTGTGTCTATTCACTAATTCACCACCGTGGGGGAAAACTCAGGGGAGTTCTCATAGGCTGACAGCAAAAATAGCCTCCATTTACAGGTTGAGTACATTTCACATTACTTTTGGATTATAATTGTAAGGCTCGTTTGAATCTCCTGCTTAATATGTTTGTGTTATTGTCGCAAATCAACTGATTTATAGTTAAACACTTCAACCAGTTAAATGCTCTTTGGCTAGCTTTTCCATCAGCCTGACATAGTAGAGGTCCACCCATAACATCACCACCAATAACATAGTAGAGGTCCACCCATAACATCACCACCAATAACATAGTAGAGGTCCATAACATCACCACCAATAACATAGTAGAGGTCCATAACATCACCACCAATAACATAGTAGAGGTCCACCCATAACATCACCACCAATAACATAGTAGAGGTCCACCCATAACATCACCACCAATAACATAGTAGAGGTCCACCCATAACATCACCACCAATAACATAGTAGAGGTCCACCCATAACATCACCACCAATAACATAGTAGAGGTCCACCCATAACATCACCACCAATAACATAGTAGAGGTCCACCCATAACATCACCACCAATAACATAGTAGAGGTCCATAACATCACCACCAATAACATAGTAGAGGTCCATAACATCACCACCAATAACATAGTAGAGGTCCACCCATAACATCACCACCAATAACATAGTAGAGGTCCACCCATAACATCACCACCAATAACATAGTAGAAGTCCATAACATCACCACCAATAACATAGTAGAGGTCCATAACATCACCACCAATAACATAGTAGAGGTCCACCCATAACATCACCACCAATAACATAGTAGAGGTCCACCCATAACATCACCACCAATAACATAGTAGAGGTCCACCCATAACATCACCACCAATAACATAGTAGAGGCCCATAACATCACCACCAATAACATAGTAGAGGCCCATAACATCACCACCAATAACATAGTAGAGGTCCACCCATAACATCACCACCAATAACATAGTAGAGGCCCATAACATCACCACCAATAACATAGTAGAGGTCCACCCATAACATCACCACCAATAACATAGTAGAGGTCCACCCATAACATCACCACCAATAACATAGTAGAGGTCCACCCATAACATCACCACCAATAACATAGTAGAGGTCCATAACATCACCACCAATAACATAGTAGAGGTCCACCCATAACATCACCACCAATAACATAGTAGAGGTCCACCCATAACATCACCACCAATAACATAGTAGAGGTCCACCCATAACATCACCACCAATAACATAGTAGAGGTCCATAACATCACCACCAATAACATAGTAGAGGTCCACCCATAACATCACCACCAATAACATAGTAGAGACCCACCCATAACATCACCACCAATAACATAGTAGAGGTCCATAACATCACCACCAATAACATAGTAGAGGTCCACCCATAACATCACCACCAATAACATAGTAGAGGTCCACCCATAACATCACCACCAATAACATAGTAGAGGTCCATAACATCACCACCAATAACATAGTAGAGGTCCATAACATCACCACCAATAACATAGTAGAGGTCCATAACATCACCACCAATAACATAGTAGAGGTCCACCCATAACATCACCACCAATAACATAGTAGAGGTCCACCCATAACATCACCACCAATAACATAGTAGAGGTCCATAACACCACCACCAATAACATAGTAGAGGTCCACCCATAACATCACCACCAATAACATAGTAGAGGTCCATAACATCACCACCAATAACATAGTAGAGGTCCACCCATAACATCACCACCAATAACATAGTAGAGGTCCACCCATAACATCACCACCAATAACATAGTAGAGGTCCATAACATCACCACCAATAACATAGTAGAGGTCCATAACATCACCACCAATAACATAGTAGAGGTCCATAACATCACCACCAATAACATAGTAGAGGTCCACCCATAACATCACCACCAATAACATAGTAGAGGTCCACCCATAACATCACCACCAATAACATAGTAGAGGTCCACCCATAACATCACCACCAATAACATAGTAGAGGTCCACCCATAACATCACCACCAATAACATAGTAGAGGTCCATAACATCACCACCAATAACATAGTAGAGGTCCACCCATAACATCACCACCAATAACATAGTAGAGGTCCACCCATAACATCACCACCAATAACATAGTAGAGGCCCATAACATCACCACCAATAACATAGTAGAGATCCATAACATCACCACCAATAACATAGTAGAGGTTGACCCATAACATCACCACCAATAACATAGTAGACGTCCACCCATAACATCACCACCAATAACATAGTAGAGGTCCATAACATCACCACCAATAACATAGTAGAGGTCCATAACATCACCACCAATAACATAGTAGAGGTCCATAACATCACCACCAATAACATAGTAGAGGTCCACCCATAACATCACCACCAATAACATAGTAGAGGTCCATAACATCACCACCAATAACATAGTAGAGGTCCACCCATAACATCACCACCAATAACATAGTAGAGGTCCACCCATAACATCACCACCAATAACATAGTAGAGGCCCATAACATCACCACCAATAACATAGTAGAGGTCCACCCATAACATCACCACCAATAACATAGTAGAGGTCGACCAATAACATCACCACCAATAACATAGTAGAGGTCCACCCATAACATAACCACCAATAACATAGTAGAGGTCCATAACATCACCACCAATAACATAGTAGAGGTCCATAACATCACCACCAATAACATAGTAGAGGTCCACCCATAACATCACCACCAATAACATAGTAGAGGTCCACCCATAACATCACCACCAATAACATAGTAGAGGTCCACCCATAACATCACCACCAATAACATAGTAGAGGTCCATAACATCACCACCAATAACATAGTAGAGGTCCATAACATCACCACCAATAACATAGTAGAGGTCCACCCATAACATCACCACCAATAACATAGTAGAGACCCATAACATCACCACCAATAACATAGTAGAGGTCCACCCATAACATCACCACCAATAACATAGTAGAGGTCCACCCATAACATCACCACCAATAACATAGTAGAGACCCATAACATCACCACCAATAACATAGTAGAGGTCCACCCATAACATCACCACCCATAACATAGTAGAGGTCCATAACATCACCACCAATAACATAGTAGAGGTCCATAACATCACCACCAATAACATAGTAGAGGTCCACCCATAACATCACCACCAATAACATAGTAGAGGTCCACCCATAACATCACCACATATAACATAGTAGAGGTCCATAACATCACCACCAATAACATAGTAGAGGTCCACCCATAACATCACCAACAATAACATAGTAGAGGTCCATAACATCACCACCAATAACATAGTAGAGGTCCACCCATAACATCACCACCAATAACATAGTAGAGGTCCACCCATAACATCACCACCAATAACATAGTAGAGGTCCATAACATCACCACCAATAACATAGTAGAGGTCCACCCATAACATCCCCACCAATAACATAGTAGAGGTCCACCCATAACATCACCACCAATAACATAGTAGAGGCCCATAACATCACCACCAATAACATAGTAGAGATCCATAACATCACCACCAATAACATAGTAGAGGTCCACCCATAACATCACCACCAATAACATAGTAGAGGTCCATAACATCACCACCAATAACATAGTAGAGGTCCATAACATCACCACCAATAACATAGTAGAGGTCCACCCATAACATCACCACCAATAACATAGTAGAGGTCCATAACATCACCACCAATAACATAGTAGAGGTCCATAACATCACCACCAATAACATAGTAGAGGTCCATAACATCACCACCAATAACATAGTAGAGGTCCACCCATAACATCACCACCAATAACATAGTAGAGACCCATAACATCACCACCAATAACATAGTAGAGGTCCATAACATCACCACCAATAACATAGTAGAGGTCCACCCATAACATCACCACCAATAACATAGTAGAGGTCCATAACATCACCACCAATAACATAGTAGAGGTCCATAACATCACCACCAATAACATAGTAGAGGCCCATAACATCACCACCAATAACATAGTAGAGGTCCACCCATAACATCACCACCAATAACATAGTAGAGGTCCACCCATAACATCACCACCAATAACATAGTAGAGGTCCACCCATAACATCACCACCAATAACATAGTAGAGGTCCACCCATAACATCACCACCAATAACATAGTAGAGGTCCATAACATCACCACCAATAACATAGTAGAGGTCCACCCATAACATCACCACCAATAACATAGTAGAGACCCATAACATCACCACCAATAACATAGTAGAGGTCCACCCATAACATCACCACCAATAACATAGTAGAGGTCCATAACATCACCACCAATAACATAGTAGAGGTCCATAACATCACCACCAATAACATAGTAGAGGTCCATAACATCACCACCAATAACATAGTAGAGGTCCATAACATCACCACCAATAACATAGTAGAGGTCCACCCATAACATCACCACCAATAACATAGTAGAGGTCCACCCATAACATCACCACCAATAACATAGTAGAGGTCCACCCATAACATCACCACCAATAACATAGTAGAGACCCACCCATAACATCACCACCAATAACATAGTAGAGGTCCATAACATCACCACCAATAACATAGTAGAGGTCCACCCATAACATCACCACCAATAACATAGTAGAGGTCCACCCATAACATCACCACCAATAACATAGTAGAGGTCCATAACATCACCACCAATAACATAGTAGAGGTCCATAACATCACCACCAATAACATAGTAGAGGTCCATAACATCACCACCAATAACATAGTAGAGGTCCACCCATAACATCACCACCAATAACATAGTAGAGGTCCATAACATCACCACCAATAACATAGTAGAGGTCCACCCATAACATCACCACCAATAACATAGTAGAGGTCCACCCATAACATCACCACCAATAACATAGTAGAGGCCCATAACATCACCACCAATAACATAGTAGAGGTCCATAACATCACCACCAATAACATAGTAGAGGTCCATAACACCACCACCAATAACATAGTAGAGGTCCACCCATAACATCACCACCAATAACATAGTAGAGGTCCATAACATCACCACCAATAACATAGTAGAGGTCCACCCATAACATCACCACCAATAACATAGTAGAGGTCCACCCATAACATCACCACCAATAACATAGTAGAGGTCCATAACATCACCACCAATAACATAGTAGAGGTCCATAACATCACCACCAATAACATAGTAGAGGTCCATAACATCACCACCAATAACATAGTAGAGGTCCACCCATAACATCACCACCAATAACATAGTAGAGGTCCACCCATAACATCACCACCAATAACATAGTAGAGGTCCACCCATAACATCACCACCAATAACATAGTAGAGGTCCACCCATAACATCACCACCAATAACATAGTAGAGGTCCATAACATCACCACCAATAACATAGTAGAGGTCCACCCATAACATCACCACCAATAACATAGTAGAGGTCCACCCATAACATCACCACCAATAACATAGTAGAGGCCCATAACATCACCACCAATAACATAGTAGAGATCCATAACATCACCACCAATAACATAGTAGAGGTCGACCCATAACATCACCACCAATAACATAGTAGAGGTCCACCCATAACATCACCACCAATAACATAGTAGAGGTCCATAACATCACCACCAATAACATAGTAGAGGTCCATAACATCACCACCAATAACATAGTAGAGGTCCATAACATCACCACCAATAACATAGTAGAGGTCCACCCATAACATCACCACCAATAACATAGTAGAGGTCCATAACATCACCACCAATAACATAGTAGAGGTCCACCCATAACATCACCACCAATAACATAGTAGAGGTCCACCCATAACATCACCACCAATAACATAGTAGAGGCCCATAACATCACCACCAATAACATAGTAGAGGTCCACCCATAACATCACCACCAATAACATAGTAGAGGTCGACCAATAACATCACCACCAATAACATAGTAGAGGTCCACCCATAACATAACCACCAATAACATAGTAGAGGTCCATAACATCACCACCAATAACATAGTAGAGGTCCATAACATCACCACCAATAACATAGTAGAGGTCCACCCATAACATCACCACCAATAACATAGTAGAGGTCCACCCATAACATCACCACCAATAACATAGTAGAGGTCCACCCATAACATCACCACCAATAACATAGTAGAGGTCCATAACATCACCACCAATAACATAGTAGAGGTCCACCCATAACATCACCACCAATAACATAGTAGAGGTCCACCCATAACATCACCACCAATAACATAGTAGAGACCCATAACATCACCACCAATAACATAGTAGAGGTCCACCCATAACATCACCACCAATAACATAGTAGAGGTCCATAACATCACCACCAATAACATAGTAGAGGTCCATAACATCACCACCAATAACATAGTAGAGGTCCACCCATAACATCACCACCAATAACATAGTAGAGGTCCACCCATAACATCACCACCAATAACATAGTAGAGGTCCATAACATCACCACCAATAACATAGTAGAGGTCCACCCATAACATCACCAACAATAACATAGTAGAGGTCCATAACATCACCACCAATAACATAGTAGAGGTCCACCCATAACATCACCACCAATAACATAGTAGAGGTCCACCCATAACATCACCACCAATAACATAGTAGAGGTCCATAACATCACCACCAATAACATAGTAGAGGTCCACCCATAACATCCCCACCAATAACATAGTAGAGGTCCATAACATCACCACCAATAACATAGTAGAGGTCCACCCATAACATCACCACCAATAACATAGTAGAGGCCCATAACATCACCACCAATAACATAGTAGAGATCCATAACATCACCACCAATAACATAGTAGAGGTCCACCCATAACATCACCACCAATAACATAGTAGAGGTCCATAACATCACCACCAATAACATAGTAGAGGTCCATAACATCACCACCAATAACATAGTAGAGGTCCACCCATAACATCACCACCAATAACATAGTAGAGGTCCATAACATCACCACCAATAACATAGTAGAGGTCCATAACATCACCACCAATAACATAGTAGAGGTCCATAACATCACCACCAATAACATAGTAGAGGTCCACCCATAACATCACCACCAATAACATAGTAGAGACCCATAACATCACCACCAATAACATAGTAGAGGTCCATAACATCACCACCAATAACATAGTAGAGGTCCACCCATAACATCACCACCAATAACATAGTAGAGGTCCATAACATCACCACCAATAACATAGTAGAGGTCCATAACATCACCACCAATAACATAGTAGAGGCCCATAACATCACCACCAATAACATAGTAGAGGTCCACCCATAACATCACCACCAATAACATAGTAGAGGTCCACCCATAACATCACCACCAATAACATAGTAGAGGTCCACCCATAACATCACCACCAATAACATAGTAGAGGTCCATAACATCACCACCAATAACATAGTAGAGGTCCACCCATAACATCACCACCAATAACATAGTAGAGACCCATAACATCACCACCAATAACATAGTAGAGGTCCACCCATAACATCACCACCAATAACATAGTAGAGGTCCATAACATCACCACCAATAACATAGTAGAGGTCCATAACATCACCACCAATAACATAGTAGAGGTCCATAACATCACCACCAATAACATAGTAGAGGCCCATAACATCACCACCAATAACATAGTAGAGGTCCACCCATAACATCACCACCAATAACATAGTAGAGGTCCATAACATCACCACCAATAACATAGTAGAAGTCCACCCATAACATCACCACCAATAACATAGTAGAGGTCCACCCATAACATCACCACCAATAACATAGTAGAGGTCCACCCATAACATCACCACCAATAACATAGTAGAGGTCCATAACATCACCACCAATAACATAGTAGAGGTCCACCCATAACATCACCACCAATAACATAGTAGAGACCCATAACATCACCACCAATAACATAGTAGAGGTCCATAACATCACCACCAATAACATAGTAGAGGTCCACCCATAACATCACCACCAATAACATAGTAGAGGTCCACCCATAACATCACCACCAATAACATAGTAGAGGTCCACCCATAACATCACCAACAATAACATAGTAGAGGTCCACCCATAACATCACCACCAATAACATAGTAGAGGCCCATAACATCACCATCAATAACATAGTAGAGGTCCACCCATAACATCACCACCAATAACATAGTAGAGGTCCACCCATAACATCACCACCAATAACATAGTAGAGGTCCATAACATCACCACCAATAACATAGTAGAGGTCCATAACATCACCACCAATAACATAGTAGAGGTCCACCCATAACATCACCACCAATAACATAGTAGAGGTCCACCCATAACATCACCACCAATAACATAGTAGAGGTCCACCCATAACATCACCACCAATAACATAGTAGAGGTCCACCCATAACATCACCACCAATAACATAGTAGAGGTCCATAACATCACCACCAATAACATAGTAGAGGTCCATAACATCACCACCAATAACATAGTAGAGATCCATAACATCACCACCAATAACATAGTAGAGGTCCACCCATAACATCACCACCAATAACATAGTAGAGGTCCATAACATCACCACCAATAACATAGTAGAGGTCCACCCATAACATCACCACCAATAACATAGTAGAGGTCCATAACATCACCACCAATAACATAGTAGAGGTCCACCCATAACATCACCACCAATAACATAGTAGAGGTCCATAACATCACCACCAATAACATAGTAGAGATCCACCCATAACATCACCACCAATAACATAGTAGAGATCCACCCATAACATCACCACCAATAACATAGTAGAGGTCCATAACATCACCACCAATAACATAGTAGAGGTCCACCCATAACATCACCACCAATAACATAGTAGAGGTCCACCCATAACATCACCACCAATAACATAGTAGAGGCCCATAACATCACCACCAATAACATAGTAGAGGTCCACCCATAACATCACCACCAATAACATAGTAGAGGTCCACCCATAACATCACCACCAATAACATAGTAGAGGTCCATAACATCACCACCAATAACATAGTAGAGGCCCATAACATCACCACCAATAACATAGTAGAGATCCATAACATCACCACCAATAACATAGTAGAGGTCCATAACATCACCACCAATAACATAGTAGAGGTCCATAACATCACCACCAATAACATAGTAGAGGTCCACCCATAACATCACCACCAATAACATAGTAGAGGTCCATAACATCAACACCAATAACATAGTAGAGGTCCACCCATAACATCACCACCAATAACATAGTAGAGGTCCACCCATAACATCACCACCAATAACATAGTAGAGGCCCATAACATCACCACCAATAACATAGTAGAGGTCCATAACATCACCACCAATAACATAGTAGAGGTCCATAACATCACCACCAATAACATAGTAGAGGTCCACCCATAACATCACCACCAATAACATAGTAGAGGTCCACCCATAACATCACCACCAATAACATAGTAGAGGCCCACCCATAACATCACCACCAATAACATAGTAGAGGTCCACCCATAACATCACCACCAATAACATAGTAGAGATCCACCCATAACATCACCACCAATAACATAGTAGAGGTCCACCCATAACATCACCACCAATAACATAGTAGAGGCCCATAACATCACCACCAATAACATAGTAGAGGTCCATAACATCACCACCAATAACATAGTAGAGGTCCACCCATAACATCACCACCAATAACATAGTAGAGGTCCATAACATCACCACCAATAACATAGTAGAGGTCCACCCATAACATCACCACCAATAACATAGTAGAGGTCCATAACATCACCACCAATAACATAGTAGAGGTCGACCGATTATGATTTTTCAATGCCGATGCCGATTATTGGAAGACCAAAATAAGCCAATACCGATTAATTGGACCATTTTTTATATATATTTGTAATAATGACAACTACAACAATACTGAATGAACACTTATTTTAACTTAATATAATACATCAATAAAATCTATTTAGTCTCAAATAAATAATGAAACATGTTCCATTTGGTTTAAATAGTGCAAAAACACAGTGTTGGAGAAGAAAGTAAAAGTGCAATATGTGCCATGTAAAAAAGCTTTTAACATATAACTATTTCTCTCTATATCATTTGAAATTCATATACATTTTTATTTATTTATTTAATTTATATATTTTCTTACCTTTAGTGGCTTAACTGCCTGTTCAGGGGCAGAACGACAGATTTGTACCTTGTCATCTCGGGGATTTGAACTTGCAACCTTTCAGTTACTAGTCCAACGTTCTAACCACTAGGCTACCCTGCCACCCAGAATGTTCTTATAGGCACTTTAGTATTGCCAGCCTAATCTTGGGAGTTGACAGGCTTGAAGTCATAAACAGAGCTGTGCTTCAAGCATTGCAAAGAGCTGCTGGCAAACGCAGGAAAGTGCTGTTTGAATGAATGTTTGAATGAATGCTTACGAGCCTGCTGCTGCCTACCACCACTCAGTCAGACTGCTATATCAAATATCAAATCATAGACTTAATTATAATATAATAACACACAGAAATACGAGCCTTAGGTCATATTCAATTTAATATCGCTCTTCAAAGACCCAGGAAGGGGTGGAGCCAAACAGGTGTTGTACCTCGTTTCCCTCCTTCAGGGAACAGTAATTATAGTCATAAAGTTACACTCCCTTTCAGTCGGTCAACTTCGGTACAACATACTATGGGGAAATACAATCATTCCCCAACTGACCCAAACAGATACTAAATGAAACGGCCCCTGGCAGACCACCCAGACCTGACCCCGCAAGATGCGTCAGTTTTGTCAATTTATTAATTGTCTTTTGTTTGAAACACTCCTGTCAATGTTGAGTAAGGACGCACACCTGGTTACCCATATAGAAGTAGGACTAGTCTACCTGGTTACCCATATAGAAGTAGGACTAGTCTACCTGGTTACACATATAGAAGTAGGACTAGTCTACCTGGTTACACATATAGAAGTAGGACTAGTCTACCTGGTTACACATATAGAAGTAGGACTAGTCTACCTGGTTACACATATAGAAGTAGGACTAGTCTACCTGGTTACACATATAGAAGTAGGACTAGTCTACCTGGTTACACATATAGAAGTAGGACTAGTCTACCTGGTTACACATATAGAAGTAGGACTAGTCTACCTGGTTACACATATAGAAGTAGGACTAGTCTACCTGGTTACACATATAGAAGTAGGACTAGTCTACCTGGTTACACATATAGAAGTAGGACTAGTCTACCTGATTACACATATAGAAGTAGGACTAGTCTACCTGGTTACCCAGATAGAAGTAGGACTAGTCTACCTGGTTACACATATAGAAGTAGGACTAGTCTACCTGATTACACATATAGAAGTAGGACTAGTCTACCTGGTTACACATATAGAAGTAGGACTAGTCTACCTGGTTACCCATATAGAAGTAGGACTAGTCTACCTGGTTACACATATAGAAGTAGGACTAGTCTACCTGGTTACACATATAGAAGTAGGACTAGTCTACCTGATTACACATATAGAAGTAGGACTAGTCTACCTGGTTACACATATAGAAGTAGGACTAGTCTACCTGGTTACACATATAGAAGTAGGACTAGTCTACCTGGTTACCCAGATAGAAGTAGGACTAGTCTACCTGGTTACACATATAGAAGTAGGACTAGTCTACCTGATTACACATATAGAAGTAGGACTAGTCTACCTGGTTACACATATAGAAGTAGGACTAGTCTACCTGGTTACACATATAGAAGTAGGACTAGTCTACCTGGTTACACATATAGAAGTAGGACTAGTCTACCTGGTTACACATATAGAAGTAGGACTAGTCTACCTGGTTACCCATATAGAAGTAGGACTAGTCTACCTGGTTACACATATAGAAGTAGGACTAGTCTACCTGGTTACCCATATAGAAGTAGGACTAGTCTACCTGGTTACCCATATAGAAGTAGGACTAGTCTACCTGGTTACACATATAGAAGTAGGACTAGTCTACCTGGTTACACATATAGAAGTAGGACTAGTCTACCTGGTTACCCATATAGAAGTAGGATTAGTCTACCTGGTTACACATATAGAAGTAGGACTAGTCTACCTGGTTACACATATAGAAGTAGGACTAGTCTACCTGGTTACACATATAGAAGTAGGATTAGTCTAATAGCCTACAGCTGTGTCTGTCCCAAACTCACTGGCGCAGGAAACTCTGTGGGCCCAGAATATTTTATACAATGTTGCAAGCTTGCCTTCTTCAGTTTCAGGCTACCCAGTTGATAGTAGATACAATGTTTCAAAATCATTGTAGACAGGCCATGTGCAGCCAATGTGATTTATAAGGTATTTATTTTGATCAGGATATTTTCTAACTGCAGTCTGCAATGTTTTTATTTGTTGGCTATTTTTACATAGTTGGCAATAAAAGTTACTTTTAGATTTGTATAATTTATATTTAGATTTAGATAGAATGTAGATTAATCACAGACAATGATTTTGAGATACTATTAGGAATTAAAATGAAACTGTTCCATGAAAATGAAAATATGAAAATCATAACTGGCACCAGATCAGTAGAAATGGTCAGATAAATTGGCACCAAATGGAAAAGGTTGCTGACTGCTGGTGTAGTCTATTACCAGAAACTATAGGAGCATAACGACTGTAGTCTATTACCAGAAACTATAGGAGCATAACGACTGCTGGTGTAGTCTATTACCAGAAACTATAGGAGCATAACGACTGTAGTCTATTACCAGAAACTATAGGAGCATAACGACTGCTGGTGTAGTCTATTACCAGAAACTATAGGAGCATAATGACTGCTGGTGTAGACTATTACCAGAAACTATAGGAGCATAACGACTGCTGGTGTAGTCTATTACCAGAAACTATAGGAGCATAACGACTGCTGGTGTAGCCTATTACCAGAAACTATAGGAGCATAACGACTGCTGGTGTAGTCTATTACCAGAAACTATAGGAGCATAACGACTGCTGGTGTAGCCTATTACCAGAAACTATAGGAGCATAACGACTGTAGTCTATTACCAGAAACTATAGGAGCATAACGACTGCTGGTGTAGCCTATTACCAGAAACTATAGGAGCATAACGACTGCTGGTGTAGCCTATTACCAGAAACTATAGGAGCATAACGACTGCTGGTGTAGCCTATTACCAGAAACTATAGGAGCATAACGACTGTAGTCTATTACCAGAAACTATAGGAGCATAACGACTGCTGGTGTAGTCTATTACCAGAAACTATAGGAGCATAACGACTGCTGGTGTAGTCTATTACCAGAAACTATAGGAGCATAACGACTGCTGGTGTAGCCTATTACCAGAAACTATAGGAGCATAACGACTGCTGGTGTAGTCTATTACCAGAAACTATAGGAGCATAACGACTGCTGGTGTAGTCTATTACCAGAAACTATTGGAGCACAACGACTGCTGGTGTAGCCTATTACCAGAAACTATAGGAGCACAACGACTGCTGGTGTAGTCTATTACCAGAAACTATAGGAGCATAACGACTGCTGGTGTAGTCTATTACCAGAAACTATAGGAGCATAACAACTGCTGGTGTAGTCTATTACCAGAAACTATAGGAGCATAACAACTGCTGGTGTAGCCTATTACCAGAAACTATAGGAGCATAACGACTGCTGGTGTAGTCTATTACCAGAAACTATAGGAGCATAACGACTGCTGGTGTAGTCTATTACCAGAAACTATAGGAGCATAACAACTGCTGGTGTAGCCTATTACCAGAAACTATAGGAGCATAACGACTGCTGGTGTAGTCTATTACCAGAAACTATAGGAGCATAACGACTGCTGGTGTAGTCTATTACCAGAAACTATAGGAGCATAACAACTGCTGGTGTAGCCTATTACCAGAAACTATAGGAGCTTTGTGGGCTATACTCGGCCTTGTCTTCGGACGGTAAGTTGGTGGTTGTAGACATCCCTCTAGTGGTGTGGGGGCTGTGCTTTGGCAAAGTGGGTGGGGTTATATCCTGCCTGTTTGGCCCTGTCCGGGGGTATCATCGGATGGGGCCACAGTGTCTTCTGATCCCTCCTGTCTCAGCCTCCAGTACTTATGCTGCAGTAGTTTATGTGTCGGGGGGCTAGGGTCAGTCTGTTACATCTGGAGTATTTCTCTTGTCTTATCCGGTGTCCTGTGTGAATGTAAATATGCTCTCTCTAATTCTCTCTTTCTCTCTTTCTTTCTTTCTCTCGGAGGACCTGAGCCCTAGGACCATGCCTCAGGACTACCTGGCATGATGACTCCTTGCTGTCCCCAGTCCACCTGGCCATGCTGCTGCTCCAGTTTCAACTGTTCTGCCTGCGGCTATGGAACCCTGACCTGTTCACCGGACGTGCTTGTTGCACCCTCGACAACTACTATGATTATTATTATTTGACCATGCTGGTCATTTATGAACATTTTAACATCTTGACCATGTTCTGTTATAATATCCACCCGGCACAGCCAGAAGAGGACTGGCCACCCCTCATAGCCTGGTTCCTCTCTAGGTTTCTTCCTAGGTTTTTGGCCTTTCTAGGGAGTTTTTCCTAGGGAGTTTTTCCTAGCCACCGTGCTTCTTTCACATGCATTGCTTGCTGTTTGGGGTTTTAGGCTGGGTTTCTGTACAGCACTTTGAGATTTCAGCTGATGTACAAAGGGCTATATAAATAAATTTGATTTGATGATAACGACTGCTGGTGTAGCCTATTACCAGAAACTATAGGAGCATAACGACTGCTGGTGTAGCCTATTACCAGAAACTATAGGAGCATAACGACTGCTGGTGTAGCCTATTACCAGAAACTTTAGGAGCAGAACATCAGAATGTACGAAGGCCAGCAGCAGCGGGAGGAGTAGGCTAAGGAAGAGGTTTTTCTGATGGTTAGGCTATCTTGTTTCAGAGGGGTGTCATCAATAGCCCATAATGACAAAGTGAAAACAGGTAAAAAACAGAAATACCTTATTTACTGAAGTATTCAGACCCTTTGCTATGAGACTCGAAATTGCTTTCAGGTGCATCTTGTTTCCATTAATCATCCTTGAGATGTATCTACAAGTTGTTCGGAGTCCACCTGTGGTAAATTCAATTGATTGGATATGATTTGGAAGGCACATACCTGTCTATATAACGTCCCAGAGTTGACAGTGCATGTCAGAGCAAAAACCAAGCCATGAGGTCGAAGGAACTGTCCGTAGAGCTCCAGGACAAGCTTGTGTCGAGGCACAGATCTGGGGAACGGTACCAAAAACAAATTCTGCAGCATTGAAGGTCCCCAAGAACACAGTGACCTCCATCATTCTTAAATGGAATACTCTTCCTAGAGCTGGTCACCCGGCCAAACTGAGCAATTGGGGGAGAAGGGCCTCGGTCAGGGAGGTGACCACAAACCTGATGGTCACTCTGACAGAGCTCCAGAGTTCCTCTGTGGAGATGGGAGAACCTTCCAGAAGGACAACCATCTCTGCAGCAGTCCACCAATCAGACCTTTATGGTAGAGTGGCCAGACAGAAGCCACTCCTCAGTATAAAGCATATGACAGCCCTCTTGGAGTTTGACAAAAGGCACCTTAAGACTCTAAGACCATGAGAAACAAGATTCTCTGACTTGATGAAACCAAGATTGAACTCATTGGCCTGACTGCCAAGAGTCACATCTGGAGGAAACCTGGCACCATCCCTACGGTGAAGCATGGTGGTGGCAGCATCATGCTGTGGGGATGTTTTTCAGCAGCAGGGACTGGGAGACTAGTCCGGAAAGTATTATGTGAAATTATTTTGATGTGATATTTAAATATTGTGTGAAATTACTCTGAATTGATATGAAAGTACAGCAATTTATGCTTCTAGAAAAGTATTGCAATTGAGAATCAATTCACATTTAGATGGATTATTTGACTATTTTACCTGAACAGAGCCAGTCTACCTCTGAAAATAACATACAGTCCTTGGACCTTGAGGAGTAACGGGGGCAGCAATCAGCAGTAGAAACAATAACAAAGCGAACTCCCTGCCCGTTTCAGTAAAAAGCTGAGGGATGGGGCTGGAGAAATGTAACCATTCATGATATCAACATTCTAGTTTTAACCATGTTTTGAGGATATACAGTGTTTGTTTATATTTACTGACAAACATTGGAGTAAAAAAATGCTTATATTTTGGGTTCTGATGGAGTACAACAGTTGAACTAAGCTCATGAGACATTTCTAAGTGATTTATTCAGGAAACAGATGGGTACATATCATTAATGTATAAGTCCCAAAATGGATGTAACAACTGCTGATTGCCCCTTTAAGAGAACATCTTGGGCTAATCTAATAGGAGATATTGAGGACTACAGTATTTCAGGCATTGTCATTGGATGTATTTGATCAATTGTTAACGTTTTGTTGATGGTCCACTCTTGATGTTCTACACGTTACAGTGTAGCTTCAGCCATTCCTACAGAACAACATTAAAGTGTAGAACCCCTTTACTGCAGAGACGGTTCTTACTGGTGTTAAACAGATCTCCAACCTCCTCTTCTACCTCCTTCTCCTCTTTCAATGTGACAGTCATCTCCCCCTCCTCATCTTTCACTCCAAAAACGACATCCTCCTCTTCTTCCTCTTCTTTTACTGTAACATCCTCCTCCTCTTTCACTCTGAACGCGTCTTTCTCTTCTTCTTTCACGGTAACAGCCTCACCTTCTACTTGTTTTTGTATTGTAACATCTTTCTCTTCCTCCTCCTCTTTCACGAGAGCTTCTTTCTCCGTCCAGCAGACCTTCTCTTCTTTAACAGGAGGAGAGTAGCTTAGTGAACTCATGGTCGGTATGTTAGCTAGTTAGCATTAGCGACTAGGCTAGTTCTAAGCTAACTTAGCAAACCAGCTAGCTGACAAACAACGTAAATATATCATTAAATGGGCCAACAAGTACATACGACAGAAGTGTGTTTAATACACAGCGACTAATATACACCAAACCAGTGTAAAGAGCGTGAATGTTGTAGCTATGTTTGCTAGAAAGCTACCGAGGTGTCTGACTAGCTGTTGTTGTTGAAGGAGCGTCCCGTCCACTAGATTATACGTCACACTGGCAGCATCGCCTGAACCTAAAAGACGCACATCGCCATCTGCTGACTGGACTGGGCAACGCAGTTGAGGAACCAAACGTTTATTTTTCATTTATTTCATAAAAGTGTAATATTATATTAAGTCGTTCAAAGAGAAGCATGTGTTGATTGATTCGTTTTTAATGAGTGAGAATTTAAAGCCAACTTTACACCCACTACATATTTGCATTGAACCATACTTCTGACATGGATCATTTTCACCCCAGAGGCATATCTTTTATCATAGACAAAATGTGGTTTATTCAATTGTTCCAATTTTTCATGACTTTGTCAATCAACTTGTTCTTAATAAATCTATATCATGGTTTAGTGTTTCTGTATCAATATGGACTTTTAACAAATTCAAATCCTTTGGAGTCATTTTGACCCCAGACAAAAGCACCTTTGATAAATAGGACGTTTATTTCAAATCAAAATCACATTTTATTGGTCACATACACGTGTTTAGCAGATATTATTGCGGGTGTAGCGAAATGCTTGTGTTTGTAGCTCCGACAGTGCAGTAATATCTAACAAGTAATATCTAACAATTTCACAACATATACCCAATACACACATATCTAAGTATTTGAATCTAAGTTTCTCTATAGACATGATCCATCCCACCAGATGGTGGAGGGGCACCTGTATCAGTGGTTTTGACCAGATAGACACCTGCAGACACACAGTATAGTGCCTCCCATGTACTCTCCTAAGATTGGACCTTTCTATACCACGTATCACATGACTGTGTACAAAACTGCCAATGGTAGAAAACTCTGCCAGCGGTTTACAATGCATTCGTGAAGTATTCAGACCCCTTCACTTTGGAGGAGAGAGCAGCTGTAACACAGTACCTGGTCTAGTTCATGACATTGAGGAGGAGAGAGCAGCTGTAACAGTACCTGGTCTAGTTCATGGCATTGAGGAGGAGAGAGCAGCTGTAACACAGTACCTGGTCTAGTTCATGGCATTGAGGAGAGAGCAGCTGTAACAGTACCTGGTCTAGTTCATGGCATTGAGGAGGAGAGAGCAGCTGTAACACAGTACCTGGTCTAGTTCATGACATTGAGGAGGAGAGAGCAGCTGTAACACAGTACCTGGTCTAGTTCATGGCATTGAGGAGGAGAGAGCAGCTGTAACACAGTACCTGGTCTAGTTCATGACATTGAGGAGAGAGAGCAGCTGTAACACAGTACCTGGTCTAGTTCATGACATTGAGGAGAGAGCAGCTGTAACAGTACCTGGTCTAGTTCATGACATTGAGGAGAGAGCAGCTGTAACACAGTACCTGGTCTAGTTCATGACATTGAGGAGGAGAGCAGCTGTAACAGTACCTGGTCTAGTTCATGGCATTGAGGAGGAGAGAGCAGCTGTAACACAGTACCTGGTCTAGTTCATGGCATTGAGGAGGAGAGAGCAGCTGTAACACAGTACCTGGTCTAGTTCATGGCATTGAGGAGAGAGCAGCTGTAACACAGTACCTGGTCTAGTTCATGACATTGAGGAGGAGAGAGCAGCTGTAACACAGTACCTGGTCTAGTTCATGACATTGAGGAGTAGAGAGCAGCTGTAACACAGTACCTGGTCTAGATCATGACATTGAGGAGGAGAGAGCAGCTGTAACAGTACCTGGTCTAGTTCATGACATTGAGGAGGAGAGAGCAGCTGTAACACAGTACCTGGTCTAGTTCATGACATTGAGGAGGAGAGAGCAGCTGTAACACAGTACCTGGTCTAGTTCATGGCATTGAGGAGGAGAGAGCAGCTGTAACACAGTACCTGGTCTAGTTCATGGCATTGAGGAGAGAGCAGCTGTAACACAGTACCTGGTCTAGTTCATGACATTGAGGAGGAGAGAGCAGCTGTAACACAGTACCTGGTCTAGTTCATGACATTGAGGAGTAGAGAGCAGCTGTAACACAGTACCTGGTCTAGTTCATGACATTGAGGAGGAGAGAGCAGCTGTAACACAGTACCTGGTCTAGTTCATGGCATTGAGGAGGGGAGAGCAGCTGTAACACAGTACCTGGTCTAGTTCATGACATTGAGGAGGAGAGAGCAGCTGTAACACAGTACCTGGTCTAGGTCATGACATTGAGGAGGAGAGAGCAGCTGTAACAGTACCTGGTCTAGTTCATGACATTGGGAAAGGGACAAGGGGGATACTAAGGTGGACCAAGAGTCTGTTGATTGGTCAGTCATTGGGTTAATTTGTTTTACAATATGTTCAAATCAAATCAAGCTTTATTTATACAGCACATGTCAGACATGGATGCAACACAATGGCTTCACAGGAAAAAACTATGAAAATAATCCGAAATATTTAGTACACAAATATGAGGATAAAAAACAATAATAACAACTGAAAGACTAATAAGCATTGTAAGGAAATGCCATTGATTAAAATATCAACAATATGATGCTATATTCAACCCAAAATATAACTTGTTTTTTAGGAGGGGCTCTGAAAGACACTATGGGGGTGTCCACTGGAAGTTGACTAGTAACAACAACTGGGACCTAAAAGACACCCACCATGAGACCCACTAAATCTGCCCAAGAAGAGGAAAACAAGAGAAAATCCCACACCAAACTTAAAGACAGGAAGTAAACCAAAAAGGTGGAGCAACTAAAGGTGTTGACTCTCCACATGTATCAAGACAACTGGAGCACTGGGCCAGACACTCTTAAATAGAACCTGGACCAGCTCAGGTGAAACACCTTCCCACTAACGAGATGGACAAGCCAGCACAGGTGTAACACATACTGACTAACGAGGTGACACCAATCAGTGCGTCCTACGTGCTAACGAGCTAGACGTGCTAACGGGCTAGACGTGCTAGACGTGCTAACGAGCTAGACGTGCTAACGAGCTAGACGTGCTAACGTCCAACCTCAAAACATAAATGGAAAAACCAAAGCCTGTAACACCTTCCCCCTTAAGACAACAAATATATCCTATAGTTTGCTCACCACCAACAGAAAACAACTTCCATTTCACATGATAATCAACTACAATGCTTCACCTTCACCAATATAAACATGGTGTCTACTGGCTGTCAACAATTAAAAACAAGAAAAAACACGTATTTCTAAATAATAATATACAATAGGATTATTTGTTTCTCCTTTTTCTTTCTATAGAATCCTAAATCCCACTAGCTTCTAGAACTCTCCTCTTTCTAAATACCACTAGCTTCTAGAACTCTCGTCTTCCTAAAACTCACTAGCTTCTAGAACACTCGTCTTCCTAAAACTCACTAGCTTCTAGAACTCTCGTCTTCCTAAAACTCACTAGCTTCTAGAACACTCGTCTTCCTAAATCCCACTAGCTTCTAGAACTCTCGTCTTCCTAAAACTCACTAGCTTCTAGAACTCTCGTCTCCTTGGAACGAGCCCAAACAAAACTCATCTCCAATACGGAAAAACGTGCAGTCAAAATACATTGTGATCCATGGTAACGCATTGTCTAAACACAAAACTTTTTAACTGCCCACCCTTGAGACAATCAGCAACCAAGTTGTCCTCACCACAGACATGTCTGATTTCAAGAGGAAACTCCTGCAATATCCGTAGTAACTTTCCACCTCATTGCAGAGCTTCTCTCTCTTTTCAGTGTTCACTAGATAGGCATGTTGTTGGATCGGGGCCCAGTCCCCAATGTCATGTTCTAGTACATTTGGGTTGGCACATCTGAGAATGAACCCTGATATTTTAAAAGCAGGGCAACAATGTCAATATAATTGTACCAAAAATTGTCAGTTGGTTGCATGAATAAATATCATCAATAAATCGATTACTAAATCTGATCATGAAATGTAAATATGAAATATTTGTTTGCATAGTCATATTTTCAACGTCTTATCAATGACATGTTGCTAGGTGGGATATCCCCAATGTCAAAACACAGTTTTAACGTGTCCTAATCAATAACCAATAAGCAGAAACAGTTGGGATATATTGAAAACCTAAACATAACATGTGCTATATACACAAACATCTGCCACAATAATCATATTACTTAAACAAGCACCTTATAAACTGCACAAGTAGCAATAAATCACTGATATCGATTAGGGGGGAAATCAGGTTGTACGTGCTGTTGAAACTAACACAACTAAAAAAACACATGGAAATGGAGATATATTTTACCTCACTGATTAGAGGACAACCTGCAGAAGACAGTCAGCTACATTTTGGAGTGATGCATTTAAATTTAGGGGTCCCTAAACAAAGGAACACAACACTTATTTGTCATAACTCATCGATATCATGTTAAAATCATTTGTGTGACAGGAGGGAGATGAGGTTGCACGTCCCGTTAAAACTAACAGCTCAAAAACCACACGGAATCTGGGAATAATGTGTACATCCCTGGTTAGAGGACAACTTGTAGAAAGCAGCTAGCTACATTTTGAAGTGTTGCATTTTGATTCAAGTGCGTCACCAACGTGGTAAGTGTAACACAGCTCTTTTTTTGTTAGTCACTTTTTGTTAAATCACATAAATAGTACTCTTCCATTTCAGAGTCTGGATTTTCCCCCTGAAACTAAAATCAATAGAACAAATATAATATAATATTTAGGCAAATATTTAGGGTTCTACATTGTGACATCATTAAAATACTCCTACTACAATGTTAAAACATTCTACATTGTGACATAATTTCATTGATATCATGAAACAACTCCTTCATGTATTTTCTGATGTTTAATCAGAGATCTGTTATCAGAGTATCTCTTCCCACATTGATCACAGCTAGGAGATTTCTCTCCTGTGTGTGTTCTCTGATGTGATACTAGGCTGGTTAGCCAAGAAAATCTTGTCCCACATTGACTACAGCTATATTGTTTCTCTCCTGTGTGTGTTCTCTGGTGTATAGTGAGATAGCTAGACGTAGAAAAACTCTTCCCACATTGAGTACAGCTATAAGGTTTCTCTCCTGTGTGTGTTCTCTGGTGTATAGTGAGATAGCTAGACGTAGAAAAACTCTTCCCACATTGAGTACAGCTATATGGTTTCTCTCCTGTATGAGTTCTCTGGTGTTTAGTGAGATGGCTAGACGTAGAAAAACTCTTCCCACATTGAGTACAGCTATATGGTTTCTCTCCTGTGTGTGTTCTCTGGTGTATAGTGAGATAGCTAGACGTAGAAAAACTCTTCCCACATTGAGTACAGCTATAAGGTTTCTCTCCTGTGTGTGTTCTCTGGTGTAATATCAGGCCGTCTGACCGAGTAAAACTATTCCCACATTGATTACAGCTATAAGGTTTCTCTCCTGTGTGTGTTTTCTGGTGCTTCTTCATATTGTGTGAAGTTGAGAATATTTTTCCACAATCTGAACAGTGGAAAGATTTCTCTCCTGTGTGTGTTTTCTGGTGTAGAGTCAGAGAGCCAGATGCAGCAAAACTCTTCCCACATTGGTTACAGCTATAAGGTTTCTCTCCTGTGTGTGTTCTCTGGTGTAATATCAGGCCGTCTGACCGAGTAAAACTCTTCCCACATTGATTACAGCTATAAGGTTTCTCTCCTGTGTGTACTCGCTGGTGTTTAGTCAGATGGCAAGATGAAATATAAGTCTTCCCACATTGATCACAGCTATAAGGTTTCTCTCCTGTGTGTGTTCTCTGGTGTATTATCAGGCTGTCTGGCCGAGTAAAACTCTTCCCACATTGATTACAGCTAAAAGGTTTCTCTCCTGTGTGTACTCGCTGGTGTCTACTCAGATGGCAAGATGAAATATAAGTCTTCCCACATTGATCACAGCTATAAGGTTTCTCTCCTGTGTGTGTTCTCTGGTGTGATAACAGGTTGCTTGACTGAGTAAAACTCTTAACACATTGATCACAGCTGTACGGTTTCTCTCCAGTGTGAATTCTCAGGTGTACTTTTAGTGCTTTTAAACTTGAGTAACTCTTCCCACAATCAAAACAGTGGTGAGATTTCTCTCCTGTGTGTGTTCGCTGGTGTATTTTAAGTTCTGATGAAGATTTGCAATGTTTTCCACAGTCAGAGCAACAGATACATTTCTTCCCTGTGGGTCTTCTCTGACTCGTTAGCATCATGATGTTGAGGCTCCCCAGAGGATCCATGATAGTCACGTCTCTCTCCTGTGTGAACAAGTCAGACAGATAGTTAAAGGCTCACAACAGCAGAAATCCACTGAAAAAGGTGATGCCAACAGCGTAGCCATGATACTGTACAACAATTGACGTCTGTAATGAATGTTAAAATTACTTGACAATTGTCTTAAGACAGTCAAGTGAGCAACAATAGTCATATTTAGTCTTGTTTTCACATTAGTAGTAACTAGAAATAAGTAAAAGGTGTTGAACTCCTAAGCAGTGTGCCAGGCGACTTTTGTTCTCAAATATAGGCACCTTTCTGTGTTTGCTAAAATTGCGACAAGGGCGATGCGCACACAATTTGATTGCAGAAACACCTCCCTGCTAATGCAGAAACCGCTAGTTATGGATGTAGTATATCTGCCTGGAGCAAAAATGGTGAGCAAGTGGCCTAAGCTGTGCCATTAGAGATTCTGGGTTCGAGTCCAAGCTCTGTTGCAGCCGGCCGCGACCGGGAGGCCCATGGGGCGACGCACAATTGGCCCACCGTCGTCCGCGTTAGGGGAGGGTTTGGCCGGCAGGGATATCCTTGTCTCATCGCACACTAGCGACTCATGTGGCAGGCCGGGCGCAGTGCACACTGACCAGGTCACCAGGTGTACGGTGTTTCCTCCGACACATTGGTGCTGCTGGCTTCCGGGTTGGATGGGCATTGTGTCAAGAAGCAGCGCGGCTAGGTTGGGTTGTGTTTCAGAGGACGCATGGCTCTCGACCTTCGCCTCTCCAGAATCCGTATGGGAGTTGCAGCGATGAGACAAGACTGTAAGTACCAATTGGGGAGAAAAAAGGGGTGAAAAAAATATATATATTTAAAAAATGGTGAGCAAAGATTAGTTTTCACAATGTATTCTGAATATTACAGCACTAGATCAGGAGTGCTACTCAAGGAAACTCACATTAAGCTCTGTGTCTATTCACTAATTCACCACCGTGGGGGAAAACTCAGGGGAGTTCTCATAGGCTGACAGCAAAAATAGCCTCCATTTCCAGGTTGATTATGATTATTATTATCATTTGACACTACTTTGGATTATAATTGAAAGGCTCGTTTGAATGTCCTGATTTAATATAATGTTTGTGTTATTGTCGAAAATGTACTACTTTATATTTAAAAACGACTTCAACCAGTAAAATGATCATTGGCTAGTTTTCCATCAGCCTGACATCAGCCTGACAATGAGGTTTTGTCCACTAAGTGTATGCCAAAATGGTCTATAATCTCACCTAACAATAACATAGACCTACTGTAGGACCCATAACTTCACCTAACAACAACATAGACCTAGGACTATAAATCATTTAATATTTTAGGTGAAACAAGGAGACTAAAATGTCTTTGTCATGACAATTCATAACCTGATCACCAGATAATTTTGTGAATAATCCCACTAGGCTACTCTGTAATGTGTTGTCATTCTAAATGTTCTGAATAAAGGAAAATAGCTCTGTGTGTTGTACAATAGCCTATCCATCAAGGAACAGTTCTCTACACATTATGAGCTAAGTATCTCCATTTCCAAATGGACTAACGAGACCCTACTGTAAATCAAGTAGACAATAACGCATTATAAACATCAATTTGTTTGGGATGTTGGATCCAACGTGGAGCACGGCATAACTGTCTTTACCGGTGTAATGAATGAAGAACTACATTTGACTGGCATGCAGAAAATGATTTCCTGGATCAGCTGATGATAGTTGAACATGTGATTGTAACTAAAAGGCTACAGTATTAAGTATTATGTGTAATTATTTACGAACCGCATTAATGACAGTATCCATTTGGGTGTTGTCAATAAAGTTAAGGTGACTCTCGGTAAGAACCATTGGATTTAGTAAACTGAAATAATTTAGGATTTCTGTGCCCATGAAAACTGTTTTCCCAGCGTAACATAAGGAGACACTAAATGTCACGTAGTTAGAGAGCATTTCAGAGATCTGAATACAAAAAAACTGTCCGACAGCAAGATCCAGTATATAAGTTCATCATATTACAAGCCTAACGTTATGACTATAACTACTGTTCCCTGAAGGAGGGAAACTAGGTACAACATACTATTAAATCCTCATGTTATGACTATAACTACTGTTCCCTGAAGGAGGGAAACTAGGTACAACATACTCTTAAATCCACACGTTATGACTATAACTACTGTTCCCTGAAGGAGGGAAACTAGGTACAACATACTATTAAATCCACACATTATGACTATAACTACTGTTCCCTGAAGGAGGGAAACTAGGTACAACATACTATTAAATCCTCATGTTATGACTATAACTACTGTTCCCTGAAGGAGGGAAACTAGGTACAACATACTATTAAATCCACACGTTATGACTATAACTGCTGTTCCCTGAAGGAGGGAAACTAGGTACAACATACTATTAAATCCACACCTCGCTGGAAGCCCCGCATTCCACAGGTGATGAGCGTGAGACTCGGATATATTCCTTAAATGATTTAATCCTTAAATTTAATACCTCACTTCACCGACCCAGGAAGTGGCGGAGCCAAACAGGTGTTGTAACTCGTTCATAACTGGCACGCAGATCGGTAGAAATGGTAAGATAAATTGGCACTTCAAACGGAAATGAAAAAAGTTTGCCTATTTTACCGGAAACTTCAGGAGCATAACGTCAGAATTAACGAAGGCCAGCTGCAGGTGGGGAATTGGTTATTTTCTTCTGGTTATATTGATCTCTGGCTTCCTCAAGTCATTTGTGTGTGTTAATTATTTAATCAAACGCTTGAAGCATCAGTTCAATTTAAGTTCTGCACATACAATTGATTTTATTAAACACATGGGGTGTGTCTATATGAACAAATACACGTCGTAAAATTTCAACCAATCAATTGGTAGAAAGAATACAGTAGGTTGTATCTCTCTAGGTCATGCCAGTAGGTTACAGCAGGTTGTAACTCTCCAGGACATGCCATACCGACAACTTTGATAAAAACACTATTGGAGTTGTCTCCAGATCGCTATGCATATTCATGCTAGTAGCTTAGCATCTCTCTCCATTGAATACAGGCGGTTGACGACAACAACCCTCATAGAATATAAACAATAGATTACAATATTAAGATGTATCCACCAATCCAAAGACAGGATAGGCGGGAGCGAGACAACCCACAATGCTGCTTTGTGGACAACGACTCCCCTTGTCAGGGCGGAGAGACATCTTGTCAGTATATCCATAATCTTTGGTGTAGCCAACCCAACTCTCACATGGCTCTAATGGGGGGAACGGTGTGTAGTAAAACATCACTACATTAAAATCACTACATGCCGTGGCCCCCCAGTCTGCGGTCAGCAGATAGACCCTCCTGAAATATATATGTTAAGTCACTTTTTGGAAACGGAACGGAGAAAACAAGGGGTAGCTTGTCTCTACGTCGTCTGATTCTAGACATATCAGTCATCATCCCAGGACCCTCCGTTGAAGAGGTATTGACGAGCCAACTCCGAATATCCAAAGTTAAAAACTAATTGAAGGCGGTACTTACTGGTGTTAATCAGATCTCCCGTCTCCTCCTCTTCATCTTCCAATGTGACAGTAATCTCTCCTTCCTTCTTCACTCCAAAAACAGCATCATCCTCTTCTTCCTCTTGTTTAACTGAAACGTCTTTCTCTTCATCTTTCACTGTAACAGCCTCACCCTCTACTTCTTGTTTTACTGTGACATCCTCCTCTTCCTTCTCCTCTTTCACGACAATGTTCAGCCCCAGAGCTTCTTTCTCCGTCCAGCAGACCTCCTCTTCTTTAACAGGAGGGGAGTAGTTTAGGGAGCTCATGTTCGGGGATGTTAGCTAGCTAGCTATCATGAGCGACTAGGCTAATGCTAACTTAACCAGCCAGCTACTATAGTTGACTAATAAAAAAATAACATAATATTAAATTAAATAGGTTAACAAGTAGATACGACAGAAGTGTGTCTAAAACACAGTAGCTAATATAGACTGAAAGCGTATAAATAGCTTGAATCTTTCGGCTATGTTGGCTAGCAAGCTACCGAGGTGGTTGACGAGCTGTTTATGAAGAACCGTCCACTAGATTATACGTCACGCTGCAGAATCGCCTGAAAGACGCACATCGCCGTCTGCTGACTGGAGGGAAACGCAGTTGAGGATCAGATTTTATTTTCAGACAAATATTATTTTACATTAATTTAATTAAATAATACTATTATATTGAGACATACAAAGACAGGAATGTGTTGGTTGATTAGTGAGAATAAAACATGTTTACTACAGCACATTTAAGGCAGTTTCATTCAGTCAAACAACATATAAATAAGTAGCCAGCTACTGTAGGTCTATACTGCTCCTACATGGTGTAACAATACATCATGTAGATGTATATAATGAACAGACTAGGTCTATACTGCTCCTACATGGTGTAACAATACATCATGTAGATGTATATAATGAACAGACTAGGTCTATACTGCTCCTACATGGTGTAACAATACATCATGTAGATGTATATAATGAACAGACTAGGTCTATACTGCTCCTACATGGTGTAACAATACATCATGTAGATGTATATAATGAACAGACTAGGTCTATACTGCTCCTACATGGTGTAACAATACATCATGTAGATGTATATAATGAACAGACTAGGTCTATACTGCTCCTACATGGTATAACAATACATCATGTAGATGTATATAATGAACAGACTAGGTCTATACTTCTCCTACATGGTGTAACAATACATCATGTAGATGTATATAATGAACAGACTAGGTCTATACTGCTCCTACATGGTGTAACAATACATCATGTAGATGTATATAATGAACAGACTAGGTCTATACTGCTCCTACATGGTGTAACAATACATCATGTAGATGTATATAATGAACAGACTAGGTCTATACTGCTCCTACATGGTGTAACAATACATCATGTAGATGTATATAATGAACAGACTAGGTCTATACTGCTGCTACATGGTGTAACAATACAGTGCATTCGGAAAGTATTCAGACCCCTTCACTTTTTCCACATTTTGTTACATTACATCCTTATTCTAAAAGGATTAACACTACCGTTCAAAAGGTTGGAGTCACTTAGAAATGTTCTTGTTTTTGAAAGAAAAACACTTTTTTTGTCCATTAAAATAACATCAAATTGATCTGAAATACAGTGTAGACATTGTTAATGTTGTAAATGACTATTGTAGCTGGAAACAGCTGATTGTTTATGGAATATCTACATAGGCGTACAGAGGCCCATTATCAGCAACCATCACTCCTGTGTTCCAATGCCACGTTGTGCTAGCTAATCCAAGTTTATCATTTTAAAAGGCTAATTGATCATTAGAAAACCCTTTTGGAATTATGTTAGCACAGCTGAAAACTGTTGTGCTGATTTAACTAAGCTTTTGTAAACAGTGTTGTTGCATAACAATCAGGCAGTAGAACAACAATAATCATCACCCTCTTGACCAATCTACCCTCCCCTTAACATTGGGTTGATTCAGACCCTGTCAGTGTACCAGGTGGACATTGGGTTGATTCAGACCCTGTCAGTGTACCAGGTGGACATTGGGTTTGATTCAGACCCTGTCAGTGTACCAGGTGGACATTGGGTTGATTCAGACCCTGTCAGAGTACCAGGTGGACATTGGGTTGATTCAGACCCTGTCAGTGTACCAGGTGGACATTGGGTTGATTCAGACCCTCTCAGTGTACCAGGTGGACATTGGGTTGATTCAGACCCTGTCAGTGTACCAGGTGGACATTGGGTTGATTCAGACCCTGTCAGTGTACCAGGTGGACATTGGGTTGATTCAGACCCTGTCAGTGTACCAGGTGGACATTGGGTTTGATTCAGACCCTGTCAGTGTACCAGGTGGACATTGGGTTTGATTCAGACCCTGCTAGTGTACCAGGTGGACATTGGGTTTGATTCAGACCCTGCCAGCATGGCCAGAAATGTTTTCCAAGGTCAGTAACTTATAACCACAGAACCACCCCAGACATTTCATGCATGACTAAAAACACCAAAGTATTAGATTTACTGCCATGGTCTAGTATGTCACTGCATTAGACACCATTCACAATGCTGGCTGATGTACGAGTAAAACATGACATATTATTTCCTAACCATTCACAATGCTGGCTGAGGTACTAGTAAAACATGACATATTATTTCCTAACCATTCACAATGCTGGCTGAGGTACTAGTAAAACATGACATATTATTTCCTTACCATTCACAATGCTGGCTGAGGTACGAGTAAAACATGACATATTATTTCCTAACCATTCACAATGCTGGCTGAGGTACGAGTAAAACATGACATATTATTTCCTAACCATTCACAATGCTGGCTGAGGTACGAGTAAAACATGACATATTATTTCCTAACCATTCACAATGCTGGCTGAGGTACTAGTAAAACATGACATATTATTTCCTAACCATTCACAATGCTGGCTGAGGTACGAGTAAAACATGACATATTATTTCCTAACCATTCACAATGCTGGCTGAGGTACGAGTAAAACATGACATATTATTTCCTAACCATTCACAATGCTGGCTGAGGTACTAGTAAAACATGACATATTATTTCCTAACCATTCACAATGCTGGCTGAGGTACGAGTAAAACATGACATATTATTTCCTAACCATTCACAATGCTGGCTGAGGTACGAGTAAAACATGACATATTATTTCCTAACCATTCACAATGCTGGCTGAGGTACGAGTAAAACATGACATATTATTTCCTAACCATTCACAATGCTGGCTGAGGTACGAGTAAAACATGACATATTATTTCCTAACCATTCACAATGCTGGCTGAGGTACGAGTAAAACATGACATATTATTTCCTAACCATTCACAATGCTGGCTGAGGTACGAGTAAAACATGACATATTATTTCCTAACCATTCACAATGCTGGCTGAGGTACGAGTAAAACATGACATATTATTTCCTAACCATTCACAATGCTGGCTGAGGTACTAGTAAAACATGACATATTATTTCCTAACCATTCACAATGCTGGCTGAGGTACTAGTAAAACATGACATATTATTTCCTAACCATTCACAATGCTGGCTGAGGTACGAGTAAAACATGACATATTATTTCCTAACCATTCACAATGCTGGCTGAGGTACGAGTAAAACATGACATATTATTTCCTAATTGTAAAAAAAATCCCCACTGTTTAACCAGAACAACATGAGTTGTGTCCTTCAAAGTGTTAGTCCATAATCATATTCAGCTACTTAGATGTCATGTATTGTCATGTTCTCTATAATGAAACATCACCACTGTAGATGTCATGTATTGTTATGTCATGTTCTCTATAATGAAACATCACCACTGTAGATGTCATGTATTGTTATGTTCTCTATAATGAAACATCACCACTGTAGATGTCATGTATTGTCATGTTATGTTCTCTATAATGAAACATCACCACTGTAGATGTCATGTATTGTTATGTTATGTTCTCTATAATGAAACATCACCACTGTAGATGTCATGTATTGTCATGTTATGTTCTCTATAATGAAACATCACCACTGTAGATGTCATGTATTGTCATGTTCTCTATAATGAAACATCACCACTGTAGATGTCATGTATTGTTATGTTCTCTATAATGAAACATCACCACTGTAGATGTCATGTATTGTTATGTTATGTTCTCTATAATGAAACATCACCACTGTAGATGTCATGTATTGTCATGTTCTCTATAATGAAACATCACCACTGTAGATGTCATGTATTGTTATGTTCTCTATAATGAAACATCACCACTGTAGATGTCATGTATTGTTATGTTATGTTCTCTATAATGAAACATCACCACTGTAGATGTCATGTATTGTCATGTTATGTTCTCTATAATGAAACATCACCACTGTAGATGTCATGTATTGTTATGTCATGTTCTCTATAATGAAACATCACCACTGTAGATGTCATGTATTGTTATGTTCTCTATAATGAAACATCACCACTGTAGATGTCATGTATTGTTATGTTATGTTCTCTATAATGAAACATCACCACTGTAGATGTCATGTATTGTTATGTTCTCTATAATGAAACATCACCACTGTAGATGTCATGTATTGTCATGTTATGTTCTCTATAATGAAACATCACCACTGTAGATGTCATGTATTGTCATGTTCTCTATAATGAAACATCACCACTGTAGATGTCATGTATTGTTATGTTATGTTCTCTATAATGAAACATCACCACTGTAGATGTCATGTATTGTTATGTCATGTTCTCTATAATGAAACATCACCACTGTAGATGTCATGTATTGTCATGTTATGTTCTCTATAATGAAACATCACCACTGTAGATGTCATGTATTGTCATGTCATGTTCTCTATAATGAAACATCACCACTGTAGATGTCATGTATTGTTATGTTATGTTCTCTATAATGAAACATCACCACTGTAGATGTCATGTATTGTTATGTCATGTTCTCTATAATGAAACATCACCACTGTAGATGTCATGTATTGTCATGTTCTCTATAATGAAACATCACCACTGTAGATGTCATGTATTGTCATGTTCTCTATAATGAAACATCACCACTGTAGATGTCATGTATTGTTATGTTATGTTCTCTATAATGAAACATCACCACTGTAGATGTCATGTATTGTCATGTTATGTTCTCTATAATGAAACATCACCACTGTAGATGTCATGTATTGTCATGTCATGTTCTCTATAATGAAACATCACCACTGTAGATGTCATGTATTGTCATGTCATGTTCTCTATAATGAAACATCACCACTGTAGATGTCATGTATTGTTATGTCATGTTCTCTATAATGAAACATCACCACTGTAGATGTCATGTATTGTCATGTCATGTTCTCTATAATGAAACATCACCACTGTAGATGTCATGTATTGTTATGTCATGTTCTCTATAATGAAACATCACCACTGTAGATGTCATGTATTGTCATGTCATGTTCTCTATAATGAAACATCACCACTGTAGATGTCATGTATTGTTATGTCATGTTCTCTATAATGAAACATCACCACTGTAGATGTCATGTATTGTTATGTTCTCTATAATGAAACATCACCACTGTAGATGTCATGTATTGTTATGTTCTCTATAATGAAACATCACCACTGTAGATGTCATGTATTGTCATGTTATGTTCTCTATAATGAAACATCACCACTGTAGATGTCATGTATTGTTATGTCATGTTCTCTATAATGAAACATCACCACTGTAGATGTCATGTATTGTCATGTTATGTTCTCTATAATGAAACATCACCACTGTAGATGTCATGTATTGTTATGTCATGTTCTCTATAATGAAACATCACCACTGTAGATGTCATGTATTGTTATGTCATGTTCTCTATAATGAAACATCACCACTGTAGATGTCATGTATTGTTATGTTATGTTCTCTATAATGAAACATCACCACTGTAGATGTCATGTATTGTTATGTTATGTTCTCTATAATGAAACATAACCACTGTAGATGTCATGTTATGTTCTCTATAATGAAACATCACCACTGTAGATGTCATGTATTGTTATGTCATGTTCTCTATAATGAAACATAACCACTGTAGATGTCATGTATTGTCATGTTCTCTATAATGAAACATCACCACTGTAGATGTCATGTATTGTTATGTTATGTTCTCTATAATGAAACATCACCACTGTAGATGTCATGTATTGTTATGTTCTCTATAATGAAACATCACCACTGTAGATGTCATGTATTGTTATGTTCTCTATAATGAAACATCACCACTGTAGATGTCATGTATTGTTATGTTCTCTATAATGAAACATCACCATTGTAGATGTCATGTATTGTCATGTCATGTTCTCTATAATGAAACATCACCACTGTAGATGTCATGTATTGTTATGTTATGTTCTCTATAATGAAACATCACCACTGTAGATGTCATGTATTGTTATGTCATGTTCTCTATAATGAAACATCACCACTGTAGATGTCATGTATTGTTATGTTATGTTCTCTATAATGAAACATCACCACTGTAGATGTCATGTATTGTTATGTCATGTTCTCTATAATGAAACATCACCACTGTAGATGTCATGTATTGTCATGTTATGTTCTCTATAATGAAACATCACCACTGTAGATGTCATGTATTGTCATGTTCTCTATAATGAAACATCACCACTGTAGATGTCATGTATTGTCATGTTATGTTCTCTATAATGAAACATCACCACTGTAGATGTCATGTATTGTCATGTTATGTTCTCTATAATGAAACATCACCACTGTAGATGTCATGTATTGTCATGTTCTCTATAATGAAACATCACCACTGTAGATGTCATGTATTGTCATGTTCTCTATAATGAAACATCACCACTGTAGATGTCATGTATTGTTATGTCATGTTCTCTATAATGAAACATCACCACTGTAGATGTCATGTATTGTCATGTTATGTTCTCTATAATGAAACATCACCACTGTAGATGTCATGTATTGTTATGTTCTCTATAATGAAACATCACCACTGTAGATGTCATGTATTGTCATGTCATGTTCTCTATAATGAAACATCACCACTGTAGATGTCATGTATTGTTATGTTATGTTCTCTATAATGAAACATCACCACTGTAGATGTCATGTATTGTCATGTTATGTTCTCTATAATGAAACATCACCACTGTAGATGTCATGTATTGTCATGTTCTCTATAATGAAACATCACCACTGTAGATGTCATGTATTGTCATGTTCTCTATAATGAAACATCACCACTGTAGATGTCATGTATTGTTATGTTATGTTCTCTATAATGAAACATCACCACTGTAGATGTCATGTATTGTTATGTTATGTTCTCTATAATGAAACATCACCACTGTAGATGTCATGTATTGTCATGTTATCTATAATGAAACATCACCACTGTAGATGTCATGTATTGTTATGTTCTCTATAATGAAACATCACCACTGTAGATGTCATGTATTGTCATGTCATGTTCTCTATAATGAAACATCACCACTGTAGATGTCATGTATTGTTATGTTATGTTCTCTATAATGAAACATCACCACTGTAGATGTCATGTATTGTTATGTTCTCTATAATGAAACATCACCACTGTAGATGTCATGTATTGTTATGTTCTCTATAATGAAACATCACCACTGTAGATGTCATGTATTGTTATGTCATGTTCTCTATAATGAAACATCACCACTGTAGATGTCATGTATTGTTATGTTATGTTCTCTATAATGAAACATCACCACTGTAGATGTCATGTATTGTTATGTTATGTTCTCTATAATGAAACATCACCACTGTAGATGTCATGTATTGTCATGTTCTCTATAATGAAACATCACCACTGTAGATGTCATGTATTGTTATGTCATGTTCTCTATAATGAAACATCACCACTGTAGATGTCATGTATTGTCATGTTCTCTATAATGAAACATCACCACTGTAGATGTCATGTATTGTTATGTTATGTTCTCTATAATGAAACATCACCACTGTAGATGTCATGTATTGTCATGTCATGTTCTCTATAATGAAACATCACCACTGTAGATGTCATGTATTGTTATGTTCTCTATAATGAAACATCACCACTGTAGATGTCATGTATTGTCATGTCATGTTCTCTATAATGAAACATCACCACTGTAGATGTCATGTATTGTTATGTCATGTTCTCTATAATGAAACATCACCACTGTAGATGTCATGTATTGTTATGTTATGTTCTCTATAATGAAACATCACCACTGTAGATGTCATGTATTGTCATGTCATGTTCTCTATAATGAAACATCACCACTGTAGATGTCATGTATTGTTATGTTCTCTATAATGAAACATCACCACTGTAGATGTCATGTATTGTTATGTTCTCTATAATGAAACATCACCACTGTAGATGTCATGTATTGTTATGTTCTCTATAATGAAACATCACCACTGTAGATGTCATGTATTGTCATGTTCTCTATAATGAAACATCACCACTGTAGATGTCATGTATTGTTATGTTCTCTATAATGAAACATCACCACTGTAGATGTCATGTATTGTTATGTTCTCTATAATGAAACATCACCACTGTAGATGTCATGTATTGTCATGTTATGTTCTCTATAATGAAACATCACCACTGTAGATGTCATGTATTGTCATGTTATGTTCTCTATAATGAAACATCACCACTGTAGATGTCATGTATTGTCATGTTATGTTCTCTATAATGAAACATCACCACTGTAGATGTCATGTATTGTCATGTTATGTTCTCTATAATGAAACATCACCACTGTAGATGTCATGTATTGTCATGTTATGTTCTCTATAATGAAACATCACCACTGTAGATGTCATGTATTGTTATGTTCTCTATAATGACACATCACCACTGTAGATGTCATGTATTGTCATGTTCTCTATAATGAAACATCACCACTGTAGATGTCATGTATTGTTATGTCATGTTCTCTATAATGAAACATCACCACTGTAGATGTCATGTATTGTTATGTTCTCTATAATGAAACATCACCACTGTAGATGTCATGTATTGTTATGTTATGTTCTCTATAATGAAACATCACCAAGTGAAATAAAGTTGATCAGATATTCTTAATAGACATTAAATAAAAAATGGTTGTTCAGAAATCATTAATTATCATGTTGCTCTGATGAAATGAACTAAATATTTCACAATCATTACCACTGCTGATATTCACAGAGAATAATTACAAGGATCATATTTCACAATCATTACCACTGCTGATATTCACAGAGAATAATTACAAGGATCATATTTCACAATCATTCCCACTGCTGATATTCACAGAGAATAATTACAAGGATCATATTTCACAATCATTACCACTGCTGATATTCACAGAGAATAATTACAAGGATCATATTTCACAATCATTACCACTGCTGATATTCACAGAGAATAGTTACAAGGATCATATTTCTCAGTTGCATTGACCTGCAGACATCAGACACCACCTCTCCCTTATGCACATGTGACTGAAATGGAACCAATCACACAAATCACTGACACAGCTTTGATGGCCCAATAAAAACGAAACTGCACGTTTCTGCCAGCCAATGGGATAATTCCAGTGCAGTACATGTGTAGAGGGGTAATTCCAATTCAGGAAGTTCCTACCGTTTAACTTTTTGTCTGAACATTATAATATACATTTTACTCAACTATGTTACCCACTCCAGTCAGCAGATGGCGGTCTGGGAATTTAAGGTAATGCTGTTGGTGTGACGTAAAATCTAGTGGACGGAACGCTTCGTTCAACAGCAACAACAGTTAGTCAGCCACCTCGGTAGCTTGCTAGACAAAATATCCAAACCAATAAAGCTCTTTAGATGCTTTCGTGTATATTAGCCACTGTGTTTTAAACCCACTTCTGTCGTCTAGTTAGTTATCCGATTTAATTTCATATTTACGGTGTTGTTGTTATTATTCAGCTAGCGGGCTGGTTAAGTTAGCATTAGCTTAGCTAGCTAACATCTCCGACCATGCGGTCACTAAGCTACTCTCCTGCTAAAGAAGAGGCCTGCTGGACGGAGAAAGAAGCTCTTGTGAAAGAGGAGGAGGAAGAGAAAGATGTTACAATACAAAAACAAGTGGAGGGTGAGGCTGTTACAGTGAAAGAAGAAGAGAAAGACGTTACAGTGAAAGAAGAGGAAGATGCGTTCAGAGTGAAAGAGGAGGAGGATGTTACAGTAAAAGAAGAGGAGGAAGATGCAGTTTATGGAGTGGAAGAGGGGGAGATGACTGTCACATCGAAAAAGGAAGAAGAGGAGGAAACTGGATATCTGGGCCCGGTTTCCCAAAGGCATGTTAAGGCATCCAATGGTTTTAACGATGAACGGGCCCTGATAAACACTAGTAAGTACTGTCTTAAATACAGAGGCACAAACTCTGCAGTTGTTGAACTGATGTGTGGTGTTAAAGGGGAAATCTGCAATTGCTACATCCATATTGTGACTTTATAATTATTAATTTATAGCCATTGATTCTTGAAGAATATAACACATGCCTCATGAGCTTAGTTCAACTGTTGTACCCCATCAGAACCCCCAAAGAAACTTTTTTTACTCCAATGTTTAGAAACAATGTAATCAACACTGTATAGCCTCAACATGGTTAAAACTATAATGTTGACATCATGGATGGTCAGTCCTTGCATCCATAGGTCTGTCTATGAATTTGAGAGTAGTTACATTTCTCCAACCCCATAATCATCTTATAACCAAAACAGTGGTGGAATGACAGCTTTGTTGTTGTATGAACTGCAGATTGGTTGATTGTGTGGGTTTTTTAAAGGGGCAACCTAGTTTTAAAACAGAAACAAAATGGCTGCCCAGAGGCTTGGTTTGGTAAACAGCTGAGGGATGGGGAAAGGAGAAATGTAACCACTCTCAAATTCATAGGGACCTCGTCAAGAAGTTCAGACATCTTGGCGTAACAGTTATAAGGTGTTGGCTTGACAGTCACTGGACCCAGGTTTGAGTTCAGCTCAGGGCCTCCCCCTGAATTCACTACACTATGAATACAAGGACTGGCCATCCATGAGGTCATAATGATAGTTTAACCAGGTTTCTAGGCTATATAGTATATTCTAGAATTCATCCATGATGTTATAATGATAGTTTACCCTGTTTGGGATAGGGGGCAGTATTTTCACGTCCGGATAAAAAACGTACCCGATTTAATCTGGTTACTACTCCTGCCCAGAAACTAGAATATGCATATAATTAGTAGATTTGGATAGAAAACACTCTAAAGTTTCTAAAACTGTTTGAATGGTGTCTGTGAGTATAACAGAACTCATATGGCAGGCAAAAACCTGAGAAGATTCCATACAGGAAGGCCCTGTCTGATAATTTGTTGTCCTTCTGCATCTCTATCGACATTACAGCATCTGTGCTGTAACGTGACACTTTCTAAGGCTTCCATTTGCTCTCTAAAGCCACCAGAAAGTGGAATGGGGTGTCTGCTGTCTCTGGGCAAAGTACAGCAGCTCTGTTTGTGATCAGTCAGCCTGGGTACAGTGAGACTGAGATGCGCGTTCACGAGAATTCAATTTTTTTTTCTTTCAGCCTTTGAATGAATACAACGTTGCCCGGTTGTAATATTATCGCTATTTTACGAGAAAAGTAGCATAAAAATAGATTTTAAACAGCGTTTGATATGTCACAAAAACCAAAACCACAGCTAAATGCAGTACTAACCTTTGATAATCTTCATCAGATGACACTCCTAGGACATTATGTTATACAATACATGCATGTTTTGTTCAATCAAGTTCATATTTATATCAAAAACCAGCTTTTTACATTAGCATGTAAAAAGCCCATAGAGGTTAACCTCTATGGGCTAGGTGGGACGAATTCGTCCCACCTACGTAACAGCCACTGGCAGCCTGTGGCGCGATTTTCAAAACGTTAAAAATCCTATTACTTCAATTTCTCAAACATATGACTATTTTACAGCTATTTAAAGACAAGACTCTCGTTAATCTAACCACACTGTCCGATTTCAAAAAGGCTTTACAACGAAAGCAAAACATTAGATTATGTCAGCAGAGTACCAAGCCAGAAATAATCAGACACCCATTTTTCAAGCCAGCATATAATGTCACCAAAACCCAGAAGACAGCTAAATGCAGCACTCACCTTTGATGATCTTCATCAGATGACAACCCTAGGACAATATGTTATACAATACATGCATGTTTTGTTCAATCAAGTTCATATTTATATCAAAAACCAGCTTTTTACATTAGCATGTGACGTTCAGAACTAGCATACCCCCCGCAAACTTCCGGGGAATTCGCTAACATTTTACTAAATTACTCACGATAAACGTTCACAAAAAGCATAACAATTATTTTAAGAATTATAGATACAGACCTCCTCTATGCACTCGATATGTCCGATTTTAAAATAGCTTTTTGGTGAAAGCACATTTTGCAATATTCTAAGTACATAGCCCAGGCATCACGGGCTCGCTATTTAGACACCCGGCAAGTTTAGCACTCACCATAATCATATTTACTATTATAAAAGTTTGATTACCTTTTGTTGTCTTCGTCAGAATGCACACCCAGGACTGCTACTTCAATAACAAATGTTGGTTTGGTCCAAAATAATCCATCGTTATATCCGAATAGCGGCGTTTTGTTTGTGCGTTCCAGACACTATCCGAAATAGTAAAGAAGTGTCGCGCGCATGGCGCAATTCGTGACAATAAAATTCTAAATATTCCATTACCGTACTTCGAAGCATGTCAACCGCTGTTTAAAATCAATTTTTACGACATTTTTCTCGTAGAAAAGCGATAATATTCCGACAGGGAATCTCCTTTTCGGCAAACAGAGGAAAAAATCCCAAAGGCGGGGGCGGTCGGGTCACGCGCCTAAGCCCAGTGTCCCTTGATCGGCCACTTGAGAAAGGCGATAATGTGTTTCAGCCTGGGGCTGGAATGACGACATTCTGTTTTTTCCCGGGCTCTGAGCGCCTATGGACGACGTGGGAAGTGTCACGTTAGAGCAGAGATCCTTAGTAAATGATAGAGATGGAAAAGAAGTTCAAGAAATGGTCAGACAGGCCACTTCCTGTAAAGGAATCTCTCAGGTTTTGACCTGCCATTTGAGTTCTGTTATACTCACAGACACCATTCAAACAGTTTTAGAAAATGTAGGGTGTTTTCTATCCATATGTAATAAGTATATGCATATTCTAGTTACTGGGTAGGAGTGGTAACTAGATTAAATCGGGTATGTTTTTTATCCAGCCGTGTCAATACTGCCCCCTAGCCCTAACAGGTTAACTTCGGCGATGTCATTTTCAAAATAGCCTCCAACACTCTACTCAGCAAACTGGATGCAGTCTATCACAGTGCCATCCGTTTTGTCACCAATGCCCCATATACCACCCACCACTGCGACCTGTACGCTCTCGTCGGCTGGCCCTCGCTACATATTCGTCGCCAAACCCACTGGCTCCAGGTCATCTATAAGTCTTTGCTATGTAAAGCTCCGCCTTAACTCAGCTCACTGGTCACCATAGCAACACCCACCCATAGCACACGCTCCAGGAGGTATATCTCACTGGTCATCCCCAAAGCCAACACCTACTTTGGCCGCATTTCCTTCCAGTTCTCTGCTGCCAATGACTGGAACGAATTGCAAAAATCGCTGAAGTTGGAGACATGTATCTCCCTCACTAACTTTAAGCATCAGCTATCTGAGCAGTTTACCGATCGCTGCAGCTGTACACAGCCCATCTATAAATAGCCCATCCAACTGCCTACCTCATCCCCATGTTTTTATTTACTTTTTTGCTCTTTTGCACACCAGTATTTCTACTTGCACATCATCATCTGCACATCTATCTCTCCAGTGTTAATTTGCTAAATTGTAATTATTTCGCTACTATGGCCTATTTATTGCCTTACCTCCGTACTCCATTTGCACACATTGTATGTAGATTTTTCTATTGTGTTATTGACTGTACGTTTTGTTTTCCCCACGTGTAACTCTGTTGTTTTTTTGTCGCACTGCTTTGCTTTATCTTGGCCAGGTCACAGTTGTAAATGAGAACTTGTTCTCAACTGGCCTACCTGGTTAAATAAATAAATAAAATCTTAACTTTATTGACAACACCCAAATGGATACTGTCATTAACGCAGTTCTTCAATAATTACACATAATTCTTAATGCTTTAGCAAGCATTATATTAAACAGGACATTCAAATATCCTTACAATTATAATCCAAAGTAGTGTGAAATGAACTCATCATCAACCTGGAAATGGAGGTTACTCCCCTGAGTTTTCCCCGTTCACATTCAGAATACATTGTGAAAAACTAAAATCTTTGCTCACCATTTTTGCTCCAGGCGGATATAGTACATCCATAACTATCGGTTTCCTCATTAGCAGGGAGGAGTTTCTGCAATCAAATATTGGAGACCAAAAGTCGTCTGGCACACTGCTTAGAGTTTCAACAACATGAATAACTTATTTCTAGCCTACAATCTTAGATGTTACTACTAATGTGAAAATAAGACAAAATATGAATGTTCTTGCTCATTTTAAGACAATTGTTAAATCATGTTAACATTCATTACAGATATCAATTGTTGTATAACATCATGGCTACGATGTTGGCATCACCTTTTACAGTGGATTTCTGCTGTTGTGGGCCTTTAAATCATCTGTCTGACTTTGTTGTTCACACAGGAGAGATACCTCACTATCTTGGATCCTCTGGGGAGCCTCAACAACCTCATGATGCTGACGAGGCAGAGAAGAGTCTCTCCAGATCAGAACTCCTCAAGAAACACCTGCAGAGATCCACAGGGAAGAGAACTCACTGCTGCTCTGACTGTGGGAAGAGATTCACCTCATCAGGCATTAAAATTCATCAGATAATTCACACAGGGGAGAAACCTTATAGCTGTACTCAATGTGGGAAGAGTTTTGTTCAATCTGGCCAGCTGACATTACACCAAAGAACACACACAGGAGAGAAATCTTATATCTGTGATCAGTGTGGGAAGCGTTTTGGTCGATCTGGAGGTTTGACAGTGCACCAGAGAACACACACAGGAGAGAAACCTTATAGCTGTGATCAATGTGGGAAGAGTTTTAGTAGGTCTGGCTCTCTGACAGTGCACCAGAGAATACACACAGGAGAGAAACCTTTTAGCTGTAATCAATGTGGGAAGAGTTTTGGTCGATCTGGAGAGCTGACAGTACACAAGAGAACACAGACAGGAGAGAAATCTTATAGCTGTGACCAGAGATAATCTGATAAAAGACCTCTGATCAAATATCAGAAAATACATGAAGGAGTTGTTAAATGATATCAATATATTTTAATGATGTCACAATGTAGAACCCTAAACGTTTGTCCCCTGTTCTATTGATTTCAACATGATATGGATATTAGCCTCAGGGGGAAAATCCAGGCTCCGAATTGGAGGATTACTATTTATGTGATTTAACAAAAAGTGACTAACAAAAAAAGAGCTGTGTTACATTTACAGCATTGGTGACCCACTTGAATCAAAATGTAGCGAGCTGTTTTCTACAAATTGTCCTCTAACCAGGGATGTACACATTATTCCCAGATTCCGTGTGGTTTTGGAGCTGTTAGTTTTAACAGGACGTGCAACCTCATCTCCCTCCTCTCGCGCAATTGATTTCAACATGATATCGATGAGTTATGACATCGATGAGTTATGACAAGTAAGTGTTCCTTTGTTTAGCGACCCCTAAATTTAAATGTATCATTCCAAAATGTAGCTGACTGTCTTCTGCAGGTTGTCCTCTAACCAGTGAGGTAAAAGATATCTCCCATTTCCATGTGTTTTTTTAGTTGTGTTAGTTTCAACATCACGTACAACCTGATTTCCCCCCTAATGGATATCAGTGATTTATTGCTACTTGTCAAAACAACAGCGTTTCTGGTGCTTGTGCAGTTTATAAGGTGCTTGTTTAAAAAAATTACAAGTAATATGATTATTGTGGCAGATGTTTGTGTATATAGCACATGTTATGTTTAGGTTTTCAATTCATCCCAAACTGTTTCTGCATATTGGTTATTGATTTGGACACGTTAAAACTGTGTTTTGACATTGGGGCTATTTCATATTTTCATTTCATGTAACATTTAGTAATCATAATTATTTATGCAACCAACTGACAATTTTTTGGTACAATTATATTGACATTGCTGCCCTGCTTTTAGAATATCAGGGTTCATTCTCAGATGTGCCAACCCAAATGTACTAGAGCATGACATTGGGGACTGGGCCCCGATCCAACAACATGTCTATCTAGTGAACCCTGAAAAGAGAGAGAAACTCTGCAGTGAGGTGGAAAGTTACTACGGATATTGCAGGAGTTTCCTCTTGAAATCAGACATGTCCGTGGTAAGGACAACTTGGTTGCTGATTGTCTCTGGGGTTGGCAGTCAAAAGGTTTTGTGTTGTTCGTTTAGCCAAAGCGTTACCATGGATCACATATTATTTTGACACGTTTTTCCGTGTTGGAGATGAGTTTTATCTCTTATTCTTTTCTGTATGTTTTTGAAACTGCACTGTTGGTTAGGGGCTCGTAAGTCAGCATTTCACTGTTAGGTCTGTTGTATTCGGCGCAGTACAATTTGATTTGAGTTTTGTTATACGGCATGTTTTTCCGTATTTGAGATGATTTTTGTTTGGGCTCGTTCCAAGGGGACGAGAGTTCTAGAAGCTAGTGAGTTTTAGGAAGACGAGAGTTCTAGGAAGACGAGAGTTCTAGAAGCTAGTGAGTTTTAGGAAGACGAGTGTTCTAGAAGCTAGTGAGTTTTAGGAAGACGAGTGTTCTAGAAGCTAGTGAGTTTTAGGAAGACGAGAGTTCTAGAAGCTAGTGAGTTTTAGGATTCTATAGACAGAAAAAGGAGAAAAAAATAGTACTATTGTATATTATTATTTAGAAATACGTGTTTTTTTCTTGTTTTTAATTGTTGAAAGCCAGTAGACACCATGTTTATATTGGTGAAGGTGAAGCATTGTAGTTGATTATGTGAAATGGAAGTTGTTTTCTTTTGGTGGTGAGCAAACTTTTCTCAGATACTGTTGCCCTCTTACATTCTGCATAGAAATTATCCCCAGCATCCTATCTGAATGTTTGGCTGTTCCTTTTCAGTTGAAAGATGGTGCAACAACAATAGAAACCAGAAAACGTATGTTTGTTTCCTTGTATTTTCTTCTACCAGATCTATTGTGTTATATTCTCCTACATTCAATTCACATTTCCACAAACTTCAGAGTGTTTCCTCTCAAATGAAACCAAGAAAATGCATATCCTTGCTACTGGGCCTGAGCTACAGACAGTTAGATTTGGGTATGTCTTTAGGCGGAAATTAAGAGAAGTGGGGGGGTAGCCCTAACGGGTTTAAGACTCATTTCCACAGTCACACAATGCTATTCCCAAACATACCTAATCAATTAGTTGTTTTTCAACAATATTTTAACCTGCAGGAATATTTCCACATTTCTATCTAATGGTTAGTTCCTAGGATAATGCAACTCATACATTTACATCTTTCAATACTTCTAAAATGGTGTCCAGGTTTAAAAAAATTACAGGTGCACCATACTATACCATAAATGGTCTTAACTAGTAAACACAGATTCTAGTTTTCATCCAGTTCATAGATAGCTGACAGCCTCAGAGCCTACTGACTGGGCCCTGTTTACACCTCCACACAGGAATACACACTCTTTTCTAAAAACTCCACTTTGCCTGTTTCGCTCACCTCTTTCTTAAAACTACATTTGAGATGTGGTATCCACTCGGCTGGCTGCCTCTCAGAACAAAGGTGGGTCCATTTGCCCCGTTCCCGCAGTGTGGTCTCCCTGAGATCCCTCGTGCATCATTTACCCAGGTCACCAGGAGCGGTCACCAAGTCAAGATTCACATCCCCAAATGTGGTTGTTATTTTCTTTAATATCAATTGAGGAGAGACAAACTTATCACAAGTCAGAGTTATTCTTAAACTAAATCTTTATTCACTTATAAGGGAGCAGGTCAATATAACGTACACATATAAAGTGAATCAATTGAGTGCCCTACAATAACGATGGCTGGTGGACCCAGGGGACAAAAGTACAAAGGTCTTTTATAGCCCTTTCAACCTACATGACCAACAACAGATGTATAGAACGGGTCACAAGGTTAAGATTTGTATGAAAGATACTTATAATTCTCAGCAGACAGTATCTGCTGTAAAAACAGTACTCTTTGTGTAGAGACCAGGGTCTGGCCCTGAGGTCATCTCTCCCTGGTACCATATAGAACAGAAACATTAACTCATGCTCTGGAATGCAGTCTCTAGGTTTTATCACCCAAAAGACATTGTAAATCTCCTGTCAGTGTTTTCTCCCAGAGGCCCATCCTCAGTAGAACACAGACACAATAGTTATAAGAACCCTCTATTCTGTTGCATAAAACAACCATTTGATGCAATAAAAGTATTATAACATAATCATGTAGTTTTGCTCACAGTGTCCACTGGAAGTTGACTAGTAACAACAACTGGGACATAAAAGACACCCACCATGAGACCCACTAAATCTGCCCAAGAAGAGACAAACAAAAGAAAAACCCACAAGGTGGAGCAACTAAAGGTGTTGACTGGAGCACTCAATTTATTAGGATTGTTAATAAAACGTATTATAGACGTCCATGTGTATAAGCTGCAAGTACATTGAAATTAAATAGTTTTCTTTTCAACTAAAAACAAACTTATATTGTACGTCGGGCATAGTCTTAGTTTCAATTACATTTTGCTAGGTGGGATATCCCCAATGTCACAGTTTTAACGTGTCCAAATCAATAGTCCAAATGCAGAAACAGTTTGTGATAAATTGAAAACGATATCGATGAGCGATGACAAATAAGTGTTGTGTTCCTTTGTTTTTTAGTTGTGTTAGTTTCAACATCACGTACAACCTGATTTCCCCCCTAATCGTTATCATTGATTTATTGCTACTTGTCAAAACAACAGCGTTTTTGGCACAACTAAAAAAAACACATGGAAATGGGAGATATATTTTTCCTCACTGATTAGAGGACAACCTGCAGAAGACAGTCAGCAACATTTTGGAGTGATGAATTTAAATGTAGGGGTCGCTAAACAAAGGAACGCAACACTTATTTGTCATAACTCATCGATATCATGCTAAAATCATCAACCTGGTAAAATGAACAGCTCAAAAAGCACACAGAATCTGGGAATAATGTGTACATCCCTGGTTAGAGGACAATTTGTAGAAAACAGCTAGCTACATTTTGAAGTGATGCATTTTGATTCAAGTGGGTCACCAACATGGTAAGTACTCTTTCAATTCAGAGCCTGGATTTTTCCCAAGGCTAATATCCATATCACGCTGAAATCAATTGAATGGGGCAAACGTTTAGGGTTCTAAATTGTGAAATTCCAAAAAATACTCCTACTACAATGTTAAAAACATTGACATTTTTTCATTGATATCATGAAACAATTCCTTCATGTATGTATTTTCTGATGTTTGATCAGAGATCTTTTATCAGAGTATCTCTTCCAACATAGATCACAGCTATAAAGTTTCTCTCCTGTGTGTGTTCTCTGGTGTCGAGTCAGAGAGCCAGATGTAGTAAAACTCTTCCCACATTGATTACAGCAAGGTTTCTCTCCTGTGTGTGTTCTCTGGTGTATTGATAGATAGCCAGATGTAGAAAAACTCTTCCCACATTGATTACAGCAAGGTTTCTCTCCTGTGTGTGTTCTCTGGTGTATTGCTAGATAGCTAGATGTAGTAAAACTCTTCCCACATTGATTACAGCAAGGATTCTCTCCTGTGTGTGTTCTCTGGTGTTCAGTCAGAGAGCCAGATGTAGTAAAACTCTTACCACATTGACCACAGATAAAAGGTTTCTCTCCAGTGTGTGTTCTCTGGTGTGATATCAGGTTGCTTGACTGAGTAAAACTCTTCCCACATTGACCACAGCTATAAGGTTTCTCTCCTGTGTGTGTTCTCCGGTGTGATATCAGGTTGCTTGACTGAGTAAAACTCTTCCCACATTGACCACAGCTATAAGGTTTCTCTCCTGTGTGTGTTCTCTGGTGTGATTTCAGTTTGCCTGACTCAGTAAAACTCTTCCCACATTGACCACAGCTATAAGATTTCTCTCCTGTGTGTGTTCTTTGGTGTACAATAAGATTGCTAGATGAATTATAACTCTTCCCACATTGATCACAGCTATAAGATTTCTCTCCTGTGTGTGTTCTTTGGTGTACAATAAGATGGCTAGATTTACCAAAACTCTTCCCACATTGATCACAGCCGCAAGGTTTCTCTCCTGTGTGTGTTCTCTGATGAATTTGAATGCCTGTTGATGAGGTGAATCTCTTCCCACAGTCAGAGTAGCGGTGAGTTCTCTTCCCTGTGGGTCTCTGCAGGTGTTTCTTGAGGTGTTCTGATCTGGAGAGACTCTTCTCTACCTCGTCAGCATCACGAGGTTGTTGAGGCTCCCCAGAGGATCCACGATAGTTAAGTATCTCTCCTGTGTGAACAACAAAGTCAGACAGATGATATAAAGGCCCACAACAGCGGTAATCCACTGTAAAAGGTGATGCCAACAGCGTTGCCATGATGTTGTACAACAATTGACGTCTGTAATGAACGTTAAAATTACTTGACAATTGTCTTAAAATGAGCAAGAACAGTCATATTTGTCTTGTTTTCACATTAGTAGTAACATCGATGATTGTAGGCTAGAGATAAGTTATTCATGTTGTTGAAACTCTTAAGCACTGTGCCAGATGACTAATTGGTCTCCAATGTAGGGCCCTTTCTGTGTTTCCTAAAATTGTGGCATGAGGGCGATGCACATGCAATTTGATTGTAGAAACTCCTCCCTGCTAATGAGGAAACCGATAGTTATGGATGTACTATATCTGATTAGAGCAAAAATGGTGAGCAAAGATTTTAGTTTTTCACAATGTATTCTGAATGTGAATGGGGGAAAACTCAGGGGAGTAACCTCCATTTCCAGGTTGCTTATGAGTGCATTTCACACTACTTTGGATTATAATTGTAAGGCTCGCTTGAATGTCCTGCTTAATATAATGTTTGCTACAGTATTAAGAACAGCGTTATCCATTTGGGTGTTGTTAACCTGTTGGGGATAGGGGGCAGTATTTGCACGGCCGGATAAAAAACGTACCCAATTTAATCTGATTATTACTCCTGCCCAGAAACTAGAACATGCATATAATTATTAGCTTTGGATAGAAAACACTCCAAAGTTTCTAAAACTGTTTGAATGGTGTCTGTGAGTATAACAGAACTCATTTGGCAGGCCGAAACCTGAGAAGATTCCAAACAGGAAGCGCTCTCTCTGACCATTTCATGGCCTTCTTTGATCATCTCTAACCAAAACAGGGGATCTCTGGCATGACGTGACATTTTCTAACGCTCCCATAGGCTCTCAGAAGGTGCCAGAAAGCTGAATGGTGGCTTTGCAGGCCCTGGCTGAAAAACATTAGCGCATTTTGTAAGTGGTCGATCTGAGAACAATGAGACTGGAGGCGCGTGCCCAAGCCGACACCATGTTTACTTTCTCTCTCTTTGAACGAAAACAACGACTCCCGGTCGGAATATTATCTATTTTTTACGAGAAAAATAGCATAAAAATTGATTTTAAACAGCGGTTGACATGCTTCGAAGTACGGTAATGGAATATTTAGAAATTTTTGGTCACGAAACGCGTCGGGCGTGTAACCCTTCTTTACCCATCGGATAGTGTCTTGAACGCACGAACAAAACGCCGCTATTTGAATATAACTATGGATTATTTTGAACCAAACCAACATTTGTTATTGAAGTAGAAGTCCTGGGAGTGGATTCTGACGAAGACAGCAAAGGTAATCAAACTTTTCTAATAGTAAATCGGAGTTTGGTGAGTACCACACTTGGTGGGTGTCAAAATAGCTAGCCTGTGATGGCCGGGCTATCTACTCAGAATATTGCAAAATGTGCTTTCACCGTAACTAGTGGTTTCCTCATTACCAGATATACTACATCCATAACTAGTGGTTTCCTCATTACCAGATATACTACATCCATAACTAGTGGTTTCCTCATTACCAGATATACTACATCCATAACTAGTGGTTTCCTCATTACCAGATATACTACATCCATAACTAGTGGTTTCCTCATTACCAGATATACTACATCCATAACTAGTTGTTTCCTCATTACCAGATATACTACATCCATAACTAGTGGTTTCCTCATTACCAGATATACTACATCCATAACTAGTGGTTTCCTCATTAGCAGATATACTACATCCATAACTAGTGGTTTCCTCATTACCAGATATACTACATCCATCACTAGTGGTTTCCTCATTACCAGATATACTACATCCATAACTAGTGGTTTCCTCATTACCAGATATACTACATCCATAACTAGTGGTTTCCTCATTACCAGATATACTACATCCATAACTAGTGGTTTCCTCATTACCAGATATACTACATCCATAACTATCGGTTTCCTCATTAGCAGGGAGGAGTTTCTACAATCAAATTGCCCTCGTGCCGCAATTTTATTAAACACAGAAAGGGGCCTATATTGGAGACCAGACGTCGTCTGGCACACTGCTTAGAGTTTCAACAACTTTACTAACTTACTTCTAGCCTACAATCATCGATTTCACTACTAATGTGAAAACAAGACAAAATATGACTATTCTTGCTCATTTTAAGACATTTGTCCAACAATTTTAACATTCATTACAGACGTCAATTGTTGTACAACAACAGCATGGCTACGCTGTTGGCATCACCTTTTACAGTGGATTTCTACTGTTGTGGGCCTTTAACCATCTGTCTGACTTTGTTGTTCACACAGGAGAGATACTGAACTATCGTGGATCCTCTGGGGAGTCTCAACAACCTCTTGATGCTGAAGAGGCAGAGCAGAGTCTCTCCAGATCAGAACACCTCAATAATCACCTGCAGACATCCACAGGGAAGAGAACTCACTGCTGCTCTGACTGTGGGAAGAGATTCACCTCATCAGGCATTAAAATTCATCAGAGAATCCACACAGGAGAGAAACGTTATAGCTGTGATCAATGTGGGAAGCGTTTTTGTCAATCTGGACAGCTGACACGACACCAGAGAACACACACTGGAGAGAAATCTTATAGCTGTGATCAATGTGGGAAGAGTTTTACAACATCTGGCCATCTGACACGACACCAGAGAATACACACTGGAGAGAAATATTATAGCTGTGATCAATGTGGGAAGAGTTTTATAACATCTGGCTCTCTGACTGTACACCAGAGAACACACACAGGAGAGAAATCTTATAGCTGTGATCAATGTGGGAAGAGATTCACCGATAAAAGACATCTGAACAAACATCAGAAAATACATGAAAGAGTTATTTCATGATATCAATGATATAATGTGACAATGTAGAATGTTTTACCATTGTAGTAGGAGTATTTTAGTGATGTCACAATGTAGAACCCTAAACGTTTGTCCCCTGTTCTATTGATTTCAACATGATATGGATATTAGCCTCAGGGGGAAAATCCAGGCTCTGAAATGGAAGAGTTACTATTTATGAGATTTAACTAAAAGTGACTAACAAAAGAAGAGTTGTGTTCCACTTACCACGTTGGCGACCCACTTGAATCAAAATGCAACACTTCAAAATGTAGCTAGCTGTTTTCTACAAATTGTCCTCTAACCAGGGATGTACACATTACTCCCAGATTCCGTGTGATTTTTGAGCTGTTAGTTTTAACATGACGTGCAACCTCATCTCCTTCCTCTCACACAATTGATTTCAACATGATATCGATGAGTGATGACAAATAAGTGTTGCATTCCTTTGTTTAGCGACCCCTACATTTAAATGCATCATTCCAAAATGTAGCTGTCTGTCTTCTGCAGGTTGTCCTCTAACCAGTGAGGTAAAATATATCTCCCATTTCCATGTGTTTTTTATTTGTGTTAGTTTCAACATCACGTTCAACCTGATTTCCCCCCTAATTGATATCAGTGATTTATTGCTACTTGTCAAAACAACAGTGTTTTTGGTGCTTGTACAGTTTATAAGGTGCTTGTTTAAAAAAAAACAAGTAATATGATTATTGTGGCAGATGTTTGTGTATATAGCACATGTTATGTTTAGATTTTCAATTCATCACAAACTGTTTCTGCATGTTGGTTATTGATTTAGACACGTTAAAACTGTGTTTTGACATTGGGGATATCCCACCTAGCAAAATATAATATAAAATAATAATATGTTTCCTCTTGAAGTCAGACATGTCTGTGATAAGGACGACTTGGTTGCTGATTGTCTCAAGGTGGGCAGTCAAAAACATTTGTGTTTTGCGTTTAGCCAGTGCGTTGCCATGGATAACAATTTATTTTGACTGGACTTTTTTCCATATTGGAGATGTGTTTTGTTTGAGTTCTAGAGTTCTGATTCTTAGGAAGAATTTTATATTGTAGAAGGTGAAGCATTGTAGTTGATTATAATGTGGAGTGGAAGTTGTTTTCTGTTGGTGGTGAGCAAACTTTTCCAACAAAAATATAGGATATATTTGTTGTCTTAAGGGGGAAGGTGTTACAGGCTTTGGGTTTTCCATTTATGTTTTGAGGTTGGACTTTAGCTCGTCTAGCTCGTTAGCGCGTCTAGCTCGTTAGCCCGTCTAGCTCGTTAGCACGTCTAGCTCGTTAGCACGTCTAGCTCCTTAGCACGTCTAGCTCGTTAGCACGTCTAGCTCGTTAGCACGTCTAGCCCGTTAGCATGTCTAGCTCGTTAGCACGTAGGACGCACTGATTGGTGTCACCTCGTTAGTCAGTATGTGTTACACCTGTGCTGGCTTGTCCATCTCGTTAGTGGGAAGGTGTTTCACCTGAGCTGGTCCAGGTTCTATTTAAGAGTGTCTGGCCCAGTGCTCCAGTTGTCTTGATACATGTGGAGAGTCAACACCTTTAGTTGCTCCACTTCCTGTCTTTAAGTTTGGTGTGGGTTTTTCTTTTGTGGACACTGAGAGCAAAACTGCAAGATTATGTTATAATACTTTTATTGCATCAAATGGTTGTTTTATGCAACAGAATAGAGGGTTCTTAGAACTATTGTGTCTGTGTTCTACTGAGGATGGGCCTCTGGGAGAAACACTGACAGGAGATTTACAATGTCTTTTGGGTGATAAAACCTAAAGAGACCGCATTTCAGAACATGAGTTAATGTTTCTGTTCTATATGGTACCAGGGAGAGATGACCCCAGGGCCAGACCCTGGTCTCTACACAGAGTACTGTTTTTACAGCAGATACTGTCTGCTGAGAATTATAAGTATCTTTCATACAAATCTTAACCTTGTGACCCGTTCTATACATCTGTTGTTGGTCATGTAGGTTGAAAGGGGTGTATCTTGGCTGTAAAAGACCTTTGTACTTTTGTCTCGGGGCTCTCAACGAATCATCTGGGGGTGATTCATCTCTCAACGAATCATCTGGGGTTGATTCATCTCTCAACGAATCATCTGGGGGTGATTCATCTCTCAACGAATCATCTGGGGGTGATTCATCTCTCAACGAATCATCTGGGGTTGATTCATCTCTCAATGAATCATCTGGGGGTGATTCATCTCTCAACGAATCATCTGGGGTTGATTCATCTCTCAATGAATCATCTGGGGGTGATTCATCTCTCAACGAATCATCTGGGGGTGATTCATCTCTCAATGAATCATCTGGGGGTGATTCATCTCTCAATGAATCATCTCGGGGTGATTCGTCAACCAGCCATCATTATCATAGGGCACCCAATTGATTGACTTTATATGTGTGTTGTATTGACCTGCTCCCTTATAAGTGAATAAATATTTAGTTTAAGAATAACTCTGACTTGTGTGATAAGTTTGTCTCAATTAATATTAACCACCACATTTGGCGATGGGGATGTGAATCTTCACTTGGTGACCGCTCCTGATGACCTGGGTAAATGGTGCACCAGGGATCCCTCTAACATGGGATCTCAGGGAGACCACACTTCAGGAACGGAGCAGATGGACCCACCTTTGATCTGAGAGGCAGCGAGCTGAGTGGATACCATCAGTATAGTATATATAGTGGATACCATCAGTATAGTATATATAGTGGATACCATCAGTATAGTGTATATAGTGGATACCATCAGTATAGTATATATAGTGGATACCATCAGTATAGTATATATAGTGGATACCATCAGTATAGTATATATAGTGGATACCATCAGTATAGTATATATAGTGGATACCATCAGTATAGTATATATATAGTGGATACCATCAGTATAGTATATATAGTGGATACCATCAGTATAGTATATATAGTGGATACCATCAGTATAGTATATATATAGTGGATACCATCAGTATAGTATATATAGTGGATACCATCAGTATAGTATATATAGTGGATACCATCAGTATAGTATATATATAGTGGATACCATCAGTATAGTATATATAGTGGATACCATCAGTATAGTATATATAGTGGATACCATCAGTATAGTATATATAGTGGATACCATCAGTATAGTATATATAGTGGATACCATCAGTATAGTATATATAGTGGATACCATCAGTATAGTATATATATAGTGGATACCATCAGTATAGTATATATAGTGGATACCATCAGTATAGTATATATATAGTGGATACCATCAGTATAGTATATATAGTGGATACCATCAGTATAGTATATATAGTGGATACCATCAGTATAGTATATATATAGTGGATACCATCAGTATAGTATATATAGTGGATACCATCAGTATAGTATATATAGTGGATACCATCAGTATAGTATATATATAGTGGATACCATCAGTATAGTATATATAGTGGATACCACATCTCAAACGTAGTTTTAAAAAAAGAGGAGTGAAACACGCAAAGTGGAGTTTTTAGAAAAGCCTCATAGGCTCTGAGTGTGTATTCCTGTGTGGAGGTGTAAACAGGGCCCAGTCAGGAGGCTCTGAGTGTGTATTCCTGTGTGGAGGTGTAAACAGGGCCCAGTCAGTAGGCTCTGAGTGTGTATTCCTGTGTGGAGGTGTAAACAGGGCCCAGTCAGGAGGCTCTGAGTGTGTATTCCTGTGTGGAGGTGTAAACAGGGCCCAGTCAGGAGGCTCTGAGTGTGTATTCCTGTTTGGAGGTGTAAACAGGGCCCAGTCAGGAGGCTCTGAGTGTGTATTGCTGTGTAGAGGTGTAAACAGGGCCCAGTCAGGAGGCTCTGAGTGTGTATTCCTGTGTGGAGGTGTAAACAGGGCCCAGTCAGGAGGCTCTGAGTGTGTATTCCTGTGTGGAGGTGTAAACAGGGCCCAGTCAGAAGGCTCTGAGTGTGTATTCCTGTGTGGAGGTGTAAACAGGGCCCAGTCAGAAGGCTCTGAGTGTGTATTCCTGTGTGGAGGTGTAAACAGGGCCCAGTCAGAAGGCTCTGAGGCTGAGTCAGCTATCTGTGAACTGGATGAAAACTAGAATCTGTGTTTACTAGTTAAGACCATTTGTGATATAGTATAAGATGGTACGGTGCACCTGTAATTATTTTAAACCTGTACCCCATTTTAGAAGTATTGAAAGATGTAAATGTATGAGTTTCATTATCCTAGGAACTAACCATTAGATAAATGTGAAAATATTCCTGCAGGTTAAAATATTGTTGAAAAACAACTAATTGATTAGGTATGTTTGGGAATAGCATTGTGTGACTGTGATATGAGAGTTGTGTGACTGTGATATGAGAGTTGTGTGACTGTGATATGAGAGTTGTGGAAATGAGTCTTAATTTGATGTTTGCATAGTATCATAGAAATATGCTTAATCAGATGATTGAAATGTGGATAATAAGCGGGATGATATTTTAGAAAGCAGCGGAAGGTCTATAGTTCCTGGGAGACTTGATTTTGCCGTGGTCTCTGGGAGGTTAGAGAACCGTTGAGGATCCCATGGTCATTGTCTGGGAAACTAAAGTTTATTTTTTGTTCTGCTGGGAGGATGTTTGGAGAGATGCTTCGTTGCTATGGAGAGTCCCTGAAAAAGCAAATGGAATGGTTGTCGTGACTACCTGAGAATGTCTTACGTTTTATATGGATTCTGTGAATATATGAAAATATGATGAATTGTATGTGTGTATAATGATTAATAGAGATTTGATGAAGTAATACTGGGAATATAATTAGATACAATTTAAACAACCCATATGTAGATGAACGTAGGTTTTGAGTTGGTATCTTTAATCGATTATTTGATAAAGATGAGGTTTAAGCATTATTAAACAGTCTACAAAGTCTGGGCAATTGTCTCAGAAACTGATGGGAGTGTGTCGACTTTAGGGTAAGTTGCCCTAAGGATGAAACTATAAAACGTCCGGGTACCTTAATTGAAATAAACTGCCCTTAAGGCGTAGGGTTGTTCCCAGTATGAGAGGAGTTGCTAGATTTATTGAATAAACCTTTTTCCATAAAGTTAGAGTGAACCAAGGTGTCTGACTAGCTGTTGATGTTGAAGAAGCGTCCCGTAAAGGTTCCTGGAGTTTAGGGGTTCTTCAAATTGAACATTAAACTGTGGGGGAACCCCTATAAGTTCCTCAAAGAACATTTTGGGGTTCATTTTTTTAACTCTCGGTCCACCCTCCCTGCATTATAAAAAACATATTTTAATAACAACAATATTGACAATATTGATTTAAATAATTCATTGTTTATTTAGTGGCACCACAAATGTGAATTCATATTTACAAAACACATAAACAAATTGCAACATTTCTGCAGACATGTCAGACCCTGATAAATAATACATTTACTTTGTATAGTGCTTTTCATGACATTTAAAATATATAAATAATAATGATGTACAATAAAAATAACATTAAAAATGAATCATAGGTAAACTAACAATATTGTAGACTTGACTTAGTTATGTTAGGAAGTTTTCCATCTTTATGACCGGCCCTGTTAACTTCACCCCAAATTCTCTTATCCCCAGAACACAGTAACTTAACAACATAAGTGTTTTTCTGACATTTTTGGGAAATTTAAGGGAAAATAAAAAATCCAGCCGTAGCAGAGCCCCAAGTCCCATGGGGACGTCCTCTAGGGCCTGGATGTTCTCCCCATCAAAGGCCAGCGGGATTTCACTCTCATGGTGAAATGGATTTCCACCGATGTGCAGTAAAGGAGTGAAGAGCGGCGAAATCTGTGTCAACAAAAGTAAGAAAAGATTAATACACAAACAATTAACAAAGAACATAACAAATGTTCAGCTGTAGTTTTATATAAGCATGCACACCTATGTTTATGAAGAAACAGATGATTGGTGCATAGACATACCTTGTCACGGACATAAAGGCCACTCGGGTCCTCATTGAAGAGGTAGGGCAAGAACAGAATCGCTGCTGTGGTCTCCAGTCCTAGTAAAGTAAAGCAATGATCTTACTACACTTGATAATTTCATTACAAAATACATTAGAGAAAGGGAAGGAATAAGAGCAGATACCTCTTCTGTATTGTCCTTCAGGGACTGTCAAAATAGCAGGATGATGTCCTCACCCCTGTCTCACCTCTCTACCTCTGATAGTCCTTGAATTATATTTTCGTCTATATCCATTCCATGGACTTGATTCATTTCTGAGAAGATCTGAAAAGATCATTTGCACACATTAGTATGCTAATAGATTTCAGTTTGTATTGACTGCTATGTAGGTTAAATGTACACTTCAAATGCAGCTGTCCTACAAAATATCTGTACCTTCTTCTTGATCCAATTGCATTGTGTCCATGTTCTGTCCTATAAGAGTTTCAAAGGAAGAGAAAATGTGTCAAAGAATAGTCTTTAAAAAACATATATATATATTATGGAGGCTGAGACCCTCCTGTCTCAGCCTCCAGTATTTATGCTGCAGTAGTTTATGTGTCGGGGCGCTAGGGTCAGTCTGTTACATCTGGAGTATTTCTCTTGTCTTATCCGGTGTCCTGTGTGAATTTAAATATGCTCTCTCTAATTCTCTCTTTCTTTCTTTCTCTCGGAGGACCTGAGCCCTAGGACCATGCCTCGGGACTACCTGGCATGATGACTCCTTGCTGTCCCCAGTCCACCTGGCCATGCTGCTGCTCCAGTTTCAACTGTTCTTCCTGCAGCTACGGAACCCTGACCTGTTCACCGGATGTGCTTGTTGCACCCTCGACAACTACTATGATTTTTATTATTTGACCATGCTGGTCATTTATGAACATTTTAACATCTTGACCATGTTGTGTTATAATATCCACCCGGCACAGCCAGAAGAGGACTGGCCACCCCTCATAGCCTGGTTCCTCTCTAGGTTTCTTCCTAGGTTTTGGCCTTTCTAGGGAGTTTTTTCCTAGCCACCGTGCTTCTTTCACATGCATTGCTTGCTGTTTGGGGTTTTCGGCTGGGTTTCTGTACAGCACTTTGAGATATCAGCTGCTGTACGAAGGGCTATATAAATACATTTGATTTGAAAATAAATTTGATTTATTAAATAAATGTTGAAAGATAAATGACATCGACATACAATGTAAAATAGAAGAACATATTGGAGAAAGCACTAGCCAATACAGTACTGCCATACAGTAACAGTACTGCCATACAGCCCTAATATCACATTTCAAGATATCTTTGTACACAAATTGTTCAATATTTTATCAGGCTGACTTGAAAGATCATACGCAACATTTTCTGTGTGGCAATACTGTGTTTGGATTCTGAAGGGTATTTATACAAAAGAGGTAGTCTAGACACTGTATTAATACCATTATGCATTTGAATCCCATCTACAGCTACCATCTAAGATATTAATTTCCCTCCACAAGGGGGCAGACATGTAACGTTTCCAAAATGGGATAGTATTGTACATGTAACGTTTCCAAAATGGGATAGTATTGTACATGTAACGTTTCCAAAATGGGATAGTATTGTCCATGTAACGTTTCCAAAATGGGATAGTATTTTACATGTAACGTTTCCAAAATGGGATAGTATTGTCCATGTAACGTTATGCCCCCTTGTGAGTTAATAGTATTGCATGCTGTAGCAGGCTATATAAAGAGGAAGACCTCCATTGACGATTCAGTTCGTTGTAACATCTCGTCTGGACAGGTCACCGTCCTTAGTTAGTTAGTTAGTTAGTTAACGAAGCTAACGTTAGCTAGTTCATTATCACAAAAGTGAGAACTGCTCTAGATTGGAAACTTACATTAATGAGAGTGTAAAGCCATACTGGCTTTATGGAAACGATATACAATATATGGGAAAGAATATAGTTGAGGAAATAATCCAAACCTAGTTGTGCCTAGTTAGGACATAACGTTAGCTAGCTAGCTAACGGTACTGTACTGTAGCTCATACAACGCCGACGGTCAAACCCGGCTTTCTAATATTTACGTTCATTAACTATAGTAACGTTATGGAAGATATTCACAGAAAACCATCATTGTCTTCGTTATTCATTATTAGTATGTTATATTATTATAATAAATGATTTCGAGACATATTCAGAGCCAAACATCAACACAACTTAACCTTTTTAACTGTTGTCGCATCCAAACTTGTCACCATCGTTTTCAGTTGTAATTGCGAAGTTCCCGGAAGAAGTCCAGCAACAACGGAGGTTCCTCGATGAACCCACCTTCTAACAAGTTCTTTGAAGAACCTTTTGGGGCTGTTTTTCATTGACCAAGAACCCTACGGTTCTTAGGGGATCTGAGAACAACTCCAGTTGAACCCTTCATTTTTAGAGTGTAGTCGGCTCTATTTACTCTCAGATTCAAACATGATGATTAGCATCAACGATCAAGTCAGCTGCTGCTGCTCCAATACAGTATGAGGTGAGACGGTGAACTGATGTTGAACTGGGCAGTCAGCCGCTGCTGCTCCAATACAGTATGAGGTGAGACGGTGAACTGATGTTGAACTGGGCAGTCAGCTGCTGCTGCTCCAATACAGTATGAGGTGAGACGGTGAACTGATGTTGAACTGGGCAGTCAGCTGCTGCTGCTCCAATACAGTGTGAGGTGAGGCGGTGAACTGACGTTGAACTGGGCAGTCAGCTGCTGCTGCTCCAATACAGTATGAGGTGAGACGGTGAACTGATGTTGAATCATAATGATTAAGATAATTAAAATGAATTAGTGAAACTATAAAAAAATAGTATTTGTCATATTAAATATATTACTCTATTGTTATCAGATAGAAACATGATGGAATATTGTACATCATATTAGCATCAACATACATTATTGTTTCATACAATTTCACGTAATAAGGATATTTAATATTTTCAAGTTCAGAACTCATCACCTGCTATGTAAAAGAGACAGAAGAATGCACAATGGTCAATGCTATCTGGGATCCTTGGGACATCCCTATCCTAAACCCTAACCTTAACCCCTACCTTAACCATTTTAAATGTCAACTTCAACGGGCTAGGACGTCCCAAGGATGTATCTATACCTGAAAATACATGGTCTAAGTGATTGATAGTTGGTATTCAGCAGTCATAAAGCCTTATTTACTTTAATGAACTACTAAAATAGTGATTTTGTCAGACAGCATAGACAGCAACCCTCTATTCTGTTACATAAAAAGTATTATAACATAATCTTGCAATTGTGCTCTCACAGTGTCCACTGGAAGTTGACTAGTAACAACAACTGGGACCTAAAAGACACCCACCATGAGACCCACTAAATCTGCCCAAGAAGAGGAAAACAAAAGAAAAACCCACACCAAACTTAAAGACAGGAAGTAAACCAAAAAGGTGGAGCAACTAAAGGTGTTGACTCTCCACATGTATCAAGACAACTGGAGCACTGGGCCAGACACTCTTAAATAGAACCTGGACCAGCTCAGGTGAAACACCTTCCCACTAACGAGATGGACAAGCCAGCACAGGTGTAACACATACTGACTAACGAGGTGACACCAATCAGTGCGTCCTACGTGCTAACGAGCTAGACGTGCTAACGAGCTAGACGTGCTAACGAGCTAGACGGGCTAACGAGCTAGACGTGCTAACGAGCTAGACGTGCTAACGAGCTAGACGTGATAACGAGCTAGACGTGCTAAAGTCCAACCTCAAAACATAAATGGAAAAACCAAAGCCTGTAACACCTTAAGACAACAAATATATCCTATATTTTTGATGGACAAGTTTGCTCACCACCAACAGAAAACAACTTCCATTTCACATTATAATCAACTAAAATGATTCCCTTCTACAATATAAACATGGTGTCTACTGGCTTTCAACAATTAAAAACAAGAAAAAAAATGTCTAAATAATATACAGTATCTTTTCTCCTTCATCTTTCGTTCTATACAATCCTTCCTTAGCTTCTAGAACTCTCGTCCCCTTGGAACGAGCCCAAACAAAACTCATCTCCAATAGGACACAGACATGTCTGATTTCAAGAGGAAACTCCTGCAATATCCGTAGTAACTTTCCACCTCACTGCAGAGCTTCTCTCTCTTTTCAGGGTTCACTAGATAGGCATGTTGTTGGATCGGGGCCCAGTCCCCAATGTCATGTTCTAGTACATTTGGTTTGGCACATCTGGGAATGAACTCTGATATTCTAAAAACAGGGCAACAATGTCAATATAATTGTACCAAAAAATTGTCAGTTGGTTGCATAAATAATTATGATTACTAAATGTTACATGAAATGTAAATATGAAATAGCCCCAATGTCAAAACACAGTTTTAACGTGTCCAAATCAATAACCAATATGCAGAAACAGTTTGGGATGAATTGAAAACCTAAACATAACATGTGCTATATACACAAACATCTGCCACAATAATCATATTACTTGTAATTTTTTTAAACAAGCACCTTGTTTTGACAAGTAGCAATAAATCACTGATAATCGATTAGGGGGGAAATCAGGTTCTACGTGCGTTGAAAGTAACACAACTAAAAAAACACATGGAAATGGGAGATATATTTTACCTCACTGGTTAGAGGACAACCTGCAGAAGACAGTCAGCTACATTTTGGACTGATACATTTAAATTTAGGGGTCGCTAAACAAAGGAACACTTACTTGTCATAACTCATCGATGTCATAACTCATCGATATCATGTTGAAATCAATTGCGCGAGAGGAGGGAGATGAGGTTGCACATCCTGTTAAAACTAACAGCTCCAAAACCACACGGAATCTGGGAATAATGTGTACATCACTGGTTAGAGGACAATTTGTAGAAAACAGCTAGCTACATTTTGATTCAAGTGGGTCACCAATGCTGTAAATGTAACACAGCTCTTTTTTTGTTAGTCACTTTTTGTTAAATCTCATAAATAGTAACTCCTCCAATTCAGAGCCTGGATTTTCCCCCTGAGGCTAATATCCATATCATGTTGAAATCAATAGAACAGGGGACAAACGTTTAGGGTTCTACATTGTGACATCATTAAAATATATTGATATCATTTAACAACTCCTTCATGTATTTTCTGATATTTGATCAGAGGTCTTTTATCAGATTATCTCTGGTCACAGCTATAAGGCTGTGTGTGTTCTCTTGTGTACTGTCAGCTCTCCAGATCGACCAAAACTCTTCCCACATTGATCACAGCTATAAGATTTCTCTCCTGTGTGTATTCTCTGGTGTCGAGTCAGTGTGCTAGGTGCAGCAAAACTCTTCCCACATTGACCACAGCTATAAGGTTTCTCTCCTGTGTGTGTTCTCTGGTGCACTGTCAGACCTCCAGATCGACCAAAACGCTTCCCACACTGATCACAGCTATAAGATTTCTCTCCTGTGTGTGTTCTTTGGTGTAATGTCAGCTGGCCAGATTGAACAAAACTCTTCCCACATTGAGTACAGCTATAAGGTTTCTCTCCTGTGTGAATTATCTGATGAATTTTAATGCCTGATGAGGTGAGTCTCTTCCCACAGTCAGAGCAGCAGTGAGTTCTCTTCCCTGTGGATCTCTGCTGGCGTTTCTTGAGGTGTTCTGATGTGGAGAGACTCTTCTCTGCCTCTTCAGCATCATGATGTTGTTGAGGCTCCCCAGAGGATCCAAGATAGTGAAGTATCTCTCCTGTGTGAACAACAAAGTCAGACAGATGATTAAAGGCCCACAACAGCGGTAATCCACTGTAAAAGGTGATGCCAACAGCGTAGCCATGATGTTATACAACAATTGACGTCTGTAATGAATGTTAAAATTATTTGACAATTGTCTTAAAATGAGCAAGAATAGTCATATTTTGTCTTGTTTTCACATTAGTAGTAACATCGATGATTGTAGGCTAGAAATAAGTTATTCATGTTGTTGTAACTCTAAGCAGTGTGCCAGGCGACTTTTGGTCTCCAATATAGGCCCCTTTCTGTGTTTGCTAAAATTGCGGCACGAGGGCAATTTGATTGCAGAAACTCCTCCCTGCTAATGAGGAAACCGATAGTTATGGATGTACTATATCTGCCTGGAGCAAAATGGTGAGCAAAGATTTTAGTTTTTCACAATGTATTCTGAAAGTGAATGGGGGAAAACTCAGGGGAGTAACCTCCATTTCCAGGTTGATGATGAGTTCATTTCACACTACTTTAGATTATAATTGTAAGGCTCGTTTGAATGTCCTGTTTAATATAATGTTTGCTACAGTATTATGAATTATGTGTAATTATTGAAGAACGGCGTTAATGACAGTATCCATTTGGGTGTTGTCAATAAAGTTAAGATTCAATTTTTTATTTTTTTATTTCACCTTTATTTAACCAGGTAGGCCAGTTGAGAACAAGTCCTTTATTTAACCAGGTAGGCCAGTTGAGAACAAGTCCTTTATTTAACCAGGTAGGCCAGTTGAGAACAAGTCCTTTATTTAACCAGGTGGGCCAGTTGAGAACAAGTCCTTTATTTAACCAGGTAGGCCAGTTGAGAACAAGTTGAGAACATCACTGCTCTCGGTGATGCATTTTCTTCTTTGACGCACCTCATGTCTAAACTTCTTTACAGTGAAATGATTTTGATTGGTGATCTTAACTGGTGTTGGTTAATGCCGGTGTCTGATGATTTAAAAATGTTTTGTAATTCTATGAATCTTACCCAGTTGATTAACTCACCCACTCGCTCTAATCTAAAATGCCCAGAAAAATCTACCCTGATTGATTTGATATTGACAAATGTTCCACATAAATATTCTGCGGTTGGTGTTTTTTGTAATGATTTAAGTGACCATTGTGCTGTTGTTGCTATTAGAAATACTAAGATTTCTAAGTCTAACCCGCGTTTTATTCGTAAGAGAAATCTGAAGTGTTTTAATGAGCAGGCTTTCTTTCATGATTTGTTTTATTTTGACTGGAGCAAGATTGAGCTTATCCCTGATGTGGAAACTGCCTGGAAATTCTTTCATGATGGTTTTCTCCAAATAGTAAACAGACATGCTCCATTCCGCAGGTTCAGGGTTAAAGGGAGGGATAATCCATGGTTTTCGTCTGAGCTTTCTTGCATTGTTCACGACCGTAATCTAGCCTGGGCTAAAGCAAGGAAATCGTGTTCTGATGCTGGTTGGCTTGTTTTTAGGCAGTTACGAAACAAGTGTTCTTCTCTTCTCAGGAAGGCCAAATCTGAATATTTTATGTCTGTTACCACTGATAACCTGAATGACCCTACAAAGTTTTGGAAGGCTATTAAGTCTATGTCTGGTAACAGTAATGTTAATGAATTACCGTCATGTGTATTGAAGGACTCTGTTGCTATATATGACAAAACTGAAATGCTGAATTGTTTCAATGAGCACTTTGTATCATCTGGTAGACTGTTTGATTCAGTGTCCTCTGTCTCTGTACAACCTTGTGTTGATGAACCAGTGAGAGCTGGTCAAACTTCTAGCTTTTTGCCATTCTCAGTGCAGGTGGTACATAAAGCCCTGAAATCCTTAGATCAGAGAAAGCCTGCAGGTCCTGATCTTTTGATCCCTGCTTTTTAAATCTGGCAGCTGATTTCATAGCTGAACCACTTACATATCTGTTTAATCTAACCCTGGAATGTAATGAAATTCCAAAGATCTGGAAATCAGCATTTGTCCTGCCACTTTTAAAAGGGGGAGATCCAACTCTTTTAAATAATTATAGGCCAATCTCAAAGTTGTCACCCCTGGTGAAAATACTTGAAACCCTTGTGAGTGACCAGCTAAAAGAGTTTTTATATACTAACTCTATTTTCTCAATGTACCAATCCGGTTTCAGGAAGAAGCATAGCACAATTACAGCAGCCATGAAGGTTTTAAATGATATCACTGAAGCTCTTGACAAAAAAACAGCATTGTGTCTCACTTTTTATTGATCTCTCTAAGGCTTTTGATACAGTTGATCATGCTATACTAAGGCAGAGATTGTTGAGTGTAGGTCTTTCAGAGCATGCAGTTGCATGGTTTGTTAACTATCTGTCTGATAGAACTCAGTGCACTCAATTTGATGGGCTTAGGTCTGTTAAATTGTCTGTCTTGAATGGTGTGCCCCAAGGCTCTGTACTTGGTCCTCTCTTATTCACTATTTATATAAATAATTTTGACAAAAATGTCCAAAATGCACAACTTCATTTTTATGCTGATGATCCTGTTATTTACTGTTGTGCTTCATCTCTTACAAAAGCTTTCCAGAACTTGCAAACTGCTTTTAATACTGTTCAACATACCTTGTCTCAATTGAAGCTTATCCTCAATACTGACAAAACTAAACTACTGGTGTTTTCTAAAGCCAGAAATAGACCTCTGAACCTTTCACCTATTACTACCTGTCAGGGCAAGGAGATTGAGGTTGTAACCTCATATAAATATCTTGGAATTTTGATTGATGATGGCCTCTCTTTTAAAATGCATATTCAACAACTTACAAAAAAATTGAAGCTGAAATTAGGATTTTATTTTAGGAATAAGGCTTGTTTTTCTTTTGAAGCCAGAAGGAGGCTAGTATCAGCTACATTTATGCCTTTACTAGACTATGGGGATATTTTATATATGAATGCTTCCGCTCAGTGTTTGAGATCAATTGACACCCTTTACCATGGCACTTTGAGATTTATTTTAAAATGCAAAACCCTTACGCACCACTGCACTTTATATACCAGGGTTGGCTGGCCTTCTCTAGTCACTCGTAGGCTCAGTCACTGGTATACTTTTATTTACAAAGCCATTTTGGGTTTACTACCTTTTTATTTGGGCATTTTTATTGTTCAGAAATGTGGTGGGTACTCTCTTCGTTCGCGGGACTTTATCCTGCTAACTGTTCCAAATGTCCGAACTGAATTTGGTAAAAGGGCTTTTATGTACTCTGCACCATCGTCTTGGAACGCCTGACAAAATACTTTTAAACTGGAAGAACTTGTCCCGATTGGTGTTTTTAAATCACTGATGAATGATCTGGAGACTGATTCCCTGACATGTCAATGTTTTTAATTTGCTGTTTTTGATTTTGTTATATTCTTTGTTAATTCTATGGTTTTTACTAGATTACTTGTAGTTTTTCATGTTTGTCTGTAATTTTTGTAATGACTTGGCGCTGCCTATCTTGGCCAGGACGCTCTTGAAAAGGAGATTTTAAATCTCAATGAGCCCTTCCTGGTTAAATAAAGGTTAAATATATAAATAAATAAAACTGCATCTGGCATCAATGTCCTCCATGAAGATGAGATTGATGTTCTGGCCTCTCATCCCCTCCATCTCTCAGCAGGTTCACTGCATCTGGCATCAATGTCCTCCATGAAGATGAGGTTGATGTTCTGGCCTCTCATCTCCTCCTTCATCTCTCAGCAGGTTCACTGCATCTGGCATCAATGTCCTCCATGAAGATGAGACTGATGTTCTGGCCTCTCATCCCCTCCTTCATCTCTCAGCAGGTTCACTGCATCTAGCATCAATGTTCTCCATGAAGATGAGGTTGATGTTCTGGCCTCTCATCCCCTCCTTCATCTCTCAGCAGGTTCACTGCATCTGGCATCAATGTCCTCCATGAAGATGAGGTTGATGTTCTGGCCTCTCATCCCCTCCTTCATCTCTCAGCAGGTTCACTGCATCTGGCATCAATGTCCTCCATGAAGATGAGGTTGATGTTCTGGCCTCTCATCCCCTCCTTCATCTCTCAGCAGGTTCACTGCATTTGACAAACCACAGAAGAAGTACATCATTATCTGCACTAAATAACTAAATTCAATTTACTAAATTAACTAAATTAATCAACACTGAAATAAAATACTGAAAAAGAAACTGAAAAAAACTCCTTATTACTGCATCCCACCTTTCACCCTTTTTCATGTTCAGGAAGTGAAGCGGGTGGTCATGCTGGCAGGAAACCCCAACACGCCTGTCTCCTACAATTTCCTTGTTTTGGGTTTGGACCTGATGGCATTGCCTGCTTGAAATCCATGGCAACCCTAAAATATCTATAATAATATAAAGCACAATACAAGTATTATGTACTGAAATGCTTCCTTGCAGGTTAACCTCTTGACAATGCAACAACAATAGAACAAGTCAGTAGCTAAGTTAATAAAAAGAGTACTACAATAGTAATAAACCCTTCATTCATCAGTATCCTGAACATAGCTGGGTGTTTCTGGGATAGAGGGTTGATATTAAAGTCAGTACTACAATAGTAATAAACCCTTCATTCATCAGTATCCTGAACATAGCTGGGTGTTTCTGGGATAGAGGGTTGATATTAAAGTCAGTACTACAATAGTAATAAACCCTTCATTCATCAGTATCCTGAACATAGCTGGGTGTTTCTGGGATAGAGGGTTGATATTAAAGTCAGTACTGCAATAGTAATAAACCCTTCATTCATCAGTATCCTGAACATAGCTGGGTGTTTCTGGGATAGAGGGTTGATATTAAAGTCAGTACTACAATAGTAATAAACCCTTCATTCATCAGTATCCTGAACATAGCTGGGTGTTTCTGGGATAGAGGGTTGATATTAAAGTCAGTACTACAATAGTAATAAACCCTTCATTCATCAGTATCCTGAACACAGCTGGGTGTTTCTGGGATAGAGGGTTGATATTAAAGTCAGTACTACAATAGTAATAAACCCTTCATTCATCAGTATCCTGAACATAGCTCGGTGTTTCTGGGATAGAGGGTTGATATTAAAGTCAGTACTACAATAGTAATAAACCCTTCATTCATCAGTACCCTGAACATAGCTGGGTGTTTCTGGGATAGAGGGTTGATATTAAAGTCAGTACTACAATAGTAATAAACCCTTCATTCATCACTATCCTGAACATAGCTGGGTGTTTCTGGGATAGAGGGTTGATATTAAAGTCAGTACTACAATAGTAATAAACCCTTCATTCATCAGTATCCTGAACATAGCTGGGTGTTTCTGGGGTAGAGGGTTGATATAAAAGTCTATATATTCAGCAATAAAAGTCTATATATTCAGCAATACAGTAAGATTCTGAGACACAATCACTTCCTATTGGTCAGCTGCAGGGAACTGCCCACGTCTCTGAGACACAATCACTTCCTATTGGTCAGCCGCAGGGAACCGCCCACGTCTCTGAGACACAATCACTTCCTATTGGTCAGCCGCAGGGAACCGCCGACGTCTCTGAGACACAATCACTTCCTATTGGTCAGCTGCAGGGAACCGCCCACGTCTCAGGAGATATGTATTTTAGGCAGTAAGTAAAACTGCCTAGGCCTTGGAGAATCTGTCCCAAAAAGACAGACCATCTGTTTATCTGTAATGTACTTATCCTCATACAGTTTATCACCTGGATTAATCTTTGTGTTTTCCGGTTGTGTTGAGTGGGACAATGGAACATAGTGTTTAACATGATCCTATTGTCTATTGGCTTCAAGAAGATATTCACTTCATCCATTACAACAATCTGAGCCCCTTATCTGCTGGTTTAATCACTATATTTCTAGAGCTTGGTTTTTAACCATTTGTAAGGTTAAGCTGATAAAAAAGGTGAGGTTCTGAATAGTGAAAAGGAAGCCACATCCCTACGTATCAGAGTCTGTATAGTTTCTGACTCCAACTGAGGTTCCCAATGTGAGGGGTTTGGAAATAGTATCTGAGGAAAATCTGTTTCATATTCACAATGATCTGATAACTTCAATCTTCTATGATAGACGTGTAGATCCCTCCAGAGCTCCTCCCAGTCCACCTGTTTAGGAGTTGGTATGAAAGTCAGTCCACCTGTTTAGGAGTTGGTATGAAAGTCAGTCCATCTGTTTAGGAGTTGGTATGAAAGTCAGTCCACCTGTTTAGGAGTTGGTATGAAAGTCAGTCCACCTGTTTAGGAGTTGGTATGAAAGTCAGTCCACCTGTTTAGGAGTTGGTATGAAAGTCAGTCCACCTGTTTAGGAGTTGGTATGAAAGTCAGTCCTCTTTCTAGAACCTCACTCTCGGCTTGGTTGAGCCCAATGGGACATTGCTGGTCAAGACCTCAAATGGCTTGTGAAGTAGTATGGACATATTGATGGAACAAGGTCACTAAACTGGTGGATAGACAGGGTAGATCCAAGAGCCTCTGCTGTCATCTAGAGGGGGTTTCTCTGTACTGCTTGACACATGGAGACTCAATGGAGGCCCAGTGCAAGTGCTCAAAGTAAGGTCCAGACAATTGTTTGTCAGGCTGGGATCTATAAAGCAGTATGTTCTTCAATTAGATGCCAACTAATATTCATACAGGGACAATAGGAAGAATGGTGGTCCTAATTCATACAGGGACAATAGGTGGACAGGAGGAAGAATGGTGGTCCTGATTCATACAGGGACAATAGGTGGACAGGAGGAAGAATGGTGTTCCTGATTCATACAGGGACAATAGGTGGACAGGAGGAAGAATGGTGGTCCTGATTCATACAGGGACAATAGGTGGGCAGGAGGAAGAATGGTGTTCCTGATTCATACAGGGACAATAGGTGGACAGGAGGAAGAATGGTGGTCCTTATTCATACAGGGACCATAGGTGGACAGGAGGAAGAATGGTGGTCCTGATTCATACAGGGACAATAGGTGGACAGGAGGAAGAATGGTGTTCCTGATTCATACAGGGACAATAGGTGGACAGGAGGAAGAATGGTGGTCCTGATTCATTCAGGGACAATAGGTGGACAGGAGGAAGAATGGTGATCCTGATTCATACAGGGACAATAGGTGGGGCAGGAGGAAGAATGGTGGTCCTGATTCATACAGGGACAATAGGTGGACAGGAGGAAGAATGGTGGTCCTGATTCATACAGGGACAATAGGTGGGCAGGAGGAAGAATGGTGGTCCTGATTTCCACAATTCCTATTTTTTCTTTAGAGCTTCAGATTGAGATTGTTGTTATTCTCCAATATGTTTTTCTTCAGTGTTGCACTCTGGGTTCTCCAAGGGGAATACTCCCCCTATTCTCCTCTTGACAGTTGTAGCTCCATGCTTTTGCTGTGAATTGTCCACTGTTGGTATCAATTTATTTGGTCCCAAAAATACAAGTTTTAGCTGAATCCCCAGTTAGAATCCATGTGGGTCATTTAAACGTTTCTAAAACGATACGAAGTACATTTAAAAAAATGTGTTCCTGACATTTCACCACAATAGGCAATGGATAAAAAGTCGCCAAACAAAGCATAATGATGAATCATAATGAATCAGATTACATGGAGAGGGGGGACCTGATCCTAGATCATAATGAATCAGATTACATGGAGAGGGGGACCTGATCCTAGATCATAATGAATCAGATTACATGGAGAGGAGGGACCTGATCCTAGATCATAATGAATCAGATTACATGGAGAGGAGGACCTGATCCTAGATCATAATGAATCAGATTACATGGAGAGGGGGGACCTTATCCTAGATCATAATGAATCAGATTACATGGAGAGGGGGGACCTGATCCTAGATCATCATGAATCAGATTACATGGAGAGGGGGGACCTGATCCTAGATCATAATGAATCAGATTACATGGAGAGGGGGGACCTGATCCTAGATCATAATGAATCAGATTACATGGAGAGGGGGACCTGATCCTAGATCATAATGAATCAGATTACATGGAGAGGGGGACCTGATCCTAGATCATAATGAATTAGATTACATGGAGAGAGGGGGACCTGATCCTAGATCATAATGAATCAGATTACATGGAGAGGGGGGACCTGATCCTAGATCATCATGAATCAGATTACATGGAGAGGGGGGACCTGATCCTAGATCATAATGAATCAGATTACATGGAGAGGGGGACCTGATCCTAGATCATAATGAATCAGATTACATGGAGAGGAGGGACCTGATCCTATATCATAATGAATCAGATTACATAGACAGGGGGACCTGATCCTGATTCAGCACTCCTCCTTTGAGACACTGCCTTTATGAATAAGGAATGCTGTTGTAAAGTCTAGTTACAGCAGGTGTTTACTGCCATCTAGTGGATGATTCCAATAAAACACTTTATTATCAGGGTGGGGAGACGGCTGAGTGCAGGATCCATGGTGAGATGACAAAAGAGGAAAACACACTATATGGAGAGAAGTACAAATAAAGTATTTCTGAACAATAAAGGACAGAGTAAGATAATGAATACCTGGAATGACATATTATTACTAGTTAGTAGATCTCTTCTGTCATCATTATTTACCCATACACCGGTGACGTCAGAAGGGACGTGATTTCCTCATATGAAAGTGAAAGTAACTGTGGTTACAAAATGTAGCGCACATTTCTCAGCAACATTAGAAGCAGGATAAATGTGTTGATTTGAAGGACAGACTGACAGACTCTGGTAAGTCTTGGCTACATATAACTATTATAAAGTTAGGTCGTAGTCAGACATTCAATAGACAGAGTAACCTTGAGATATGATTCTTTATCATGCTGACCAACCTGGGCCCGTTTTCCACGATGGAATTTAGGCTTAACGCTGGAAACGCATAAGAAGTGGTAAACGATAATTAACAAAATACAAAGTTGAGTAAACGCTATTTTACAAATAAAAAGGTGCGTAAGCGTGTTAACGTGGGTTTACCCTCCACTACATCCCCGTTGATGTGGTGTGCAGCGTAGAGTGTATAGTCATTTAGTCTCTATAGACCAGGTGGCCAGTTGGTGAGAAACTGTTCAGATGGGGTGGTTTAGACCACTGCACCACCCAGGAGGTGACTGAAAGTAAATATGTGATTTTGTACAGGATCCATTTTGAGATGACAGAGCAGAAAACACTATATGGACAATACTGACAAATAAAGTAAGTATTTATGAACAATAATTCATTCTAAATGACAGAGTATGTGAATGAATACTAGGAATGATATATTACTAGTTAGAACTGCTACTTGAGCTGAGTTGCTGACAGACAGCAGTTTTCAAAGTGGAAACTAATCAGTAGGTCTACATGTTATCAGTAAAACGTCTGGTAAAGATGGTGGAGGAGCTTTTACATTATATGGTTTTATGTTTATCTCAGGGTTTCTCATCCTTTGGTTCTTATCCAGCACGTACACACCTTACAGGGGAAAAACACAACTAAACCTGATTTCGAGTAAATTATAAGTTTAGCTAAAATAATGTAAGAGAGATGTCTTGAAGAAGGACTATAACATTTTTTAAGCAAGATTCAGAACAATGTCACGTTACTGCTGTCTCATGTAACTGACTGTTAGCCCCACCCTCTGGTTACTGTTGTTATGTGAAGGGTGACACCTTGACTACAGTTGAAACTGACTGTTAGCCCCACCCTCTGGTTACTGTTGTTATATGAAGGGTGACTCCTTGACTACAGTTGTAACTGACTGTTAGCTCCACCCTCTGGTTACTGTTGTTATATGAAGGGTGACTCCTTGACTACAGTTGAAACTGACTGTTAGCTCCACCCTCTGGTTACTGTTGTTATGTGAAGGGTGACACCTTGACTACAGTTGAAACTGACTGTTAGCTCCACCCTCTGGTTACTGTTGTTATGTGAAGGGTGACTCCTTGACTACAGTTGAAACTGACTGTTAGCTCCACCCTCTGGTTACTGTTGTTATGTGAAGGGTGACTCCTTGACTACAGTTGAAACTGACTGTTAGCCCCACCCTCTGGTTACTGTTGTTATGTGAAGGGTGACTCCTTGACTACAGTTGAAACTGACTGTTAGCTCCACCCTCTGGTTACTGTTGTTATATGAAGAGTGACACCTTGACTACAGTTGAAACTGACTGTTAGCTCCACCCTCTGGTTACTGTTGTTATGTGAAGGGTGACTCCTTGACTACAGTTGAAACTGACTGTTAGCTCCACCCTCTGGTTACTGTTGTTATATGAAGGATGACTCCTTGACTACAGTTGAAACTGACTGTTAGCTCCACCCTCTGGTTACTGTTGTTATATGAAGGGTGACTCCTTGACTACAGTTGAAACTGACTGTTAGCTCCACCCTCTGGTTACTGTTGTTATGTGAAGGGTGACTCCTTGACTACAGTTGAAACTGACTGTTAGCTCCACTCTCTGGTTACTGTTGTTATATGAAGAGTGACTCCTTGACTACAGTTGAAACTGACTGTTAGCTCCACCCTCTGGTTACTGTTGTTATGTGAAGGGTGACTCCTTGACTACAGTTGAAACTGACTGTTAGCTCCACCCTCTGGTTACTGTTGTTATATGAAGGGTGACTCCTTGACTACAGTTGAAACTGACTGTTAGCTCCACCCTCTGGTTACTGTTGTTATATGAAGGGTGACTCCTTGACTACAGTTGAAACTGACTGTTAGCTCCACCCTCTGGTTACTGTTGTTATATGAAGGGTGACTCCTTGACTACAGTTGTAACTGACTGTTAGCTCCACCCTCTGGTTACTGTTGTTATATGAAGGGTGACACCTTGACTACAGTTGAAACTGACTGTTAGCACCACCCTCTGGTTACTGTTGTTATATGAAGGGTGACTCCTTGACTACAGTTGAAACTGACTGTTAGCCCCACCCTCTGGTTACTGTTGTTATGTGAAGGGTGACACCTTGACTACAGTTGAAACTGACTGTTAGCTCCACTCTCTGGTTACTGTTGTTATATGAAGGGTGACTCCTTGACTACAGTTGAAACTGAATATAAGAAAGTATCTGTACAGGGTCATTTTGAGATGACAGAGCAGCTCATAGTTTAACCTCTAAACTGCAACTCAGTTTCCAAGTAAAGTGAGTATTTCAGGTTAATAATGTAGAATAAAGTAGAGGGAACATTTGGAATCCACTAAACTAGTGTAGGAGTTCTGCTGAGTCATTCCTACCATGTGGTGCCTTTTCTGTCCCCGGGAAATATCAGTTCTTATTTAGTGTAAAATGTGGATTCAAAAAGGCTTTAAATATCAGGTGTCCTTTACCTTATAAACACCAAAATATGGATCCTGAAAGGGAATGTTATGCATTTTAACACTTTTTGTCAGAAGATGTAGGCGTTTTTGTCCCCAGGTGTTATTTATCAACTTCTACAATAAATATAAGCCATAAAATAACAAAATGTTAAACTGTTTCTTCATTATTTTATAGTCCTAGTTGAAGTCTCTTTCATCAATGACTTTTTTCATGATTATTGTATTTATCTATCCATAGGGGAAGCCTGGGCAACTGAAATGTCTGAGCTTTTTCAACAGTGTAACTATGAACATCTGTACCAAAACCAAATGAAGGGAGACATAGATATGATTAAAAAACAACTGTTGATGCGACATGAAAAAAAGATGGGTGGAGGAGATGAATCATAAATCCAAATTGAGAACCTTTTGTTTGATTCAGGGTGAATTGGTGTGTGAGAGATATATTATGTATAACCTACCTAAAAGCAAGAGATCTCTATGTGCACAGGGAAGATCAGGGATATTGTCTCTGTGTATTGAAACAGGTCAGATCAGGGATATTGCCTCTGCGTATTGAAACAGGTCAGATCAGGGATATTGTCTCTGCGTATTGAAACAGTTCAGATCAGGGATATTTCATCTGCGTATTGAAACAGTTCAGATCAGGGATATTGTCTCTGCGTATTGAAACAGTTCAGATCAGGGATATTTCCTCTGAGTATTGAAACAGGTCAGATCAGGGATATTGTCTCTGAGTATTGAAACAGGTCAGATCAGGGATATTGTCTCTGCGTATTGAAACAGGTTATTTCAGGGATATTGTCTCTGTGTATTGAAACAGGTACGATCATGGATATTGCCTCTGAGTATTGAAACAGGTAAGATCAGGGATATTTTCTCTGAGTATTGAAACAGGTAAGATCAGGGATATTTTCTCTGAGTATTGATACAGGTCAGTATTGTGGTGAAATGGAGGAAAGACTATGTAACTATTGTGACCTTAAAGAAATAGAGAATTAAACTGATTTAATCCTCTATTTCCTTTTCTACCATGACATACGCTTGCTCTTATTCCAGAAAGACCACCAGATATACCCTGGCAGTATGTGATGAGTGATGAGGAGAAATTGAAATGTTTTTTTTGTCCATTGTGTATTTCCGTTTGTGGAATATTTAGATAAATCCTGGAATATAAGAAAAATGTTTACCTATAATTAAATTGTAAAAATATTTAGCTTCTGCGTGGTAAATGGTACATGTGTATATAGATTGTGTATAGACTTGTCTCCCATATGACTCTTCTATGTGGTAAATGGTATGTGTATATAGATTGTGTATAGACTTGTCTCCCATATGAGTCTTCTATGTGGTAAATGGTATGTGTATATAGATTGTGTATAGACTTGTCTCCCATATGAGTCTTCTATGTGGTAAATGGTACATGTGTATATAGATTGTGTATAGACTTGTCTCCCATATGAATCTTCTATGTGGTAAATGGTATGTGTATATATAGATTGTGTATAGGTTTGTCTCCCATATGAGTCTTCTATGTGGTAAATGGTATGTGTATATATAGATTGTGTATAGACTTGTCTCCCATATGAGTCTTCTATGTGGTAAATGGTATGTGTGTATATAGATTGTGTATAGACTTGTCTCCCATATGAATCTTCTCTTTGTGTCAGACTGGGTTCAAATTCCTTCTGTTTATTTTTCTGGGTTGATGATTCACCTCCTCTACCCATTTTCTGTATTTATTTATCTGTATATGTATGTATGTATGTGTATATATACAGTGTGTATGTATGTATGTGTATATATACAGTGTGTATGTATGTATGTGTATATATACAGTGTGTATGTATGTATGTATGTATATATATACAGTGTGTATGTATGTATGTGTATATATACAGTGTGTATGTATGTATGTGTATATATACAGTGTGTATGTATGTATGTGTATATATACAGTGTGTATGTATGTATGTGTATATATACAGTGTGTATGTATGTATGTGTATATATACAGTGTGTATGTATGTGTATATATACAGTGTGTATGTATGTATGTGTATATATACAGTGTGTATGTATGTATGTGTATATATACAGTGTGTATGTATGTATGTGTATATATACAGTGTGTATGTATGTATGTGTATATATACAGTGTGTATGTATGTGTATATATACAGTGTGTATGTATGTATGTGTATATATACAGTGTGTATGTATGTATGTGTATATATACAGTGTGTATGTATGTATGTATGTATGTATGTGTATATATACAGTGTGTATGTATGTTATGTATGTGTATATATACAGTGTGTATGTATGTATGTATGTATGTATGTGTATATATACAGTGTGTATGTATGTATGTATGTATGTGTATATATACAGTGTGTATGTATGTATGTATGTGTATATATACAGTGTGTATGTATGTATGTGTATATATACAGTGTGTATGTATGTGTATATATACAGTGTGTATGTATGTATGTGTATATATACAGTGTGTATGTATGTATGTGTATATATACAGTGTGTATGTATGTATGTGTATATATACAGTGTGTATGTATGTATGTGTATATATACAGTGTGTGTGTATGTGTGTATATTATTGTTCTGCTCTAGGGATATAATTATTGTTTGCATCACCTTATTTACTATTATGTATTGATTTTTACCTTACGTTGTTTTCATTCTTCATGTGATGCTCAATGCAGAGAGCACTGAAGAGGAATTATCATTTAATTACCACAGTCAATTATTGTAATGTTTATTTATGTGGCAATTAACCCCATAAGGGATGGGTTACCAGTTGGCGATTTGACACAAAAATAAAATGTCATTCATTCATTCATTTTTCATTCATATTATTTAATTTAAGTTTTTCTGTGTCCCCCTAATATCACTTCCACCCTGTTAGTTTGTTGTAATTCCTAGAGCAAAACAGAGAACACCATCATGTCCATACGAATCTCAGCTTTCAATAGAGTGGTACCATAATAGTTTGTTGGCCAAACCATTCAGACTCTACATACGATTTTGTGAGAATACAGATTTTCAGGATGTCTCATGGTCTGACAAACACCACTCTAGCTCTGACAACTAGATCATAATGAATCAGATTACATGGAGAGGGGGACCTGATCCTAGATCATAATGAATCAGATTACATGGAGAGGGGGGACCTGATCCTAGATCATAATGAATCAGATTACATGGAGAGGAGGACCTGATCCTAGATCATAATGAATCAGATTACATGGAGAGGGGGGACCTGATCCTAGATCATAATGAATCAGATTACATGGAGAGGAGGACCTGATCCTAGATCAGCTCTGAGACACTTCCTTTATGAATTAGGGCCCAGGAGTCACCAGGACCAACTTTAAATTGCTCTGGATAAGAGTGTTTGCTCAATTACTAAAATGTAAAATGAGTCTCCAGGACAGGCATTGACAGGACGGTCACAGCCACACGTTCACTGGTGAGGTAGGACACAAGATAACTGATAGATAGGAACAACAGTAATGATACATGGTTAGATAGGACACAAGATAACTGTTAGATAGGAACAATAGTAATGATACATGGTTAGGTAGGACACAAGATAACTGTTAGATAGGAACAACAGTAATGATACATGGTTAGGTAGGACACAAGATAACTGTTAGATAGGAACAACAGTAATGATACATGGTTAGGTAGGACACAACATAACTGTTAGATAGGAACAACAGTAATGATACATGCCCTCAATGTGAAGTGACATTAAACCATAAATACAGAGCACAAGTACCACCCTTTTTATATAAACCTTTTAAGGTAGTAAGAAAATAAACATTGACTTAATATTTCAATAAAGAAGTCTTGAATTACCAATAAATCCCCTGCTAGCAATAGCTAGCGTGACATTACAGTGCACTGATTGACGGTGCTGGTTAATTCGTCATTAACATGGCTAGCTAAGCTAGCAGACACTTGATAAACTTGCAGAAATATGCTTTAAATACACAATAAATATATACATAGTCACATTCACTATTGACTTTGTGATATATGACCCAGTGTTCCAGATACACTATAGTGTTTTAGAGTTTTAAACAGTTTTTATGTCCAGCAGAAGGAGACGTCCTGTCAGAATATCTCTGACTGAACAGCAGGCAGACCAACTTTCCAATAGGGGAGAAGCACTCAAAACCCTCTACTTGTTCTTTCAAGGAAAATAATACAAAAATAATGGTAAGTCTGAAGACCTCTCGTATTAACAACCTTACTACAATGGCAGAAAATATATTTTTATGAATTCGACAACACATAATGAAAGGAAACGTTATTCATATCACCCCTCTTTCTGAGGTGAATGGTTTCACCCACTACTCTCCCGGAACTGCGGTGTTCTCTGATATCCCGTTCACGAGTATCCCTGTAGGCATAAATAAACAGAATATTCCTCATTTCAATTCAAATGGGTTAAATTAAATAGTAACGTTAACTGAAATCTGGACACTGACTGTAGGCCTATAATCTAATATAATATTAACTGAAATCTGGACACTGACTGTAGTGACTGTAGGCCTATAATCTAATATAATATTAACTGAAATCTGGACACTGACTGTAGGTCTATAATCTAATAAAATATGAACTGAAATCTGGACACTGACTGTAGACCTATAATCTAATATAATATGAACTGAAATCTGGACACTGACTGTAGTGACTGTAGGCCTATAATCTAATATAATATTAACTGAAATCTGGACACTGACTGTAGGTCTATAATCTAATAAAATATGATCTGAAATCTGGATACTGACTGTAGGTCTATAATCTAATATAATATTAACTGCAGAATTATGCATTTCTTGAATTTAAATGAAACAACAAATGATAATTTAGGGGTGGATAAATATTATTTATTTCAGTATCTCTTGAGATAATGTGAATGAGAGTGTAAGGTGTTATCTTTTACAATATGATGCAAGCAGACAGTATTTTCAACCTTATCAGAAACGTGTTTCATCGTTTTCTCAGCTTTTCATTTCCTTAAAACCCTTCAGACTGATGAGATATGGACATTTTGCACAGGACCAGTCTTTCCACTGTTCTGGAGTTATTGCGTTTTCTCCCCGGTCCCTAAACTAAACGTCAATTTTACTAGTGTTAACTAGTAGATAACTAATGCATTCATTCTATCAATGTAAATTATTATTCTGGAGAGCACTACTTTATTTAGTCTATCAATGTAGAACATTATTCTGGAGAGAACTACTTTATTTAGTCTATCAATGTAAAACATCATTCTGGAGAGAACTACTTTATTTAGTCTATCAATGTAAAACATTATTCTGGAGAGAACTACTTTATTTAGTCTATCAATGTAAAACATTATTCTGGAGAGAACTACTTTATTTAGTCTATCAATGTAAAACATTATTCTGGAGAGAAGTAGTTTATTTAGTCTATCAATGTAAAACATTATTCTGGAGAGAACTACTTTATTTAGTCTTCTGGGGCAACAATTTATGCCAGAAGAGAAGCTGCATGTATCAAACTATAATTGACAAACAAATGGCCTACGAAATGTTGAAAATGATAAGCAGAAATGTATCTAAATTGTAGTCAGCAGGCTATACAGTCCAGTACAGAGTATCAAACCGCACAGGTAGCCTACTTTTTGAATTAGATTTTTTTGACAATCAGATGAAAACATAATATGTGAAACAGCCTGAGGAGACAGCAGAAACAACAGTAAATGGGATAAGATGTGTACATGCATCAATTTAAAAACAGAATATTTGAGTACCCCGAATAAAAGCGGGATATTGGTGTGCATGTAAACGTGGTCACTGTTGTTGAAAAGTCTAGTTACAGCAGGTGTTTACTGCCATCTAGTGGAAGATACCAATAAAACACTATTGTCAGGGTGGAACAGAATGTCCATTTGTTATTTTGTAAAGGATCCATTTTGAGATGACAGAGCAGAAAACACTATATGGATATTACTGAAAAATAAAGTAAGTTTTCTGAACAATAATCTATTCTAAAGGACAGAGTATGTGAATGAATACCTGGAATGAGATATTACTAGTTAGTAGAACTGCTACTTGAGCTGAGTTGCTGATAGACAGCAGTGTTTCAGTATGATATGTTGGATAAATAATAAAGACAGACACAAATGTCAAGTTCAATATCCTTGTTCATGTCCCGACACACGGAGTCCGGGGAGTTGATTACCTATCAACTAGACTCCGTAACAAGCAGTTTTAAAAGTGGAAACTAATTAGTAGCCCTGCATGTTATAAGGTAGGCTATTTAAATTGTCATTATGGAGACACCTATTTTACAACCCTTTTTCCATAAAACATATTTACTCTCTAGAACTGAGTCGCATCAATAAATAAGGTGACAAAACACAGGAAAACTACTTTAGGTTCTCTAGAGATAAGGGGACAAAACACAGGAAAACTACTTTAGGTTCTCTAGAGATAAGGGGACAAAACACAGGACAACTACTTTAGGTTCTCTAGATATAAGGGGACAAAACACAGGAAAACTACTTTAGGTTCTCTAGAGATAAGGGGACAAAACACAGGAAAACTACTTTAGGTTCTCTAGATATAAGGGGACAAAACACAGGAAAACTACTTTAGGTTCTCTAGAGATAAGGGGACAAAACACAGGAAAACTACTTTAGGTTCTCTAGAGATAAGGGGACAAAACACAGGAAAACTACTTTAGGTTCTCTAGAGATAAGGGGACAAAACACAGGAAAACTACTTTAGGTTCTCTAGAGATAAGGGGACAAAACACAGGAAAACTACTTTAGGTTCTCTAGAGATAAGGGGACAAAACACAGGAAAACTACTTTAGGTTCTCTAGAGATAAGGGGACAAAACACAGGAAAACTACTTTAGGTTCTCTAGAGATAAGGGGACAAAACACAGGAAAACTACTTTAGGTTCTCTAGAGATAAGGGGACAAAACACAGGAAAACTACTTTAGGTTCTCTAGAGATAAGGGGACAAAACACAGGAAAACTACTTTAGGTTCTCTAGAGATAAGGGGACAAAACACAGGAAAACTACTTCAGGTTCTCTAGAGATAAGGGGACAAAACACAGGAAAACTACTTTAGGTTCTCTAGAGATAAGGGGACAAAACACAGGAAAACTACTTTAGGTTCTCTAGAGATAAGGGGACAAAACACAGGAAAACTACTTTAGGTTCTCTAGAGATAAGGGGACAAAACACAGGAAAACTACTTTAGGTTCTCTAGAGAGCGTTAGATAAATTCCCTTGCAGGTGGTTTAAACTGCGTTATAATGTGACTTTGCTGATGGAAAACCATATCATGAGGAGGTTTCTACTCATGCTCTGTTATTGGGTCTCTGGAGTGGAAATTAGAAATGAAAGTTCTGGAACTCCAACATGTGCTTCTGTTATGAGAAAAACTCCAAAATGAAACTGACATTAAATGTGGAGAATTAAACATCTGTTGAACATCATGTAGCCTATTAATCTTTATGCCTATCTAGGCTAATGTAGCCTATTAATCTTTATGCCTATCTAGGCTACTGTAGCCTATTAATCTTTATGCCCATCTAGGCTACTGTAGCCTATTAATCTTTATGCCTATCTAGGCTAATGTAGCCTATTAATCTTTATGCCTATCTAGGCTAATGTAGCCTATTAATCTTTATGCCTATCTAGGCTACTGTAGCCTATTAATCTTTATGCCTATCTAGGCTAATGTAGCCTATTAATCTTTATGCCTATCTAGGCTACTGTAGCCTATTAATCGTTATGCCTATCTAGGCTACTGTAGCCTATTAATCTTTATGCCTATCTAGGCTACTGTAGCCTATTAATCTTTATGCCTATCTAGGCTACTGTAGCCTATTAATCTTTATGCCTACCTAGGCTATTGTAGCCTACCATTTAATACTATAAATATGTTGAAATGACAGGAGTCGTTGCAAATCATTTTGTGTCACTTGTGTAGCCTACCTGGAGCTGGTAAATGGATTTAATAAATAGCCTATAACTTCAGTTTATTGTTGTTGTAGCCTTGTGTTATTATGCAACTATTAATGTCCATGTTGAGTTAATTCAGTAGGAAGTTATTGTAACGCTTGGACGTTGTGGGTGTGGAGTCAGGCGCAGTAGGCAGAAAAATGTTTGGTACAATACTATTTAATAAGTACCACAAAAGAGAAAATGCCCAAAAACAACAGGGCGTAACAAAACCCAAAGTCCAAAACACGATCCACTACACAAACACAGTGAAACAAAACGTAACAAGCCCACACACAGAACAGGTGGGGGAGCGGCCTTAAATAACACCACTAATTACCTAAATGAACACAGGTGCAACTAATAAAGACATAACCAACAGAAAAACGAAAAGGGGATCGGTGGCAGCTAGTAGCCCGGGGACGACGAACACCGAGCGCCACCCGAACAGGGAGAGGGGCCACCCTCGGTAGGAGTCGTGACAGTTATCAAGTGTGACCATGGTAAGATGTTAGAATGCATTAGATTGAAGGTGACAGTTCTATCTCAATGGCTGATCAGATGTTAGAATGCATTAGATTGAAGGTAACAGTTCTATCTCAATGGCTGATCAGATGTTAGAATGTATTAGATTGAAGGTAACAGTTCTATCTCAATGGCTGATCAATGTTAGAATGCATTAGATTGAAGGTAACAGTTCTATCTCAATGGCTGATCAGATGTTAGAATGCATTAGATTGAAGGTAACAGTTCTATCTCAATGGCTGATCAGATGTTAGAATGCATTAGATTGAAGGTAACAGTTCTATCTCAATGGCTGATCAATGTTAGAATGCATTAGATTGAAGGTAACAGTTCTATCTCAATGGCTGATCAGATGTTAGAATGCATTAGATTGAAGGTAACAGTTCTATCTCAATGGCTGATCAGATGTTAGAATGCATTAGATTGAAGGTAACAGTCAGATTAGGCTACAGGTAATAAAACACTGGCTGTTGTTGACAAGCATCGACCTGTTCAGTTCATTACCATAGTATTAATATTAGATTCATAGACCTGTTCAGTTCATTACCATAGTATTAATATTAGATTCATAGACCTGTTCAGTTCATTACCATAGTATTAATATTAGATTCATAGACCTGTTCAGTTCATTACCATAGTATTAATATTAGATAGACCTCTTCAGTTCATTACCATAGTATTATACTACAGCTACTGAAGGTTAACACATATTTTTTTTTAAACCTTTATTTAATTCGCAAGTCAGTTAATAACAAATTCTTATTTACAATAATGGCCTACCGGGGAACACAGTGGGTTAACTGCCTTGTTCAGGGGCAGAACGACAGATCTTTACGTTGTCAGCTCTGGGATTCAATCCTGCAACCTTTCGGTTACTGCCCCAACGCTCTAACCACTAGGCTACCTGCCGCACCAACACTCTATCCACTAGGCTACCTGCCGCCCCAACGCTCTAACCACTAGGCTACCTGCCGCCCCAACGCTCTAACCACTAGGCTACCTGCCGCACCAACACTCTATCCACTAGGCTACCTGCCGCCCCAACGCTCTAACCACTAGGCTACCTGCCGCCCCAACGCTCTAACCACTAGGCTACCTGCCGCCCCAACGCTCTAACCACTAGGCTACCTGCCGCCCCAACGCTCTAACCACTAGGCTACCTGCCACCCCAATGCTCTAACCACTAGGCTACCTGCCGCCCCAACGCTCTAACCACTAGGCTACCTGCCGCCCCAATGCTCTAACCACTAGACTACCTGCCGCCACAACGTTCTAACCACTAGGCTACCTGCCACCCCAACGCTCTAACCACTAGACTACCTGCCACCCCAAAATAAGATGTAGGCCTATCAGGGGCTATTAGTTAGTTTTCAGGCATTGTGGGAGGGTTTTGAGTAGTCATTGGGCTAGAAAAAGTAATTGCATTAAATCACCTGACTGTTTGGATGTGTCTGTAAACGGTTTTATTTCTAAGAGATAATGAATAAAATAATTAGTTGTCACTGTGTTAACCACAACCAACATGCTGGATCTCTGTTTAGTTGTCACTGTGTTAACCACAACCAACATGCTGGATCTCTGTTTAGTTGTCACTGTGTTAACCACAACCAACATGTTGGATCTCTGTTTAGTTGTCACTGTGTTAACCACAACCAACATGCTGGATCTCTGTTTAGGGGTCACTGTTGACCACAACTCAAACATGTTGGATCTCTGTTTAGTTGTCACTGTGTTAACCACAACCAACATGCTGGATCTCTGTTTAGGGGTCACTGTTGACCACAACTCAAACATGTTGGATCTCTGTTTAGTTGTTACTGTGTTAACCACAACCAACATGCTGGATCTCTGTTTAGGGGTCACTGTTAACCACAACCAACATGCTGGATCTCTGTTTAGTTGTCACTGTGTTAACCACAACCAACATGCTGGATCTCTGTTTAGTTGTCACTGTGTTAACCACAACCAACATGCTGGATCTCTGTTTAGTTGTCACTGTGTTAACCACAACCAACATGTTGGATCTCTGTTTAGTTGTCACTGTGTTAGCCACAACCAACATGCTGGATCTCTGTTTAGGGGTCACTGTTGACCACAACCAACATGTTGGATCTCTGTTTCTCTGTTTAGGGCTCAGTGCTCTAAAATGAGTCTCTCTGGGGAGATAGAGGAGGTGGTCCCTGCCTCTAAAATGAGTCTCTCTGGGGAGAGAGAGGAGGGGGGGCCCGCCTCTAAAATGAGTGTCTCTGGGGGACATGACACCAAAACTAAGAGGTGAGCTGACAATATTGTTTAAGAATGTATGTTCTAAAATGCTTTTTATTCAGAAATGATTGCTAATGGGGACATTCTATATAACTGTTCTAGATTTTAGATCTGTATGAAAATATGTTTTTTTCTAAAACGCTATATATCCACCTAGATATCTATATATCCACCTAGATATCTATATATCCACCTAGATATCTGTATATCCACATAGACATCTATATATCCACCTAGACATCAATATATCCACCTAGACATCTATATATCCACCTAGATATCTATATATCCACCTAGATATCTATATATCCACCTAGATATCTATATATCCACCTAGATATCTATATATCCACCTAGATATCTATATATCCACCTAGATATCTATATATCCACCTAGATATCTATATATCCACATAGACATCTATATATCCACCTAGACATCTATATATCCACCTAGATATCTATATATCCACCTAGATATCTATATATCCACCTAGACATCTATATATCCACCTAGACATCTATATATCCACCTAGATATCTATATATCCACCTAGACATCTGTATATCCACCTAGATATCTATATATCCACCTAGATATCTATATATCCACCTAGATATCTATATATCCACCTAGATATCTATTTATCCACATAGACATCTATATATCCACCTAGACATCTATATATCCACATAGACATCTATATATCCACCTAGACATCTATATATCCACCTAGATATCTATATATCCACCTAGATATCTATATATCCACCTAGACATCTATATATTCTATATATCCACCTAGACATCTTTATATCCACCTAGATATCTATATATCCACCTAGACATCTATATATCCACCTAGATATCTATATATCCACCTAGATATCTATATATCCACCTAGACATCTATATATCCACCTAGACATCTATATATCCACCTAGATATCTATATATCCACCTAGATATCTATATATCCACCTAGATATCTATTTATCCATTGTTTAGCAGGAATGGAATATTTGTATCCTGTATATCTGACTGTGATATGTGGTTGTCTCACCTAGATATCTAAAGATGAATTCACTTACAGATGCCATGTTAATTCGACCCAGTTTCTCACGTCGGGAAAATAACAGCAAATGTGCATTTTATGTGGAAATTACCCACTTTAAAAGTCTTTATAAAGCCTTGTAGTGGTTTAATCATTTCTTTAAACAATGAGATAATTTACCAACATTTCTGAAAAGTGATTTATAGCGTTTTGTAATGAAACTCTTATGTTTCCCCATCTGAGCTCAGAGTAGATGAGAGATGTAATGTTTGTCTCTGTTGTGTTGAAGCCCAATCAAGCAGGAGAGACCAGCCTCCCCTGTACCCAGCTGTGTGTCCATGAAGAGTGACAAGTCTATGAATGAACCTAATCACTTTAGAGAGGGATACTTTTCTACTGAACAAAGGTAAGAAGAACTCATGGGTCATGGTCAGTGAGTTAAACAACACTGTCTCTAGTCATTTCTCCTCTCCCATTTTCACATTTCTTTTTGTTGTTTTCGTAATCCATAGGCTAATCCTTTTATCCATTTCTATAGTCCTAAAACAATATTAAACAAACACAACGTTCCCTCCCTGTGTGTGTGTGTGTGTATGTGTGTGTGTGTGTGTGTGTGTGTGTGTGTATGTGTGTGTTTGTGTGTGTGTGTGTACTCCCTGCACGAGGAGATGTAATCTCATGTGTTGTCCACAGAAACCTACAGAAGGACTATAGTATGTTTAGTCCCCTGAGGTCTTAACCTATAGAAGGACTATAGTATGTTATAGATACTTCAGTCCCCAGAGGTCTTAACCTATAGAAGGACTATCGTATGTTTAGTCCCCTGAGGTCTTAACCTATAGAAGGACTATAGTATGTTATGGATACATCAGTCTCCAGAGGTCTTAACCTATAGAAGAACTATAGTATGTTATGGATACTTCAGTCCCCAGAGGTCTTAACCTATAGAAGGACTATAGTATGTTTAGTCCCAGAGGTCTTAACCTATAGAAGGACTATAGTATGTTTAGTCCCAGAGGTCTTAACCTATAGAAGGACTATAGTATGTTTAGTCCCAGAGGTCTTAACCTATAGAAGGACTATAGTATGTTTAGTCCCAGAGGTCTTAACCTAGAGGACTATAGTATGTTTAGTCCCAGAGGTCTTAACCTACAGAAGGACTATAGTATGTTTAGTCCCAGAGGTCTTAACCTATAGAAGGACTATAGTATGTTTAGTCCCAGAGGTCTTAACCTATAGAAGGACTATAGTATGTTATAGATACTTCAGTCCCCAGAGGTCTTAACCTATAGAAGGACTATAGTATGTTTAGTCCCAGAGGTCTTAACCTATAGAAGGACTATAGTATGTTTAGTCCCAGAGGTCTTAACCTATAGAAGGACTATAGTATGTTATAGATACTTCAGTCCCCAGAGGTCTTAACCTACAGAAGGACTATAGAATGTTATACATACTTTGGTCCCCAGAGGTCTTAACCTATAGAAGGACTATAGTATGTTTAGTCCCAGAGGTCTTAACCTATAGAAGGACTATAGTATGTTTCGTCCCAGAGGTCTTCACCTAGAGGACTATAGTATGTTTAGTCCCCAGAGGTCTTAACCTATAGAAGGACTATAGTATGTTTAGTCCCAGAGGTCTTAACCTACAGAAGGACTATAGTATGTTATAGATACTTCAGTCCACAGAGGTCTTAACCTATAGAAGGACTATAGTATGTTATAGATACTTCAGTCCCCAGAGGTCTTAACCTATAGAAGGACTATAGTATGTTTAGTCCCAGAGGTCTTAACCTATAGAAGGACTATAGTATGTTATAGATACTTCAGTCCCCAGAGGTCTTAACCTATAGAAGGACTATCGTATGTTTAGTCCCAGAGGTCTTAACCTATTGAAGGACTATAGTATGTTTAGTCCCAGAGGTCTTAACCTATAGAAGGACTATAGTATGTTTAGTCCCAGAGGTCTTAACCTATAGAAGGACTATAGTATGTTATAGATACTTCAGTCCCCAGAGGTCTTAACCTATAGAAGGACTATAGTATGTTTAGTCCCCAGAGGTCTTAACCTACAGAAGGACTATAGTATGTTTAGTCCCAGAGGTCTTAACCTACAGAAGGACTATAGTATGTTATAGATACATCAGTCCCCAGAGGTCTTAACCTATAGAAGGACTATAGTATGTTTAGTCCCAGAAGTCTTAACCTATAGAAGGACTATAGTATGTTTCGTCCCAGAGGTCTTAACCTATAGAAGGACTATAGTATGTTTAGTCCCAGAGGTCTTAACCTATAGAAGGACTATAGTATGTTTAGTCCCAGAGGTCTTAAACTATAGAAGGACTATAGTATGTTTCGTCCCAGAGGTCTTAACCTATAGAAGGACTATAGTATGTTTAGTCCCAGAGGTCTTAACCTACAGAAGGACTATAGTATGTTATAGATACTTCAGTCCACAGAGGTCTTAACCTATAGAAGGACTATAGTATGTTATAGATACTTCAGTCCCCAGAGGTCTTAACCTATAGAAGGACTATAGTATGTTTAGTCCCAGAGGTCTTAACCTATAGAAGGACTATAGTATGTTTAGTCCCAGAGGTCTTAACCTATAGAAGGACTATAGTATGTTATAGATACTTCAGTCCCCAGAGGTCTTAACCTATAGAAGGACTATAGTATGTTTAGTCCCCAGAGGTCTTAACCTATAGAAGGACTATAGTATGTTTAGTCCCCAGAGGTCTTAACCTATAGAAGGACTATAGTATGTTTAGTCCCAGAGGTCTTAACCTATAGAAGGACTATAGTATGTTTAGTCCCAGAGGTCTTAACCTATAGAAGGACTATAGTATGTTTAGTCCCAGAGGTCTTAACCTATAGAAGGACTATAGTATGTTATAGATACTTCAGTCCCCAGAGGTCTTAACCTATAGAAGGACTATAGTATGTTTAGTCCCCAGAGGTCTTAACCTATAGAAGGACTATAGTATGTTTAGTCCCCAGAGGTCTTAACCTATAGAAGGACTATAGTATGTTTAGTCCCAGAGGTCTTAACCTATAGAAGGACTATAGTATGTTTAGTCCCAGAGGTCTTAACCTATAGAAGGACTATAGTATGTTTAGTCCCAGAGGTCTTAACCTATAGAAGGACTATAGTATGTTATAGATACTTCAGTCCCCAGAGGTCTTAACCTATAGAAGGACTATAGTATGTTTAGTCCCAGAGGTCTTAACCTATAGAAGGACTATAGTATGTTTAGTCCCAGAGGTCTTAACCTATAGAAGGACTATAGTATGTTATAGATACTTCAGTCCCCAGAGGTCTTAACCTACAGAAGGACTATAGTATGTTATAGATACTTTGGTCCCCAGAGGTCTTAACCTATAGAAGGACTATAGTATGTTTAGTCCCAGAGGTCTTAACCTATAGAAGGACTATAGTATGTTTCGTCCCAGAGGTCTTAACCTATAGAAGGACTATAGTATGTTTAGTCCCAGAGGTCTTAACCTACAGAAGGACTATAGTATGTTATAGATACTTCAGTCCACAGAGGTCTTAACCTATAGAAGGACTATAGTATGTTATAGATACTTCAGTCCCCAGAGGTCTTAACCTATAGAAGGACTATAGTATGTTTAGTCCCAGAGGTCTTAACCTATAGAAGGACTATAGTATGTTATAGATACTTCAGTCCCCAGAGGTCTTAACCTATAGAAGGACTATCGTATGTTTAGTCCCAGAGGTCTTAACCTATTGAAGGACTATAGTATGTTTAGTCCCAGAGGTCTTAACCTATAGAAGGACTATAGTATGTTTAGTCCCAGAGGTCTTAACCTATAGAAGGACTATAGTATGTTATAGATACTTCAGTCCCCAGAGGTCTTAACCTATAGAAGGACTATAGTATGTTTAGTCCCCAGAGGTCTTAACCTACAGAAGGACTATAGTATGTTTAGTCCCAGAGGTCTTAACCTACAGAAGGACTATAGTATGTTATAGATACTTCAGTCCCCAGAGGTCTTAACCTATAGAAGGACTATAGTATGTTTAGTCCCAGAGGTCTTAACCTATAGAAGGACTATAGTATGTTTCGTCCCAGAGGTCTTAACCTATAGAAGGACTATAGTATGTTTAGTCCCAGAGGTCTTAACCTATAGAAGGACTATAGTATGTTTCGTCCCAGAGGTCTTAACCTATAGAAGGACTATAGTATGTTTAGTCCCAGAGGTCTTAACCTACAGAAGGACTATAGTATGTTATAGATACTTCAGTCCACAGAGGTCTTAACCTATAGAAGGACTATAGTATGTTATAGATACTTTAGTCCCCAGAGGTCTTAACCTATAGAAGGACTATAGTATGTTTAGTCCCAGAGGTCTTAACCTATAGAAGGACTATAGTATGTTTAGTCCCAGAGGTCTTAACCTATAGAAGGACTATAGTATGTTATAGATACTTCAGTCCCCAGAGGTCTTAACCTATAGAAGGACTATAGTATGTTTAGTCCCCAGAGGTCTTAACCTATAGAAGGACTATAGTATGTTTAGTCCCCAGAGGTCTTAACCTATAGAAGGACTATAGTATGTTTAGTCCCAGAGGTCTTAACCTATAGAAGGACTATAGTATGTTTAGTCCCAGAGGTCTTAACCTATAGAAGGACTATAGTATGTTTAGTCCCAGAGGTCTTAACCTATAGAAGGACTATAGTATGTTATAGATACTTCAGTCCCCAGAGGTCTTAACCTATAGAAGGACTATAGTATGTTTAGTCCCCAGAGGTCTTAACCTATAGAAGGACTATAGTATGTTTAGTCCCCAGAGGTCTTAACCTATAGAAGGACTATAGTATGTTTAGTCCCAGAGGTCTTAACCTATAGAAGGACTATAGTATGTTTAGTCCCCAGAGGTCTTAACCTACAGAAGGACTATAGTATGTTATAGATACTTCAGTCCCCAGAGGTCTTAACCTATAGAAGGACTATAGTATGTTTCGTCCCAGAGGTCTAAACCTATAGAAGGACTATAGTATGTTATGGATACTTCAGTCCCCAGAGGTCTTAACCTATAGAAGGACTATAGTATGTTATAGATACTTCAGTCCCCAGAGGTCTTAACCTATAGAAGGACTATAGTATGTTTAGTCCCAGAGGTCTTAACCTATAGAAGGACTATAGTATGTTTAGTCCCAGAGGTCTAAACCTATAGAAGGACTATAGTATGTTTTTGTTAAAGGTCATACTTTGGCTATTGGAGCCAAATGTACTTCTTGTTCGTTGACGGAAAAGGTTACTAGCTCACTATTGTCCAAACCAGTTGTGTTAGACCTGTTTATTATATAGTAATGGTTTTAAATCAGTTATATCTACTGCACTTGAAATATCCACCCCTCCGAACTTGTTTATTTTCCAATACCTAATATATTGGACATGTGTTACATGGCAATGTTTTACAATAATTATAGATACTGCAGTTGAGTTATGCTTGCCCTGTCTCCCAAATAGTTGTACAGGTTCCATTACTGTATTTGACCACTAGGAGGAGACATTGCCCACAGTAGCCCTCACCCTGAGGACCATTTACATTACATTTAAGTCATTTAGCAGACGCTCTTATCCAGAGCGACTTACAAATTGGTGCATTCACCTTATGATATCCAGTGGAACAACCACTTTACAATAGTGCATCTAAATCTTTTAAGGGGGATGGGGGGGTGGGGTTAGGAGGATTACTTTATCCTATCCTAGGTATTCCTTAAAGAGGTGGGGTTTCAGGTGTCTCCGGAAGGTGGTGATTGACTCCGCTGTCCTGGCGTCGTGAGGGAGCTTGTTCCACCATTGGGGTGCCAGAGAAGCGAACAGTTTTGACTGGGCTGAGCCGGAACTGTGCTTCCTCAGAGGTAGGGAGGCGAGCAGGCCAGAGGTGTATAGTCTACCACACCCTCTCTCATTAGCGCCACCAGCTGAAGAGAGTTTCTCCCTAATTGTCTTCCCCATGCCCTACATGAACTTGTCCATTCCCATTGTGTGATTATTCTGAGGAAGGCCATTGAAAGCTGAAACATTAAATATTTCTTAAACTTTTTCTTTTCAACAATTGAATTTTTTGGTTGCACCTCTATTCACGTTGGTTGAGCCAAATTAGACGGTAGCCTACATGTAGCAAAACAGAACTCAACTGATTGAACATGAAATGTATGTCAATATGTTTGAAAGAGGCTTATAGCTGCTGTTTAATGCAGTCATCTCAGGTTTTCATTTTAAGCATCATTTTATATGTCGCTTGTTTGTATAAATTGCAAAGACATTGACAACTTTGTTGTGAATTTATCGGTGGTCAGAGAGACTGATAAACCATGTGATTCTATGTTTAGTTGAGATCTTCTGTGTATAAAGTCACGCGGGAGGGTAAAAAAGCATCTAACGACTCACTCAGCTGTTCTACGAGTGGTCTGAGGCAGGTGTTAGATTACGAGCATTTTCCAAGTGCAACGTTATTAATGGTTTTGGGAAACAGCTCTTTTACGAATTCCATACGGGTGACTGTTATCAGCACCTCACAACCCCAAGCTGAACATCCCCCACAACCAGAGCCTGATCGTCAAGGGGGAACCATAAACCTGCCTCTCCAACTCTCCCTGACCTGAGTGTTTTAACTCCTGAGTGTCTAGGGGGGAACCATAAACCTGCCTCTCCATCTCTCCCTGACCTGAGTGTGTTAACTCCTGAGAGTCTAGGGGGGGAACCATAAACCTGCCTCTCCAACTCTCCCTGACCTGAGTGTTTTAACTCCTGAGTGTCTAGGGGGGAACCATAAACCTGCCTCTCCATCTCTCCCTGACCTGAGTGTGTTAACTCCTGAGAGTCTAGGGGGGGGAACCATAAACCTGCCTCTCCATCTCTCCCTGACCTGAGTGTGTTAACTCCTGAGAGTCTAGGGGGGAACCATAAACCTGCCTCTCCAACTCTCCCTGACCTGAGTGTGTTAACTCCTGAGAGTCTAGGGGGGAACCATAAACCTGCCTCTACAACTCTCCCTGACCTGAGTGTGTTAACTCCTGAGAGTCTAGGGGAACCATAAACCTGCCTCTCCATCTCTCCCTGACCTGAGTGTTTTAACTCCTGAGAGTCTAGGGGGGAACCATAAACCTGCCTCTCCAACTCTCCCTGACCTGAGTGTGTTAACCTGTTAGGGCTAGGGGGCAGCATTGACACGGCTGGATAAAAAACATACCCGATTTAATCTGGTTACCACTCCTACTCAGTAACTAGAATATGCATATACTTATTACATATGGATAGAAAACACCCTAAATTTTCTAAAACTGTTTGAATGGTGTCTGTGAGTATAACAGAACTCAAATGGCAGGTCAAAACCTGAGAGATTCCTTTACAGGAAGTGGCCTGTCTGACCATTTCTGGAACTTCTTTGCCATCTCTATCATTTACTAAGGATCTCTGCTCTAACGTGACACTTCCCACGTCGTCCATAGGCTCTCAGAGCCCGGGAAAAAAGAGAATGTCGTCATTCCAGCCCCAGGCTGAAACACATTATCGCCTTTCTCAAGTGGCCCATCAAGAGACACTAGCTTATGCGCGTGACCCCGACCGCCCCCGCCTTTGGGATTTTTTCCTCTGTTTGCCGAAAAGGAGATTCCCTGTCGGAATTTTACCGCTTTTCTACGAGAAAAATGACGTAAAAATTGATTTTAAACAGCGGTTGACATGCTTCGACGTACGGCAATTGAATACTTTGAATTTTATTGTCAGGAATTGCGCCAAGCGCGCGACACTTCTTTACTATTTCGGATAGTGTCTGGAACGCACGAACAAAACGCCGCTATTCGGATATAACGATGGATTATTTTGGACCAAACCAACATTTGTTATTGAAGTAGACGTCCTGGGTGTGCATTCTGACGAAGACAACAAAAGGTAATGACATTTTTATAATAGTAAATATGATTATGGTGAGTGCTAAACTTGCCGGGTGTCTAAATAGCGAGCCCGTGATGCCTGGGCTATATACTTAGAATATTGCAAAATGTGCTTTCACCAAAAAGCTATTTTAAAATCGGACATATCGAGTGCATAGAGGAGGTCTGTATCTATAATTCTTAAAATAATTGTTATGCTTTTTGTGAACGTTTATCGTGAGTAATTTAGTAAAATGTTAGCGAATTCCCCGTAAGTTTGCGGGGGGTATGCTAGTTCTGAACGTCACATGCTAATGTAAAAAGCTGGTTTTTGATATAAATATGAACTTGATTGAACAAAACATGCATGTATTGTATAACATAATGTCCTAGGGTTGTCATCTGATGAAGATCATCAAAGGTGAGTGCTGCATTTAGCTGTCTTCTGGGTTTTGGTGACATTATATGCTGGCTTGAAAAATGGGTGTCTGATTATTTCTGGCTTGGTACTCTGCTGACATAATCTAATGTTTTGCTTTCGTTGTAAAGCCTTTTTGAAATCGGACAGTGTGGTTAGATTAACGAGAGTCTTATCTTTAAATGGCTGTAAAATAGTCATATGTTTGAGAAATTGAAGTAATAGGATTTTGAAGATTTTGAAAATCGCGCCACAGGCTGGCAGTGGATGTTACGTAGGTGGGACGAATTCGTCCCGCCGGTCCCATAGAGGTTAACTCCTGAGAGTCTAGGGGGGAACCATAAACCTGCCTCTCCAACTCTCCCTGACCTGAGTGTGTTAACTCCTGAGTGTCACGGATTTCGTCGTGTTGAGGTCCTGACCAACCTACAATAACAATGAACCCTTCTACTGGCCAGGACGTGACAGTACCACCCCCTAAAAGTGCTAACCCCGGAAGCACCTCAAGAAGAACAAAAACCCAAACAACAACAAAAAAAATCCCCCTAAACTAAAGGGAGGGAAGGGAGGGTGGCTGCCGTCACCGACGGCACTGTGCTACACCCCCCCTCCCCAACCCACCTATATCCGGAGGTGGCTCCGGTTCTGGCCGTTCCAGGCAGTCGGGCCACTCGGGCTGGGCCGGAGGGCAGTCGGGCCACTCTGGCAGACCCGGAGGGCAGTCGGGTCACTCTGGCAGACCCGGAGGGCAGTCGGGCCACTCTGGCAGACCCGGAGGGCAGTCGGGCCACTCTGGCAGACCCGGAGGGCAGTCGGGCCACTCTGGCAGACCCGGAGGGCAGTCGGGCCACTCTGGCAGACCCGGAGGGCAGTCGGGGCACTCGGGCAGACCCGGAGGGCAGTCGGGGCACTCGGGCAGATCCGGGCAGTCTGGCCGCTCGGGCAGATCCGGGCAGTCTGGCCGCTCTGGCGACTCCGGACTGACGGGCAGCTCTGGCGACTCCGGACTGACGGGCAGCTCTGGCGACTCCGGACTGACGGGCAGCTCTGGCGACTCCGGACTGACGGGCAGCTCTGGCGACTCCGGACTGACGGGCAGCTCTGGCGACTCCGGACTGACGGGCAGCTCTGGCGACTCCGGACTGACGGGCAGCTCTGGCGACTCCGGACTGACGGGCAGCTCTGGCGACTCTTGACTGACGGGCAGCTCTGGCAACTTTAGACTGGCGAGGCTGGGTTTACGCACTAGATGCCTTGTGCGTGGGGCTGGTACTGGACGTGCCAGCCTGGAGACACGCACCTCCATGCTAGTGCGGGGAGCTTGCCTGGGGCTCCATTCTTGCCCCGCAAAACTGCCCTTGTGACCCCCCCAAAAAATTATTGGGGCTGCCTCTCGAGTTTACTAAACTCTTCCATAGCCCTGGAAACGCTCCTTCTTATCTCTGCCCGCGTCCATCCTTCCTCCTCGATCCTCTGCTGCTTGGTCCTGGTTTGGTGGGAGATTCTGTCACGGATTTCGTTGTGTTGAGGAAAGGAGGACCAACATGCAGCGGGTATGTGGATACTCATTCTTTTAATTGGAAAAAAACGAAAGGCATCCACAGGAAAAAACAAAAACAATAAACAATACTCACAACGGCAACAGTGTGGCAGGCTCAAACAAACGCAGTGCACACAAACAATCTCCCACAAAAGACACATAGAAACACACCCTAAACCTGCCTCTAAAACTCTCCCTGACCTGAGTGTGTTAACTCCTGAGAGTCTAGGGGTGAACCATAAACCTGCCTCTCCAACTCTCCCTGACCTGAGTGTGTTAACTCCTGAGAGTCTAGGGGGGGAACCATAAACCTGCCTCTCCAACTCTCCCTGACCTGAGTGTGTTAACTCCTGAGAGTCTAGGGGGGAACCATAAACCTGCCTCTCCAACTCTCCCTGACCTGAGTGTGTTAACTCCTGAGAGTCTAGGGGGGGAACCATAAACCTGCCTCTCCAACTCTCCCTGACCTGAGTGTGTTAACTCCTGAGAGTCTAGGGGGGGAACCATAAACCTGCCAGAACATCTGCTAAATGACAAAAGTGTCAAATGTAAATGTTTTACAAACAGATCACATATACATTTCTTGAATATTTTTTTTAATATATATATATTGATGTCACAAATGTATCATTTGTACATATCTTTATTAAAAATGTAGTACTATGTTATATTTGACTGTGTATAATCTAGCAGTACTACTGATTTCACTGAGAGTGAGGCAGATATATACTATTACTGTGTTAAACCTAGCAGTACTACTGATTTCTCTGAGAGTGAGGCAGATATATATTATTACTGTGTTAAACCTAGCAGTACTACTGATTTCTCTGAGAGGCAGATATATATTATTACTGTATTAAACCCAGCAGTACTACTGATTTCTCTGAGAGTGAGGCAGATATATATTATTACTGTGTTAAACTTAGCAGTACTACTGATTTCTCTGAGAGGCAGATATATATTATTACTGTATTAAACCTAGCAGTACTACTGATTTCTCTGAGAGTGAGGCAGATATATAGCATTTAGCAAAAAACATTATTTGTCTCTCTGAAATGAAACCATCAAGTGATAGATTTTAAACAAATACATGTCTGTCATTGAACAACCCCATGCCATGATTAGATAGTGAAAAAACACAACAATCTCTTTCATAATTTCTTTAAACAATAAAGGCAAATTACAAACGTTTCTGTAAAGTGAAATGTAGCGTTTTGGAATAAAACTCTTCTTATGTTTCCCATCTGAGATCAGAGTAGATGAGAGATGTAATGTTTGTCTCTGTTGTGTTGAAGACCAATCAAGCAGGAGAGACCAGCCTCCCCTGTACCCAGCTGTGTGTCCATGAAGAGTGAGCAGTCTATGGCGCCTCCTATATCCTTTAGAGAGGGAGACTTTTCTACTGAACAAAGGTAAGAAGAACTCATGGGTCATGGTCAGTGTGTTAAACAACACTGTCTCTAGTCATTTCTCCTACTTTAGTCCATTTTCATAGTCCTAAAACAGTGTGTGTGTGTGTGTGTGTGTGTACTGTAATCTCATGTTTTGTCCACAGAAACCAACAGGAGAGATCAGAGTCAGAGATTCTCAGTGGTCAGTCTTCCCAGAGTCATCAAACAGACCTGGACTCTATATTCAGTGTATGTGATCCTGTTATGAACATTTGATTTTGTTTACCTCAAGTAAAGTTGATCTGTCAATTATTCATTAATGTGTTAATGAGAAAGCATTTCTTCTCTTGCTTAACTTATTTACTTGATTTATTTCAGTTGCTTGAAGAGAAAATTATAACATTTGTGAAGAACGAGCTGAAGATGTTCAAGAGGATTCTTGGTCCTGAACTCCCAGAAGGCTTTGAGAGTCAGAAGCAGGAGGAGGAAGTGGTGGATGCTGAAGATGAGAAGCAGGAGAGCAGTGTCAGAGAGGGGGCTCTGAAGATCACACTGCACGTCCTGAGGAAAATGAACCAGAAGGAGCTTGCTGACACACTGGAGAAATGTAAGATCTGTCTGCCTCATGTTGAATGCTGTTTTATAACATTTAAAAGCTGTGGCTAAAGTACAGCTAAAGTAGCTGTGTAACTCAATGATATTGTAGCAACCTTAACACAACACCTTGTGACCTCATCAAGTAGCAGAAGGGATGTGATGTGGTGATTAATTTAGAGAGAGAGACAGAGAGAGACAACATTAATAATACCATCAATAACACCAATAATAATATAATCAGTCACACCAGTCTGTAATGCATTAAGAAAACATTGATACATTTATACAGTCACTTAAGAGAATAAATTATTATTTTAAAACTTTAACAGTCCTTCAATACTGTAGACATTAAAACAGACGTAATATTAATATCCTCTGTGTTATTTCTTCATTCAGATGAGCTTGCTGTGATTTGCCAACGTGAACTCAAATCTAATCTAAAGAAGAAGTTTCAATGTGTATTTGAGGGGATCGCTAAACAAGGAAACCCAACACTTCTCAATAAGATCTACACAGAGCTCTACATCACAGAGGGAGGAACAGGAGAGGTCAATAATGAACATGAGCTGAGACAGATTGAGACAACAACCAGGAAACATGCAAGACCAGAGACTGCAATCAAATGTAACGACATCTTCAAACCCTTAACTGGACAAGACAAACGTATCAGAACTGTGCTGACAAAGGGAGTCGCTGGCATTGGAAAAACAGTCTCTGTGCAGAAGTTCATTCTGGACTGGGCTGAAGGAAAAGCAAATCAGGATGTTCAATTTGTGTTTTCATTCCCTTTTCGGGAGCTGAATTTGATGAAAGGGGACAAACACACTTTGATTGAACTTCTCTATCACTTCTCAATGGAAACCAAACAATCAAGAATCTCCAACTATGACAAGTACAAAGTTGTGTTCATCTTTGATGGTCTGGATGAGTGTCGACTGCCCCTAGACTTCCAGAAGAACAAGATCTGTTGGGACGTCACAGAGTCAACCTCAGTGGATGTTCTGCTGACAAATCTCATCGAGGGAAATCTGCTTCCCTCTGCTCTCCTCTGGATAACTACCCGACCTGCAGCAGCCAATAAGATCCCTTCAGGGTGTGTTGACCAGGTGACAGAGGTACGAGGGTTCAATGACCCACAGAAGGAGGAGTACTTCAGGAAGAGATTCAGTGATGAGGACCTGGCCAGCAGAATCATCTCACACATAAAGACATCAAGGAGCCTCCACATCATGTGCCACATTCCTGTCTTCTGTTGGATTTCTGCAACAGTCCTCGAACACATGCTGAAACATAAGACAGAAGAGATGCCCAAGACTCTGACTGAGATGTACACACACCTTGTGGTGTTTCATACCAAACAGAAGAATGAAAAGTATCTTGGGAAAGAAGAGACAGGTCCACACTGGAATAAAGAGAGCATTCTGTCACTGGGAAAACTGGCTTTTCAACAGCTTGTGAAGGGCAATCTGATTTTCTATGAAGAAGACCTGAAAGAGGCTGGCATTGATGTCAATGAAGCCTCAGTGTACTCAGGATTGTGCACACAGCTCTTTAAAGAGGAATGTGTTCTGTACCAAGACAAGGTGTACTGCTTTGTTCATCTGAGCATTCAGGAGTTTCTGGCTGCTGTATATGTGTTCCTCTCATTCATCAACAACAATGAGAATCTCATGGACAAACAGCAAACAAAGTCCAGTATATTTTCTCTGCTGTACAGAGACAAGTCTGAAGTTACTGTCTACAAGAGTGCTGTGGATAAAGCCTTACAAAGTGAGATGGGAAACCTGGACCTTTTCCTCCGCTTCCTTCTGGGCCTCTCACTGGAGTCCAATCAGAAGCACTTACGAGGTCTACTGACAAAGACAAGAAGCAGCTCACAGAGCCATGAAGAAACAGTCAAGTACATCAAGGAGAAGATCAGGGAGAATCCCTCTCCAGAGAGGAGCATCAATCTGTTCCACTGTCTGAATGAACTGAATGACCATTCTCTAGTGGAGGAGATCCAAAGCTACCTGAGATCAGGAAGTGTCTCAGAACCCAACCTGTCACCTGCGCAGTGGTCAGCTCTGGTCTTTGTGTTGCTGACTTCAGAAAAGGAGCTGGATGTGTTTGACCTGAAGAAATTCTCCAGATCAGAGGAAACTCTTCTGAGGCTGCTGCCAGTGGTCAAAGCCTCCAGAGCTGCTCTGTGAGTAAATAAAATGACATATAAGAAGTATTCATCAGGAAGAAATATTATGTTTAGAGAAAAATATGTATTATAATATGTATATTGAAAAACATATTGAATAAATGCATTGATGGAAGATGAATCTATATGTTGTTTGGGAATATGAACCAAATGCATCTACCGCTGTCCTTCTATACTACTGGTGTTAAATTACCAGTGTGTTTGTGAAGTCATGATGATCTCGTTGCAGACTGTCAGGCTGTGGAGTCACAAAGAAAGGCTGTGCTTCTCTGGTCTCAGCTCTGAAGTCAAACCCCTCACACCTGAGAGAGCTGGACCTGAGTAACAATGACCTGAAGGATTCAGGAGTGAAGCTGCTCTCTGCTGGACTGAAGGATCCACACTGCAGACTGGAGACTCTGAGGTCAGTATTCCTGTAGTTGGTCAACAAGTGTTTTGTTGTAGGCTCTGTTATTGGTAATGGTGAGAGGTTAGCATGTTTTGTTGTATCCTCTGTTATTGGTAATGGTGAGAGGTTAGCATGTTTTGTTGTAGCCTCTGTTATTGGTAATGGTGAGAGGTTAGCATGTTTTGTTGTATCCTCTGTTATTGGTAATGGTGAGAGGTTAGCATGTTTTGTTGTAGCCTCTGTTATTGGTAATGGTGAGAGGTTAGCATGTTTTGTTGTAGCCTCTGTTATTGGTAATGGTGAGAGGTTAGCATGTTTTGTTGTAGCCTCTGTAACTTTCCTGCTCATTACTATTCATGATTCATTCAGGACGCTGATGTATCTGAATATGTTGAAGAAATATACTGCCACTATTTTCACCACCAAAGAATAGCAGTGTGATTTTAATATGATTTGACTCTTTGCAGGCTGTCAGGCTGTCTAGTCACAGAGGAAGGCTGTGCTTCTCTGGTCTCATCTCTGAGGTCAAACCCCTCACATCTGAGAGAGCTGGACCTGAGCTACAATCACCCAGGAGACTCAGGAGTCAGACTGCTCTCTGCTGGACTGGAGGATCCACACTGCAGACTGGAGAAACTCAAGTATGTAGAGGGTTTATGTCAATGTTCATATCAGACGTGTTTGACTTTTCAGGCTAGTTAAGACAAACATTCTTACCACCACTTGGACAAAGTTATATGCTGACAGTGTGTGTGTGTGTGTGTGTGTTCAGGTGTATCCCTCAATGACTGTCTGTTCTTCTGCTTACCGCTACAGTGTGGAACATGGTGGAGAGAACAGAATGAAACCTGGGCTTAGAAAATGTGAGTGTTGACTGCTGTGAAGAATATGACTAAGAATAAGTCTTAATTCAAGTTAAGTCAAAGACCAACATCATTACTGACTTGGTCATATTAAATATCATCTGTAGTTCTACAGAAGCAGAAATCAGGGACACCAACGTTTACAAAGAGTTGATGTGTGTGTGTGTGTGTGTGTGTATAATTATTGTGAATAACTGTGTTTTATATTACCATACAGTATAACATATGATCATTCAACAAGTCTCAAGTTACCTTAACCTCTCCTTTTGATACCTAGAAACATCTACATTAAATGAATTAGTGAAAAGTGAGTTAATATTCTATTGTGAATGATGATGATTTCTAATATTGTGTCTGGTTTCATCCATCAGATGTCTGTGATCTCACACTGGACCTAAACACAGTACACAGACTCCTCTCTCTGTCTGAGGAGAACAGAAAGGTGACATGTAGGAGAGAGGAGCAGCCGTATCCTGATCACCCAGAGAGATTTGAGGACTGGGGACAGGTGTTGTGTAGAGAGGGTCTGACTGGGCGCTGTTACTGGGAGGTAGAGTGGAGTGGGGGGGCTGTTATAGGAGTGACATATAAAGGAATCAACAGGAGAGGAGGGGTTGATGACTGTTGGCTTGGATACAATGACAAGTCCTGGAGTCTGATCTGCGATGACAACAGTTACATTGCCTGGTATAATAATAACTCCTCTACCATAGACGTCCCCTCCTCCAGCTCCCACAGAGTAGGAGTGTATCTGGACTGGTCAGCCGGCACTCTGTCGTTCTATAGAGCCTCCTCTGACACACTGACCCACCTGATCACATTCACCTCCACATTCACTGAGCCCCTCTATCCAGGGTTTAGGGTTTGGCTTGATGGCGACTCTGTGTCCCTGAAATAATTACCTGACACACACTGATACACACAGACACTGACAAATACACACACACACACACTGGACACATAAACACACACACTGGACACAGACACACACACACTGGACACAGACACACACACACTGGACACACACACACACTGGACACACACACACACACACTGGACACACACACACACACACTGGACACAGACACACACACACTGGACACAGACACACACACACACTGGACACAGACACACACACACTGGACACAGACACACACACACACTGGACACACACACACACACACACTGGACACACACACACACACACACACACACACACACACACACTGGACACACACACACACTGGACACACACACACTAGACACACACAAACACACAGGACACACACACACTGGAAACAAAATGGACACACACACTGGACACACACACACATTCTGGACACACACACACACACTGGACACACACACACTGGACACAAACTGGACACACACTGAACACACACACACACACACACTCAACACACACACACTGAACACAGACACTGGACACACACACACTCACACACTGGACACACACACACTCACACACTGGACACACACACACTGGACACACACTCACACACTGGACACACACACACACACACACACACTGGACACACACACACACACTGAACACACACACACTGAACACACACACACACACACACACACTGAACACACACACACACACTGGACACACACACACAAAGACTGAACACACACACACACACACACTGAACACACACACACACACACACTAGGCACATACACACACACTGGACACACACACACACACTGGACACACACACACACAAACACTGAACACACACACACACACTGAAACACACACACACACACACACACACACACACTGAAACACACACACACACACACACACACACACACACACTGGACACACACACACACTGGACACATACATACACACACACACACACTGGACACACACACACACACACACTGGACACACACACACTCTGAACACACACACACACACTGAACACACACACACACTGAAACACACACACACACTGGACACACACACACTGAACACGCACACACTGGACACACTCTGAACACACACACACACACTGAAACAAACACACACTCACTGGACACACACACACACACACTGGACACACACACAATGGACAAACACACACTGGACACTCACACGTGACAGGCTGTTAATATTTTCTGTTCTTTTACCACTTTGCATTTTTTATGATATATTTTACTGTTTGTGTTTGTACCACATGAGGTTGGTGGCACCTTATTTAGGGAGGACAGGCTTGTAGTGGCTGGAGTGGAATAAGTGGAATGGTATCAAACACGTGGTTTCCATGTGCTCCATTTCATTCACTCTGTTCCAGACATTATTATGAGCCGTCCTCCCCTCAGCAGCCTCCTCTGGTATGTACTGTCCTGTATGTGAGAGAGATCCAACAAGGAATTACAATGTATGTATTACTTTTAATACCTGCAAATGGCAAATAAACTACTGGAACTCCTTATGAATGTCTGCAGCCGACAAGAGGTGAAAATATTACCGGAATATTCTGCAAAATGTTGATGAAGACGTCACTCAATCCACCCAAAACAAAATGCAGTCTTTCCACAAGACTCCCATGAAGTTATAGTGTGACGTTATGAGTCGACGTTAAAGTAACATTCTCACAACATACTGCACTTGTTTTATCCTGTTTTAGATGTATCCTCTGTTTAAACATTTAACACTGTTAAAATACCAATGTGATCATTTCTTGTCTTTTATGTTGGAAAAACAAATTGTACAATTATATGTGGACATACGCTCCATAGTTGTACAAGTATACATGGTTATATTGTACTTTTCATAATAAATCATTCTTGAAACAAGAAAAAGCATGTTAATTGTGAAAACAATTTCGTTATTGATTTTTACATTGCTTCTCCCTGTCTCATGTTGACGTTTGTCATGAATCTTGACCTGGAGGCAGAACTGTGCGATTTCCTCTAGATATGTCAGCTGCAAAGTCAGAATTGGCTGTGGAAAATGTTGTTTTATGGTCTTAATTTAAGGGAAGGATTAGCAGTGTGGTTAGGGTTGAGGTTAGGATTAAAATCTGATTGTATTACTTTGTGCCTGTGCCAGCTAGTGAATACTTTGCTTAACTGCCTCCAGGGCAATATTCATGACAATAAATGCCAACCTGCCTCCAGGGCAAGATTCATGACAATAAATGCCAACCTTCCTCCGAGGCAAGAATCATGACAATAATTGCCAACCTGCCTCCAGGGCAAGATTCATGACAATAAATGCCAAACCTGCCTCCAGAACAAGATTCATGACAATAAATGCCAACCTGCCTCCAGAACAAGAATCATGACAATAAATGCCAACCTGCCTCCAGGGCAAGATTCATGACAATAAATGCCAATCCTGCCTCCAGAACAAGATTCATAACAATAAATGCCAACCTGCCTCCCAGTCGTCCCCTCATCTTTACAAGGCTGCAGAACATGCAAGCTAGTGATGTGGGGGTTCTCTCATAACCCTCAGTCCCCAGGTTGGTAGATGGCAGGTTGAATAAAGAGAAGCTAGTGATGTGGGGGTTCTCTCATAACCCTCAGTCCCCAGGTGGGTAGATGGTAGGTTGAATAAAGAGAAGCTAGTGATGTGGGGGTTCTCTCATAACCCTCAATCATAAATGTATAATTATTATGTAATTAACACAAAACATTAAGGACACATTTAATTCCATGACAAACTGACCAGGCGTAACTCAATATTAGGAAGGTATCCTTAATATTTTGTCCAATCAGTGGCTCTGACCCTTTACGTAACAGTCAATCCTCTTTACCAGGAAACCTTCTTTAAATTTCCCCAAATGCTTCAACACTGATGCTCTCTCACAGCTGCTCCAGGGTCTCTTGGGTTGAGGAGTCATTCTCTTCTAACCTGATCACAGCTGCTCCAGGGCCTCTTCGGTTGAGGAGTCATTCTCTTCTAACCTGATCACAGCTGCTCCAGGGCCTCTTCGGTTGAGGAGTCATTCTCTTCTAACCTGATCACAGCTGCTCCAGGGCATCTTGGGTTGAGGAGTCATTCTCTTCTAACCAGATCACAAACAAAGACAAGATTCAAACAAATAAACATGATGGTCCAACATAATAGGGGGGGGGGGTATAGGGAAGGTAGGGGAGAGGAGGGGGGTATAGGGAAGGTAGGGGAGAGGAGGGGGTATAGGGAAGGTAGGGGAGAGGAGGGGGGTATAGGGAAGGTAGGGGAGAGGAGGGGGGTATAGGGAAGGTAGAGGAGAGGAGGGGGTATAGGGAAGGTAGGGGAGATGAGGGGGTATAGGGAAGGTAGGGGAGAGGAGGGGGGTATAGGGAAGGTAGGGGAGAGGAGGAATGGTATAGGGAAGGTGGGGTAGAGGAGGGGATATAGGGAAGGTAGGGGAATGGAGGGGGTATGGGAAGGTAGGGGATAGGACATGAAAAATAAAGACTTCATGTCAGGTAAGCAGCCTCCAAGTCTACCCTCACCAACTGATCATTAATTATGATCTAGGATCAGGTCCCCCCTCTCCATGTAATCTGATTCATTATGATCTAGGATCAGGTCCCCCCCTCTCCATGTAATCTGATTCATTATGATCTAGGATCAGGTCCCCCCCTCTCCATGTAATCTGATTCATTATGATATAGGATCAGGTCCCCCATCTCCATGTAATCTGATTCATTATGATATAGGATCAGGTCCCCCCTCTCCATGTAATCTGATTCATTATGATATAGGATCAGGTCCCCTCTCTCCATGTAATCTGATTCATTATGATCTAGGATCAGGTCCCTCCTCTCCATGTAATCTGATTCATTCTGATCTAGGATCAGGTCCCCCCTCTCCATGTAATCTGATTCATTATGATATAGCATCTTTTTATTTTTATTATTTCACCTTTATTTAACCAGGTAGGCCAGTTGAGAACAAGTTCTCATTTACAACTGCGACCTGGCCAAGATAAAGCAAAGCAGTGCGACAGAAACAACAACACAGAATTACATGTAATAAACAAGCGTACAGTCAACACAATAGAAAAAAGAAAGTCTATATACAGTGTGTGCAAATGGCGTGAGGAGGTATGGCAATAAATATGCCGTAGTAGCAAAGTAATCACAATTTAGCAGATTAACACTGGAGTGAGAGATGAGCAGATGATGATGTGCAAGTAGAAATAATGGTGTCCAAAAGAGCAGCAAAGTAAATAAAAACAATATGGGGATGAGGTAGGTAGATTGGGTGGGCTATTTACAGATGGCCTATGTACAGCTGCAGAAATCGGTTAGCTGCTCAGATAGCTGATGTTTAAAGTTAGTGAGGGAAATATAAGTCTCCAGCTTCAGCGATTTTTGCACTTAGTTCCAGTCATTGGCTGCAGAGAACTGGAAGGAAAGGCAGCCAAAGGAGGTGTAGGCTTTGGGGGTGACCAGTGAGATGTACCTGCTGGAGCGCGTGCTACGGGTGGGTGTTGTTATCGTGACCAGTGAGCTGAGCTAAGGCGGAGCTTTACCTAGCATAGACTTATAAATGACCTGGAGCCAGTGGGTCTGACGACGAATATGTAGCGAGGGCCAGCCGACTAAAATGACCTGAGTTGCAATCGTGAAAAAAAACTACCCGGCCTTCATGGTTTGACATTGAGAACATTGGGAGAGATGAGAGCTGACGTTTTAGTAAATGTGCAGATTACGTATCTCAGTCACAGACAAGAAGCTCAATTAAGACATTATCTTCACCACTGGGACTGGGGACAACAGGACCACAGGCCAAATAATACAGCTCAACACCTCCACACTACCACAGTGAGTAGAATCAAGATTCTGAACACAGAAAACTTGCAGAATTATTAATGATGAATTGTAGACGTTATTAGACATTTCTGTTGTTGAGGAGGATGGGAGACCCACAGAGACGTCAAAATGTGTTTCTAAAATCGTCAAAGAGTAATTATTTTAACCTAAAGCATTTAATGAAGACACTTATAGTACAATATTATGGGGAATAGGAATGAGAGGGCTACTTACACCATTTTGGGAAGGGATCACAGCAGTGATTGAATGAGGGTATGAGGCATGAGTTGAGGTGTTCAGAGGCTTGACCAGTGCAGGACAGGATTGGGAAGACAATAACACAAAAACACTACACAGTGAGACAAAAGAGCTAAGAATGAGTTAGTCCAAGCAAGGAGTAAAATCATAGACGTGTAATAATGTGATTGTGTTTGTGATTGACTCTACATAAAGTAATGAGAGAAAATTGACAGGGGTTCCCTCACAGTGCTTGGAGAGGAAACATTCAATGTGCCAGTGGATGAGTGGGCCACATGAGACGTGGCTTCCAGTTCATGTGAGGAGGTAGTTGACAATGGTAGTGGAGTGGTCATCGCTTGTTAAATCATGGAACAGGAGAGGACTCAGCTGGAAATACAAACAGCAGATACGTTCCCTTGAAGCTGAGCCATCGTAGGTTAGAACAACAAGTTTGTCCATGAAGATAAACACGGAATTCACATCTCGCCCACATGGCAAATCAAGGTAGCCCAAGAAACTTTTTCTGAATAAAGCCCTGATCATCCACATACAGTACCTGACGATAACTGAGAATGGCAAGCAGACTGGTGGCAACCATAGGTCCCAGAGTGTGGGGGGGGGCAATAATTTTGCCCTGGGGTCCAGAGCCCAGGTGCCGTGACTTCAGAAATCCACTCCTTCAACATGCAGACAAAGAAGTTCTAAAAGCTACCAGTAAATTTCGTCCAAACAAGTCAAATAACGTGTCTATATCATCCTCAGGTTGTCTAAAATGTAAATAAACTATAATATTTCATACGGAAAGTACTGTGTTCAATAGGAATGACAAATACGCAAGTGTGCACCCTCTCCATCGCGCACAAAAACACTGATGTGACCCAAGCAGTCAGCTCACTGAAAGTGTAAATATTTATTTATTTTTAAAAATAGAAGCCTCAAAACCATGAATAAATACTGTTGACATCTAGTGGAAGCTATTATGAATTGCAATCTGGGTGACGGACATAGGAGTTTTCAATAGCTTTACAAACTATGAGCCTGTGATTTTATTTATTTATTTTCTGGTCGGATTTTCTTTGGGTTTTCGCCTGCCATATCTGTTCTGTTATACTCACAGACATTATTTGAACAATTTTGGAAACGTCAGAGTGTTTTCTTTCCAAATATACCAATTATATGCATAGCTTCTGGGCCTGAGTAACAGGCATTTTACTTTGGGCTCGCCAGACTCTCCGAACTTCCGAAAACTGCCCCCTAGCCCTAAGACGTTTTAACGGTCCTCACACTGTTCATGCTCTCATTTCATAGACGCGTACTGCTCACCTGTTCATCTCGTAATGAATAATGTGGAAATTGAGCAAGTTGAGGTGACTAAACTGCTTGGACTAACCCTGGATTGTAAACTGCCATGGTCAAAACATATTGATACGACAGTAGCTAAGATGGGGAGAAGTCTGTCCATAATAAAGCCCTGCTCTACCTTCTTAACCTGTTATGGCTAGGGGGCAGTATTTTCACGGCTGGATAAAAAACGTACCTGATTTAATCTGGTTACTACTCCTGCCCATTAACTAGAATATGCATATAATTATTGTCTTTGGATAGAAAACACTCCAAAGTTTCTAAAACTGTTTGAATGGTGTCTGTGAGTATAACAGAACTCAAATGGCAGGTCAAAACCTAAGAGATTCCTTTACAGGAAGTGGCCTGTCTGACCATTTCTTGAACTTCTTTGCCATCTCTATCTTTTACAAAGGATCTCTGCTCTAACATCACACTTCCTACGTCTTCCATGGGCGCTCAGAGCCCGGGAAAAAACAGAATGTCGTCATCCCAGCCCCAGGCTGAAACACATTATCGCCTTTCTCAAGTGGCCGATCAAGGGACTGTGGGCTTAGGCGCGTGACCTGGCCGCCCCCGTCTTTGTGATTTTTCCTCTGTTTGCCGAAAAGGAGATTCCCGGTCGGAATATTATCGCTTTTTTACGAGATAAATTGCATAAAAATTGATTTTAAACAGCGGTTGACATGCTTCGAAGTACGGTAATGGAATATTTAGACATTTTTTGTCACGAATTGCGCCATGCGCACAACCCTGATTTACCATTTCGGATAGTGTCTGGGACGCACGAACAAAACGCCGCTATTCGGATATAACGATGGATTATTTTGGACCAAATCAACATTTGTTATTGAAGTAGCAGTCCTGGGAGTGCATTCTGACGAAGACAACAAAAGGTAATCAAACTTTTATGATAGTAAATCTGATTTTGGTGAAGGCTAAACTTGCCGGGTGTCTAAATAGCTAGCCCGTGATGGCTGGGCTATGTACTTAGAATATTGCAAAATGTGCTTTCACCAAAAAGCTATTTTAAAATCGGACATATCGAGTGCATAGAGGAGTTCTGTATCTATAATTCTCAAAATAATTGTTATGCTTTTTGTGAACGTTTATCGTGGGTAATTTAGTAAATTGTTAGCAAATTCCCCGGAAGTTTGCGGGGGGTATGCTAGTTCTGAACGTCACATGCTAATGTAAAAAGCTGTTTTTTGATATAAATATGAACTTGATTGAACAAAACATGCATGTATTGTATAACAGAATGTCCTAGGTGTGTCATCTGATGAAGATCATCAAAGGTTAGTGCTGCATTTAGCTGTCTTCTGGGTTTTTGTGACATTATATGCTAGCTTGAAAAATGGGTGTCTGATTATTTCTGGCTGGGTACTCTCCTGACATAATCTAATGTTTTGCTTTCGTTGTAAAGCCTTTTTGAAATCAGACAATGTGGTTAGATAAAGGATCGTCTTGTCTTTAAAATGGTGTAAAATAGTCATATGTTTGAGAAATTGAAGTAATAGCATTTTTAAGGTATTTGAATATCGCGCCACTCGATTCCACTGGCTGTTGACTAGGTGGGACGATTTCGTCCCACATACCCTAGAGAGGTTAAAAGAGGAAGTAAACATAGACAAAGCTATATTAAAATTGTCAGTCTAGAGCACCAGTGAAAGGGATTTCGAAATGGGAGAAGTTAGGAGCAATTTATATAAGGACGGTATTTGGTATCATGATAAGTTACCAATACTACCTAAGTCATTGTGAAGAGATGCGGCAAGATTGACACATGGGCAGAGCCATGTGTCAAAAGGGGGGATAGTAGAGCAGGTTCGGAAACACTTTGTGGCCTATTGGATAACGAACTACTTAAAAAACATTTTTTATAATAGATAAGTATATTAAATGGGAAGAAGCGGTCCCAAATTACTGGGTGGACATGATTAGGGTAGTTGGTTTACTAGGATCTATCTCTTTAAATAATGGATTACATTTTAGCTGATCAGGTAAACCATATAGAATGCCAGAGTTAGGGAGGCCAGAACAGGTAGACATAGAAGTTGAAGATATACTAACAGAACACATGGTTAACCAAACCCGTTTGTCCGAGACTTTGTGTCCAACAGGTGAATTACAGGAGAAGATGATTCACTCAATCCAACCAGGAGACTGGGTGTGGATCCAGTCCCTGAGGAGAAAAGAACTGGAAGCAGCCACGGTGGGAGGGCCCATACCAAGTGTTCCTGGTAATAGCCTTCGCGGTGAGAATAGCTGAAAGAGCTACCTGGGTTCACATCACACATTGCGGGAGGGTAAGACACACTGACACTGTCGAACAATCAGAGTTAGGAGAAGAACCGAATACCAATAAGGTTCGGGGGTTACCTCTCTAACGAAGATTCCCTAACCCGCCCGATCCTCACTGTGTGCGTTCATAGAAGTGAAAGTGTGGGTTGGCCTCTAGCCAGTGATATATTCACCGGGAGGGGGTGGGGCTTTACAGGGGTACTGGTCAGTCTGAGCTGTCTGATTGTGGGAGCCATATTCCTAATACACCATGAACCACTCGAGAAGTCAGAAAGTGGTAACTTGACCCATAGTGTAGAAGATGAGGAGTTTTTATGGCCTAGGTACAAAAGGTCACTCGATCTGGATAAAAAGGAAGTGAGAGTAGAGTTAGGGAAGGATGTCTCAATAGAGTTCTCTGCAGACCAAATGGGGTCCCTAACCTCCTGGCAGTCTAGGACTCGGACTTCATGGGGAAGATATGTGTAGATCCTGGTGTAACTCATGGAATCAGGTCATAGCTCACACAGAGAGAGAAGGCTATGTCTATCCACACACCCAATATAGAAACAGATGGAGTATAGTGAAGGCCAGGGTTTTTGACTGCAATCCAGAGCAAGGGAAGTATTGCTTGAAGATAGGAATGACCATTAAAAGCATAAAGAAAGAGGATTTAGGGTTATGGTATGTTGGCCTTGACCAGACCATTGTCGACACTGCGGTACCATTCTGAGTAGTAGAGGTTAGGACAGGAGATAGTTCTACCGCCAGCCAGAATACCAGTAGTACCCCTGATAAAACGGACATTACCCGTGTAGTCATCCAGAGCCAAGGACCGGTGAGGATAGTTCAGACGAAAGATCTTTACCTGTTAGGGCTAGGGGGCAGCATTTGCACGTCTGGATAAAAAAAATGTACCCGATTTAATCTGGTTACTAATCCTACCCAGTAACTAGAATATGCATATACTTATTATATATGGATAGAAAACACTCTAAAGTTTCTAAAACTGTTTGAATGGTGTCTGTGAGTATAACAGAACTCATTTGGCAGGCAAAACCCTGAGACATTTTCTGACAGGAAGTGGATACCTGATGTGTTGTATTACCTTTAAACCTATCCCATTGAAAAACACAGGGGCTGAGGAATATTTTGGCACTTCCTATTGCTTCCACTAGATGTCCCCAGCCTTTACAAAGTGTTTTGAGTCTTCTGGAGGGAGATCTGACCGAACAAGAGCCATGGAACGATGATGTCCCATTAGACACCTGGCGCGCGAGTTCATGTTGGGTACCCTCGTTCCAATACGTTATAAAAGAGTATGCATTCGTCCACCTTGAATATTATTCATGTTCTGGTTAAAAAAGGCCCTAATGATTTATGCTATACAACGTTTGACATGTTTGAACGAACGGAAATATATTTTTTCCCCTCGTTCATGACGAGAAGTCCGGCTGGCTTAGATCATGTGCTAACAAGACGGAGATTTTTGGACATAAATGATGAGCTTTTTTGAACAAAACTACATTCGTTATGGACCTGTGATACCTGGAAGTGACATCTGATGAAGAGAATCAAAGGTAATGGATTATTTACATAGTATTTTCGATTTTAGATCTCCCCAACATGACGTCTAGTCTGTATCGCAACGCGTATTTTTCTGGGCGCAGTGCTCAGATTATTGCAAAGTGTGATTTCCCAGTAAGGTTATTTTTAAATCTGGCAAGTTGATTGCGTTCAAGAGATGTAAATCTATAATTCTTTAAATGACAATATAATATTTTACCAATGTTTTCTAATTTTAATTATTTAATTTGTGACGCTGACTTGACTGCCGGTTATTGGAGGGAAACGATTTCCTCAACATCAATGCCATAGTAAAACGCTGTTTTTGGATATAAATATGAACTTGATAGAACTAACAATGCATGCATTGTCTAACATAATGTCCTAGGAGTGTCATCTGATGGAGATTGTAAAAGGTTAGTGCATCATTTTAGCTGGTTTTATGGTTTTGGTGACCCTGTCTTTGACTTGACAAAACATTACACACAACTCTTGTAAATGTACTGTCCTAACATACTCTAAATTTATGCTTTCGCCGTAAAACCTTTTTGAAATCGTAAAACGTGGTTAGATTAAGGAGATGTTTATCTTTCAAATGGTGTAAAATATTTGAATTTTTGAAAAATTTGAATTTTGACATTTATTTGGATTCAAATTTGCCGCTCTTGAAATGCACCTGCTGTTGATGGAGTGCACCACGGGTGGCACGCTAGCGTCCCACCTAGCCCATAGAGGTTAAAGAAGAATTTTTTTCAAAGCCTTGAGACAATTGAGAAAATGGATTGTGTGTGTGTGCCATTCAGAGGGTGAATGGGCAACACAAAAGATTGGTTTGAGTGTCAAGAACTGCAACGCTGCTGGGTTTTTCACTCTCAACAGTTTCCCCGTGTGTATCAAGACTGGTCCAACACCCAAAGGACATCCAGCCAACTGGACACAACTGTGGGGAAGCAGTAGGGTCAACATGGCCCCAGCATCCCCATGGAACACCTTATCCATGCCCCGACGAACTGAAGCTGTTCTGAGGGCAAAAAGTGGTGCAACTCAATATTACGAAGGTGTTCTTAATGTTTTGTACACCCAGTTTACATCATCAATATTTGTTTTATTCCAACTGTTTGGTTATTATAACAGCGTCACTGAATGTACAAAACATTAAGAACGCCTTCTCTTTCCATGACATTAGACAGACCAGGTGAATCCAGGTGAAACCTACGATCCCTTATTGATGTCACTTGTTAAATCCACTTCAATCAGTGTAGATGAAGAAGGGGAGGAGACAGGTAAAAAAAAAATGCTTGAGACAATTGAGACATGGATTGTGTGTGTGTGTGTCATTCAGAGTGTGAATGGGCAAGATCGAAATACACTACAAAAGGATGTGGACACGTGCTCATCGAACATCTCATTCCAAAATCATGGGCATTGACATGGAGTTGGTCCCCCACTTTGCTGCTAGATGTTGGAACATTGCTGCGGGGGGACTTGCTTCCATTCAGCCACAAGAGCATTAGTGAGGTCGGGTCACTGATGTTGGGGGCGATTAGGTCCTGGCTCGCAGTCGGCGTTCCAATTCATCCCGAAGGTGTTCGATGGGGTTGAGGTGGGTTGAGGTTTGCAGGCCGGTCAAGTTCTTCCACATCGATCTCTGCCGTTGTTGCTCCTAGACGTTTCCACTTCACAATAACAGCACTTACAGTTGATCGGTGGGGGGGGGGGTACCTCTAGCAGGGCAGAAATTTCACGAAATGACTTGTTGGAAAGGTGGCATCCTATGACTGTGCCACGTTGAAAATCACTGAGCTCTTCAGTAAGGCCTTTCTACTGACAATGTTTGTCTATGGAGATTGCATGGCTGTGTGCTCAATTTTATAGACCTGTCATCAACAGGTGTCTGAAATTGCTGTATCCACAAATTTGAAGGGGTGTTCACATACTATTTGTATATATAGTGTATTTAAGTTCCTTTGAACGGGGGTATGGTTATAGGTGCCAGGCGCATTGGTTTGTGTCAAGAACTGCAACGCTGCTGGGTTTTTTCACACTCAATAGTGTCCTCTGTGTATCGAGAATGGTCCACCACCCAAAGGACATCCAGTCAACTGGACACAACTGTGGGGAAGCTGGACACAACTGTGGGGAAGCTTTCGACACCTTGTAGTGTCCATGACCCAACAAATTGAGACTGTTCTGAGTGCAAAAGGGGGGGGCGGGGGTAACTCAATATTAGGAGGGTATTGTTCATTTTTTGTACACTCAGTAGAAACAGAATTAGTATAATACAGTCAGGAAGACAAGATTAAAAGGTAGTAATAATACTTTTATTCAGTTCTAACTGCAAATTCTAATAGACAGTGGTCTGATGTTCGAGGCTCACAAACAAAGTGAGAGAGGACCCACTCAAGGCTGACTTCACTATCAATCTGAAGCATGACGTAAGCTTCATATCCAAACGCCTTATAGCTATGAGTTTGATGCTTCTAATGGAATTGTGTATAAAGAGTCATTTAAATTATTTGTTTTTAACGTTTTGAAATATCTGCTACTGTCATGACGGTATGGAGAAAAGCAGATGTTTTTATTTCATTTGTGTCTCTGACACTGCACTTTCTTCAACTTGTACTTCTCTGCTGTCCCCTGTCCTTTCCTGCTCTTGTTGACCAGTGAGCCTACAGTATACGCTAGCCTCGCCTTAAGTGTAGTAGGTGCAAATAAAGTGAAGTATAATTTTAATATAAGCTGGTGTCACAAATGAATTTCCTCCGACAATTGCCCAATAGAAGCAGCTTCCTCCTCATATCTCCCTCCTCCTAAAGCCCTACTGGCTGTCACATTGTTGTGTGAGGGACTCTCCGTCCCTGTGACTCCGCCTTTTCATTCTTTTCTGCCTTTTAATCTCAGAGCTTCTTCAGTCCTTCATTCAGGGGAGAAATAGAATAACACTCTCTCTCTCTCTCTCTCTCTCTCTCTGTGGACACATTCCCTGTCACATTTCTTAGCCTCATGGATTTAGCCTCAGATATGAAAGACAGGGAATGGTAACACTTTACAATAAGGTTACATTAGTTAACCTGAATAAATAAATCATTCATTTAATATCTACTAAGTATTTATTCATTGTGTGTGTTTACTAAGCCATAAATGCATTAATACATTATTTGAAAAAGCTGATAATTCATGTTAGTTAATAGTTATATATCTTTAATTTCCTGCATCTAAACCATTCAGAAACAAATGGTCTGTTAGGAAGAGAGTTACTCATTCATAATTAACAGCATGATAAGGTTTTATCATGTATCATGTATTATTTTTAGTGATGCAGGTTCATGTCATTGAGAGATTGTCTTTATTCTAGTTTAAAAACAACTTACCATTGACTAACTGATGCCATGACAACTTGTTAAGCAATAGCAAATGAAGAAAACACTGAATAGTTTGTCATTTATCTTTAATTTCAAAAGCAGGATCATCAACATCACACAGTTTCATCACAAGTTTACCTAATGTTAGTTAACCTGAAAGGTTAGCCTACCTAAACAGTAGCTAGCTAACAGCAGATCATGACTTAGTATAAAAGTCTGCACTGAACTTCAAAGACAGTTTTTTCGGTAGCTACATGTTTGCTGTTTGCTGTCTCTTGTAAATTCCTCTGTCATTATTTCTAACTGTTAGATATGGCTCGTTAGCTAATCATTAGATAGGTGGAAAGCTTTTTTTGTGAATACATGTTTTATTTGTCATGTTGGTGTGCTGCAGTGAGTGACAGATCTTGGTTTTGTATTGAAGTGTAGACTGTTGACCCCTGGAGGTGGGAGGTAGAGTAGCTGTGTCATTTCCTAGCCTACAATCTTCTGCAACAGAGCGATGCAAACTTCCACTCACAGGGCATGTCGTACCAGAGCTTCTCACTTGCAGCGTTCATCTGCAGACAGTCCTCTCCTTCTCCAGCGTTATTGGGCTCACCAGTGTTCCAGTTAGTGTAGTCAAATCTGGACCCATCTGACCACATCCATAAGCCCTCCTTGACTGCATCAAAACCTCCAACCCAGGTGTCAGGTATGCCATTGGTATCCTTTGTCAGTGCTTGCATGAACTGGTACTCTAAAAGGTTATGCACGGATGCTAGGTTTCCACCAAGTGCCAAACAGTTTTGCTCCGAATCTGCCCATGACTGCTGAATGCTGACAAACTTGAAACAGCGTGATCCATATGTGTGCCAGTCTGAAGGACATGAACTTTCCTTTGTCCCCTCCTGCACTGCTGCTACCTGAGCCTCAACAGGAGCAGTCTGTTCCTCCTCAGTCTTCAGTAAGGGTTCTAAACCAAGGAGCTGGTTTGTGTCGCCCAGTGCAATGGCAGCACTCAGAAGCAGAAGGATGGCCAACTTCTCCATGGTAATATTTTCCTGTCAGAGAAGGAATCACAGGTGGTAGTCTGTAGGTTCTGTTCAGCTTGAGAAAGAGGAACGCTTTTATACGTGTAGCTCATCAAGCCACAAGGACGAAGTACCAAAAAACATGTTTACTCTGAATCTAGATCCTATTGGGAAATGTAGCCTCATCCTTCTGCCAAATATAGAGTACATTACAGAAACCTTCTGACATCTTTAGTCAGGTGATGCACCTAGTTCCACTACTTACACACACAGCCCTATACCAGCCCACAAACTATAACCATGCATGTGGTGTGATCCTATTTGAAACCATTCAAAAGCCAAGAACACACAAACACAAATAAATAAATACTTGTGGCTCACCAAGCCACAAGGACAATGTACAAAAAACATGCTGACACTGATTCCAAAATTACCCCCCAAAAAAACATGTTGACACCGATTCCACATCCTAATGGGAAATGTTTCGTAATCCTTGTGGCAAATATACACTGAGTGTACAAAACATTAAGGTCACCTGCTCTTTCCATGACCTAGACTGACCAGGTGAATCCAGGTGAAAGCTGTGATCCCTTATTAATGTCACTTGTTAAATCCACTTCAATCAGTGTAGATTAATGTGAGGAGACAGGTTCAATGATTTTGGAGCCTTGAGACAACTGAGAGATGGATTGTGTGTGTTGCCATTCAGAGGGGGAGACAATAGATTTAAGGGCCTTGAGACAACTGAGAGATGGATTGTGTGTGTTGCCATTCAGAGGGGAGACAATAGATTTAAGGCCTTTGAACGGGGTATGATAGTAGGTGCCAGATGTACCTGTTCCTGTCAAGAACTTGTGGCCATGCACGCCTCCAACTCAATCATCAAGTTTGCAGACGACACTACAGTGGTAGGCTTGATTACCAACAATGACGAGACAGCCTACAGGGAGGAGGTGAGGGCCCTCGGAGTGTGGTGTCAGGAAAATAACCTTACACTCAATGTCAACAAAACAAAGGAGATGATCGTGGACTTCAGGAAACAGCAGAGGGAACACCCCCCTATCCACATCGACGGGACAGTAGTGGAGAGGGTAGTAAGTTTTATGTTCCTCGGCGTACACATCACGGACAAACTGAATTGGTCCACCCAAACAGACAGCGTGGTGAAGAAGGCGCAGCAGCGCCTCTTCAACCTCAGGAGGCTGAAGAAATTTGGCTTGTCACCAAAAGCACTCACAAACTTTTACAGATGCACAATTGAGAGCGTCCTGTCTGGCTGTATCACCGCCTGGTACAGCAACTGCTCCGCCCACAACCGTAAGGCGCTCCAGAGGGTAGTGAGGTCTGCACAACGCATCACCGGGGACAAACTACCTGCCCTCCAGGACACCTACACCACCCGATGTCACAGGAAGGCCAAAAAGATCATCAAGGACAACAACCACCCGAGCCACTGCCTGTTCACCCCGCTATCATCCAGAAGGCGAGGTCAGTACAGGTGCATCAAAGCGGGGACCGAGACTGAAAAACAGCTTCTATCTCAAGGCCATCAGACTGTTAAACAGCCATCACTAACATTGAGTGTTTGCTGCCAACATAATGACTCAACTCCAGCCGATTAAAAAAAAAAATCCACTTTATATAATGTTTTCATACCCTACATTACTCATCTCATATGTATATACTGTACTCGATACCATCTACTACATCTTACCTATGCTGTTCTGTACCATCACTCATTCATATATTTTTATGTACATATTCTTCATCCCTTTACACTTGTGTGTATAAGGTAGTTGTGTATATAAGGTAGTTGTGTATATAAATCCTCTTGAGCATCTGATCCCGTTAGCGGGATCAAAATCCAGCGAAAAATCATATCGCCAATTAGCATTAAAAAATTATCATAATTTTTTACAAAAATAAAAAATATATATTTTTTTTTTTTATAGATACACCTCTCCTGAATCGACCCACGTCGTCCGATTTCAAAAAGGTTTTACAGGAAAAGCAAATCATTCGATTATATTAGATGAGTCCATCGTAAAAAGCAGCTTCATAGCCATTTTCCGACCAACCACTTCCATCACATATTATCAATAAACAGCTAAATGTAGCACTAACCTTTTACAAACTTCATCAGATGGCACCCCTAGGACATCATGTTATACAATGCATGCATTCTTTTGTTCAATAAAGGTCATATTTATATATAAAAACAGCATTTTACATCTCTGTCTGACGTTGACTACCTAATTTCCCCTCAAAAGCGTCCCGGTAAACAATGCTACGTTTCAATAAATTGCTATACTATAACGATTTTTTAAATGTATATTGTCAATCTAACATTTATAGATGAATATCTCTTGAGAACACCCGTCATACCAGATTTTAAATTAACTTTACTGGGTAATCACACTTTGCGATAAAAGGAGATGCGATACTCAGAAAATCAGCTAATATACAGTGCTCGGCGCCATCTTGGATGCAACAGTATGAACCATCTCATCTTCAATAATATTGTCAATAATCGCCTACCTTTAGTTGTCTTCATCAGAAAGCATCCCAGGTCCACAACAGATGTATTTTCGGTCAAAAAGTCCATACTTCACGTTCCATTAGCCTGATGTTGGTAGCGCGTCCTATGGCTCTCTCCAAACGCAGCTCTGCACTTCATACTGAAAGCAATCCTCGCGCATGTAGGTTCGTTCAAACATGTCAAACGTTGTATAAAATAAATGTTCAGGGCCACTAACACCAAGAGAGCCAATAAGATTCGAGGGGGATGATTTCATTGCCTTTAAAACCGTTTCCAAAGGTGGGGGCAGACATGGCCGCCGGCGTCATAATGGTGATGGCCCATCCCCTGTGACCAATTTCAAACTCCTGTCATTCACTGAGTTTTGACTCTATAAGGCTCAAACCACTGTGAAAGGACTGGCGACATCTAGTGGAAGCAATAGGAAGTGCCAAAATATTCCTAAACCCCTGTGTTTTTCAATGGGATAGGTTTAAACTCAATACAACACATCAGGTATCCACTTCCTGTCAGAAAATGTCTCAGGGTTTTGCCTGCCAAATGAGTTCTGTTATACTCACAGACACCATTCAAACAGTTTTAGAAACTTTAGAGTGTTTTCTATCCATATATAATAAGTATATGCATGCCCTATCTTCTGAGTTTGATTAGTAGGCCGTTGAAAATGGGAACGATTTTTTTTCAAAATGCGCTGTGGCGCCCCCTATCCTAGGGTATCCTCAAGAGGATAAGGTAGTTGTGTATATAAGGTAGTTGTTGTGAATTGTTAGGTTAGATTACTCGTTGGTTATTACTGCATTGTTGGAACTAGAAGCACAAGCATTTCGCTACACTCGCATTAACATCTGCTAACCATGTGTATGTGACAAATAAAATTTGATTTGATTTGAACTGCAATGCTGTTGGGTTTTCACACTCAACACTGTACAAAACATTAAGAACACCTTCCTAATATTGAGTTGCAGCTCCCCCCACCGAATACGAAGAATCAACATGATAATAAGGTTGTCCTGGCAATAACAATAACCTTTTAGCAGCAAAAACTACAATTAATGAATACAGATGTATAAATACAAATGAATGAAACTGAAAAAGCATTTAAACCCGGTCGGGCCCCCAAGAAAGAATTCAAATGTGAAAGATATACAAGCCTATGCACAATCCATACGTACGTGGACTTGATATACACTTAGAACTAAATGTAACAGTATAGCATCCGTCTGTCTCCTCGCCTCGAACCAAGGACCCTCTGCACACATCAATAACTGACACCCCCAAAGCATCGTTACCCATCGCTCCACAAAAGCCGCAACCCTTGCAGAACAAGGGGAACAACTACTTCAAGGTCTCAGAGCGAGTGACGCCACCTATTGAAACGCTATTAGCGCGCACCCCGCTAACTAGCTAGCCATTTCACACCGGTTACATAAATATGTAATTTAATTAAAGGTTGGCCTTTTTTGCTAATTCCAGGATTTATCAAACAAATTAGCAAACATGAATATAGAATGGACAAAAAAAACTTTCAGGTTTTCTTTTTCGATCAGCCAAATAACACCAGGGTTCTCCCAGGCCCTACCACCTAGTGGCTTTCTGGAATAGAAACACCTGTATATCGTCTTTTAAAGGCCAATAAAGTATTGAGTGAATTTCATTCTCTACCTCTTCGAGGTCACAATAGTTACAAAGTCTCTCCTCTACAATTATAATACCGGCCTGTTGACACACGGAGGGGCAATATCCCTGTTCTTACCTGTGTACATAGTGATCTTGTAACGGCTGTCTACGGAAGAAGTGGACCAAAATGCGGCGGAGTTAGGGTTCGTCATTTTTAATGTTACGAACACTATGCAATTCACAAAACCACAAAACAACAAAACTGACAGCCAACACAGTCCTGTCAGGTGCAACAACAGTGACAAGCACAATTACCCACGAAACACAACGGAAACGTAGGCAACTTATGTGTGACTCCCAATCAACCACAACCCTCTACAGCTGTGCTTGATTGGAAGTCACACGGCCAAAATTAAATGAAACAATAAAATACTCACTCCCTTCTGCCACGTCCTGACCCAACTACACCCTCTACTGGTCAGGACGTGACAGATCTCTAATACCGGCCTGTTGACACATGGAGGGGCAATATCCCTGTTCTTACCTGTGTACATAGTGATCTCTAATACCGGCCTGCTGACACATGGAGGGGCAATATCCCTGTTCTTACCTGAGTACATAGTGATCTCTGGCTGTAGGGTGGACATAACCTTTCTGTCACACAAGTTTCTCAATTTAGGTTTATGGTTTATCTCCTCCACCAATTTATTTTCATATAGCATCATCAGTTGTTTTTTAAATCTTTAATTTGGTTTTCATACAGATGTTCTTAGTCAGACAGTTGTGAAAGTTTTAGATGAGTTTAGTACACTTGGGATGGAGATGTAATTGCAGGGTACAGTGAAAATCTTATACACCGGGATCAACAGTGCAGGTAAACATGTAATAAATAAAAAGAGAAGTGAATGAGACATAATAATAATAATAGTAATAATAATATACACACATTTACAACTGTAGCAATTATAAATTACCATTGGGTGGTGGGGGCAGGGTAACAGTCTGTAATGTCCATTGGGTGGTGGGGGCAGGGTAACAGTCTGTAATGTCCATTGGGTGGTGGGGGCAGGGTAACAGGGTAACAGTCTGTAATGTCCATTGGGTGGTGGGGGCAGGGTAACAGTCTAATTTCCATTGGGTGGTGGGGGCAGGGTAACAGTCTAATTTCCATTGGGTGGTGGGGGCAGGGTAACAGTCTAATTTCCATTGCGTGGTGGGGTTGGGTAACAGTCTGTAATGTCCATTGGGTGGTGGGGGCAGGGTAACAGTCTAATTTCCATTGGGGTGGTGGGGGCAGGGCAACAGTCTAATTTCCATTGCGTGGTGGGGTTGGGTAACAGTCTGTAATGTCCATTGGGTGGTGGGGGCAGGGTAACAGTCTAATTTCCATTGGGTGGTGGGGGCAGGGGTAACAGTCTAATTTCCATTGGGTGGTGGGGGCAGGGTAACAGTCTAATTTCCATTGGGTGGTGGGGGCAGGGTGGCGGCTGAAGTGAGAAGTGAATGAAACAGTAATAAAACATAATAATACATATTTACCTTTTAACAATTATAAATGTCCATTGGGAGGTGGGTTGCAGGGTAAATGTTCCTGTGTGGGAGGTTGGGTGCAGGGTAAATGTTCCTGTATGGGAGGTTGGGTGCAGGGTAAATGTTCCTGTGTGGGAGGTTGGGTGCAGGGTAAATGTTCCTGTATGGGAGGTTGGGTGCAGGGTAAATGTTCCTGTGTGGAAGGTGGGTTGCAGGGTAAATGTTCCTGTGTGGGAGATTGGGTGCAGGGTAAATGTTCCTGTATGGGAGGTTGGGTGCAGGGTAAATGTTCCTGTATGGGAGGTTGGGTGCAGGGTAAATGTTCCTGTGTGGGGGAGGTGGGGTGCAGGGTAAATGTTCCTGTGTGGGGGAGGTGGGGGTGCAGGGTAAATGTTCCTGTGTGGGGGAGGTGGGGTGCAGGGTAAATGTTCCTGTGTGGGAGGTGGGGTGCAGGGTAAATGTTCCTGTGGGGGAGGTGGGGTGCAGGGTAAATGTTCCTGTGGGGGAGGTGGGGTGCCGGGTAAATGTTCCTGTGTGTGGGAGGTGGGGTGCAGGGTAAATGTTCCTGTGTGGGGGTGGTGGGGTGCAGGGTAAATGTTCCTGTGTGGGGGAGGTGGGGTGCAGGGTAAATGTTCCTGTGTGGGGGAGGTGGGGTGCAGGGTAAATGTTCCTGTGTGGGAGGTGGGGTGCAGGGTAAATGTTCCTGTGGGGGAGGTGGGGTGCAGGGTAAATGTTCCTGTGGGGGAGAGGAGGGGTGCCGGGTAAATGTTCCTGTGTGTGGGAGGTGGGGTGCAGGGTAAATGTTCCTGTGTGGGGGAGGTGGGGTGCAGGGTAAATGTTCCTGTGTGGGAGGTAGGGTGCAGGGTAAATGTTCCTGTGTGGGGGAGGTGGGGTGCAGGGTAAATGTTCCTGTGTGGGAGGTGGGTTTGCAGGGTAAATGTTCCTGTGTGGGAGGTGGGGTGCAGGGTAAATGTTCCTGTGTGGGAGGTGAGGGTGCTTTGTAAATGTTCCTGTGTGGGGGAGGTGGGGTGCAGGGTAAATGTTCCTGTGTGGGAGGTGGGGTGCAGGGTAAATGTTCCTGTGTGGGAGGTGGGGTGCAGGGTAAATGTTCCTGTGTGGGAGAGGTGGGGTGCAGGGTAAATGTTCCTGTGTGGGAGGTGGGGTGCAGGGTAAATGTTCCTGTGTGGGGGAGGTGGGGTGCAGGGTAAATGTTCCTGTGTGGGGGAGGTGGGGTGCAGGGTAAATGTTCCTGTGTGGGAGGTAGGGTGCAGGGTAAATGTTCCTGTGTGGGGGAGGTGGGGTGCAGGGTAAATGTTCCTGTGTGTGGGAGGTGGGGTGCAGGGTAAATGTTCCTGTGTGGGAGGTGGGGTGCAGGGTAAATGTTCCTGTGTGGGAGGTGGGGTGCAGGGTAAATGTTCCTGTGTGGGTGGTGGGGTGCAGGGTAAATGTTCCTGTGTGTGTGTGTGTGTGTGTGTGTGGTGTGTGTGTGTGTGTGTGTGTGTGTGTGTGTGTGTGTGTAGAGGGGGGGGGGGGGGGGTCTTGCAGTCACTCTGAGTGTGGATTGCAGTCACTCCGCATCCTTATCCATAGTCTACTTTCAAGGTAAGGAAACAAATATCTAAAATATTTCAAATTGCTGAACTATCACTGTAATGTCATGGTATAAATTGTAGCCTTACTGTTGTACTTTTGAATGTTCTAATAAAAAAAAAAGTAAAATAAAATAAAATATTTTGGAAGTTTGAAAGACGTGCCCCAACCCTCCCTGGGAGTTCCACTGAATCTTTTCAACGGCCAATAAGGTTTGAGTATTAAGTTAATCAGTTAGACCAGGAAGTCTGATAAGACAGACTGAGTGGGAGCAAAGCTCACCTTGACTAAAGGTTATTTGAAAACGCCTGTGTCAAGCAACATGGACGCAGTGTTGCAGTGAGACTAGGTCAATGTGCTGATACACAAACAAGTCAAACAACATTGACTTTGCATGCATAGGGTGGCAGGTAGCCTAGCGGTTAAACTGTGATAGTCATATAGGTTTACTTTGTAAACGCTTAAATCCCCTTTATGTCATTATTAAATCACCTTTATTATGTCATTATTAAATCATCTTTATTATGTCATTATTAAATCACCTTTATTATGTCATTATTAAATCACCTTTATTATGTCATTATTAAATCACCTTTATTATGTCATTATTAAATCACCTTTATTATGTCATTCTTACAGCACCTTTGTTATGTCATTCGTACAGCACCTTAATTATGTCAATATTAAATCACCTTAATTATGTCATTATTAAATCACCTTAATTATGTCATTATTAAATCACCTTAATTATGTCATTATTAGATCACCTTTATTATGTCAATATTAAAGACAAGACTCTCCTTGATCCAACCACACTGTCCGATTTCAAAAAGGCTTTACAGCGAAAGCAAAACATTAGATTATGTCAGCAGAGTACCAAGCCAGAAATAATCAGACACCCATTTTTCAAGCCAGCATATAATGTCACAAAAACCCAGAAGACAGCTAAATGCAGCACTAACCTTTGTCTAGGACTCGGACTTCATGGGGAAGATATGTGTAGATCCTGGTGTAACTCATGGAATCAGGTCATAGCTCACACAGAGAAGAAGGCTATGTCTATCCACACACCCAATATAGAAACAGATGGAGTATAGTGAAGGCCAGGGTTTTTGACTGCAATCCAGAGCAAGGGAAGTATTGCTTGAAGATAGGAATGACCATTAAAAGCATAAAGAAAGAGGATTTAGGGTTATGGTATGTTGGCCTTGACCAGACCATTGTCGACACTGCGGTACCATTCTGAGTAGTAGAGGTTAGGACAGGAGATAGTTCTACCGCCAGCCAGAATACCAGTAGTACCCCTGATAAAACGGACATTACCCGTGTAGTCATCCAGAGCCAAGGACCGGTGAGGATAGTTCAGACGAAAGATCTTTACCTGTTAGGGCTAGGGGGCAGCATTTGCACGTCTGGATAAAAAAAATGTACCCGATTTAATCTGGTTACTAATCCTACCCAGTAACTAGAATATGCCATATACTTATTATATAGGGATAGAAAACACTCTAAAGTTTCTAAAACTGTTTGAATGGTGTCTGTGAGTATAACAGAACTCATTTGGCAGGCAAAACCCTGAGACATTTTTCTGACAGGAAGTGGATACCTGATGTGTTGTATTACCTTTAACAACCTATCCCATTGAAAAACACAGGGGCTGAGGAATATTTTGGCACTTCCTATTGCTTCCACTAGATGTCCCCAGCCTTTACAAAGTGTTTTGAGTCTTCTGGAGGGAGATCTGACCGAACAAGAGCCATGGAACGATGATGTCCCATTAGACACCTGGCGCGCGAGTTCATGTTGGGTACCCTCGTTCCAATACGTTATAAAAGAGTATGCATTCGTCCACCTTGAATATTATTCATGTTCTGGTTAAAAAAGGCCCTAATGATTTATGCTATACAACGTTTGACATGTTTGAACGAACGGAAATATATTTTTTCCCCTCGTTCATGACGAGAAGTCCGGCTGGCTTAGATCATGTGCTAACAAGACGGAGATTTTTGGACATAAATGATGAGCTTTTTTGAAACAAAACTACATTCGTTATGGACCTGTGATACCTGGAAGTGACATCTGATGAAGAGAATCAAAGGTAATGGATTATTTACATAGTATTTTCGATTTTAGATCTCCCCAACATGACGTCTAGTCTGTATCGCAACGCGTATTTTTCTGGGCGCAGTGCTCAGATTATTGCAAAGTGTGATTTCCCCAGTAAGGTTATTTTTAAATCTGGCAAGTTGATTGCGTTCAAGAGATGTAAATCTATAATTCTTTAAATGACAATATAATATTTTACCAATGTTTTCTAATTTTAATTATTTAATTTGTGACGCTGACTTGACTGCCGGTTATTGGAGGGAAACGATTTCCTCAACATCAATGCCATAGTAAAACGCTGTTTTTGGATATAAATATGAACTTCATAGAACTAAAAATGCATGCATTGTCTAACATAATGTCCTAGGAGTGTCATCTGATGGAGATTGTAAAAGGTTAGTGCATCATTTTAGCTGGTTTTATGGTTTTGGTGACCCTGTCTTTGACTTGACAAAACATTACACACAACTCTTGTAAATGTACTGTCCTAACCTCTATGGGCTAGGTGGGACGCTAGCGTGCCACCCGTGGTGTGCACTCCATCAACAGCAGGTGCATTTCAAGAGCGGCAAATTTGAATCCAAATAAATGTCAAAATTCTAATTTTTCAAACATACAACTATTTTACACCCTTTGAAAGATAAACATCTCCTTAATCTAACCACGTTTTACGATTTCAAAAAGGTTTTACGGCGAAAGCATAAATTTAGAGTATGTTAGGACAGTACATTTACAAGAGTTGTGTGTAATGTTTTGTTAAGTCAAAGACAGGGTCACCAAAACCATAAAACCAGCTAAAATGATGCACTAACCTTTTACAATCTCCATCAGATGACACTCCTAGGACATTATGTTAAACAATGCATGCATTTTTAGTTCTATCAAGTTCATATTTATATCCAAAAACAGCGTTTTTACTATGGCATTGATGTTGAGGAAATCGTTTCCCTCCAATAACCGGCAGTCAAGTCAGCGTCACAAATTAAATAATTAAAATTAGAAAACATTGGTAAAATATTATATTGTCATTTAAAGAATTATAGATTTACATCTCTTGAACGCAATCAACTTGCCAGATTTAAAAATAACCTTACTGGGAAATCACACTTTGCAATAATCTGAGCACTGCGCCCAGAAAAATACGCGTTGCGATACAGACTAGACGTCATGTTGGGGAGATCTGAAATCGAAAATACTATGTAAATAATCCATTACCTTTGATTCTCTTCATCAGATGTCACTTCCAGGTATCACAGGTCCATAACGAATGTAGTTTTGTTCAAAAAAGCTCATCATTTATGTCCAAAAATCTCCGTCTTGTTAGCACATGATCTAAGCCAGCCGGACTTCTCGTCATGAACGAGGGGAAAAAATATATTTACGTTCGTTCAAACATGTCAAACGTTGTATAGCATAAATCATTAGGGCCTTTTTTAACCAGAACATGAATAATATTCAAGGTGGACGAATGCATACTCTTTTATAACGTATTGGAACGAGGGTACCCAACATGAACTCGCGCGCCAGGTGTCTAATGGGACATCATCGTTCCATGGCTCTTGTTCGGTCAGATCTCCCTCCAGAAGACTCAAAACACTTTGTAAAGGCTGGTGACATCTAGTGGAAGCAATAGGAAGTGCCAAAATATTCCTCAGCCCCTGTGTTTTTCAATGGGATAGGTTTAAAGGTTATACAACACATCAGGTTTCCACTTCCTGTCAGAAAATGTCTCAGGGTTTTGCCTGCCAAATGAGTTCTGTTATACTCACAGACACCATTCAAACAGTTTTAGAAACTTTAGAGTGTTTTCTATCCATATATAATAAGTATATGCATATTCTAGTTACTGGGTAGGATTAGTAACCAGATTAAATCGGGTACATTTTTTTATCCAGACGTGCAAATGCTGCCCCCTAGCCCTAACAGGCTAACATACTCTAAATTTATGCTTTCGCCGTAAAACCTTTTTGAAATCGTAAAACGTGGTTAGATTAAGGAGATGTTTATCTTTCAAAGGGTGTAAAATAGTTGTATGTTTGAAAAATTTGAATTTTGACATTTATTTGGATTCAAATTTGCCGCTCTTGAAATGCACCTGCTGTTGATGGAGTGCACCACGGGTGGCACGCTAGCGTCCCACCTAGCCCATAGAGGTTAATATGGTTATGGAACACTATAATTTGTTTACAAGCATGATAGCTGTACTTTTAGTTGATGTTTTACGCAGCTTGTTGCCATTAGCTAATCGGCGTTTCTCAATGAGTTCAAAGCACGTGAATGCATACAACTGGTATTTACGACTTAACAACTGGTAAATTCCCACCTCCCACTTACGAATGCAACATAACACCAAGCATAAGCAGCTGACACAAACAATGTCAATAGGAAGACCAAGATGCTGGACCCTAGTAGACTAAGTCTTATTCTGAAAGGGGTCAGACGGTAGGAAATATTAAAGTCACAGTTCCTACTTTGATGAGGACGGGGGAAAGAGATGGAAATACAAGATTGAATAATGGCTGTTCTGTTTTCCCCTACGTCACCCCACGTTTCAGGACAACATGATGGAAATGGAAGATTGAATAATGGCTGTTCTGTTTTCCCCTCCGTCACCCCACGTTTCAGGACAACATGATGGAAATGGAAGATTGAATAATGGCTGTTCTGTTGTCCCCACCGTCACCCCACGTTTCAGGACAACATGATGGAAATGGAAGATTGAATAATGGCTGTTCTGTTGTCCCCACCGTCACCCCACGTTTCAGGACAACATGATGGAAACGGAAGATGGAATAATGGCTGCTATGTCACCCCACGTTTCAGGACAACATGATGGAAATGGAAGATGGAATAATGGCTGCTATGTCACCCCACGTTTCCACATCTGTTCCTTTGTAAGCGCGGAGTCACTGCGCTGATAGGGAAATGACCTGTTAGTGGTGAGCTCCCACTGCTACGTCTTCCTGGCCGTCATAGTGACCACCTAGCTGTGTCTGTCGGACCAACCTGCTGCACCAGACCAGCCACGACAATGACGGTATTCAGAAAGTAGGGTTTTAGGGCACAGCTTGACACTAATACAAAACGAAGAATGGAAGTAGAAAATGTAATGCAAATGTTCTTGGTGGGAAAGTAGGCCAACCACTTCCTCTAACTACTCAGGTTTTCTTGGAATTTGATAAGTGTTAGCCCTGTGCCTCTGGCTTTGTTATTATTGAGAACATTAGCTATTATAAAGAGACTTTACTGTGACCGTGGGACAGGATTCCTGTTATATAAGGACAAGACAAGACCGTGGGACAGGATTCCTGTTATATAAGGACAAGACAAGACCGTGGGACAGGATTCCTGTTATATAAGGACAAGACAAGACCGTGGGACAGGATTCCTGTTATATAAGGACAAGACAAGTCCGTGGGACAGGATTCCTGTTATATAAGGACAAGACAAGACCGTGGGACAGGATTCCTGTTATATAAGGACAAGACAAGACCGTGGGACAGGATTCCTGTTATATAAGGACAAGACAAGACCGTGGGACAGGATTCCTGTTATATAAGGACAAGACAAGACCGTGGGACAGGATTCCTGTTATATAAGGACAAGACAAGACCGTGGGACAGGATTCCTGTTATATAAGGACAAGACAAGACCGTGGGACAGGATTCCTATTATATAAGGACAAGACAAGACCGTGGGACAGGATACCTGTTATATAAGGACAAGACAAGACCGTGGGACAGGATTCCTGTTATATAAGGACAAGACAAGACCGTGGGACAGGATTCCTGTTATATAAGGACAAGACAAGACCGTGGGACAGGATTCCTGTGAAGACACTGTAAGGACATGGAAGTGTAGTCCCCAGCAGACATGGCAGAGGCGTTAGGAGACCCTTTAAGGCATGTCTGTCTGACTGACCAGCTGCACCAGACCAGCCACGATGATGACGCTCTTCAGAAAGTAGAGTTTTAGGGCACAACTTGATACAAAAAAACTCTAATAAAAAACAGAAAGTAAAAAAGGTAAGGTTATGTTAATAGATAATGCGTGTGGTTCTTGTTAGAAAAGAAGGACAAAGCCTTTCTCACTCAGATTTCCTTGGGATATAGTGTAAGCGCAATGGCTCTGTCTCAGCTGTTGAGATCATTGACAATTTATTTTGCAGACCTTATTGAGATAGTGGGACACGGACAGGGTTCCACTAAGGACATTATAAGGACACTAGGGTGTACAAGTACCAGCAGACATGGCTTTATCATCACACTGAAGGGCTTTACTTCAACAGGTGGACATGTACCTTATACAGTGGCAGCCATTGGAAACGCTTTGATGTCATAGCATATGAGGTTTTTTTGGAGACCCTTTAAAACCTGTTAGGGCTAGGGGGCAGCATTTGCACGTCTGGATAAAAAAATGTACCCGATTTAATCTGGTTACTAATCCTACCCAGTAACTAGAATATGCATATACTTATTATATATGGATAGAAAACACTCTAAAGTTTCTAAAACTGTTTGAATGGTGTCTGTGAGTATAACAGAACTCATTTGGCAGGCAAAACCCTGAGACATTTTCTGACAGGAAGTGTATACCTGATGTGTTGTATTACCTTTAAACCTATCCCATTGAAAAACACAGGGGCTGAGGAATATTTTGGCACTTCCTATTGCTTCCACTAGATGTCACCAGCCTTTACAAAGTGTTTTGAGTCTTCTGGAGGGAGATCTGACCGAACAAGAGCCATGGAACGATGATGTCCCATTAGACACCTGGCGCGCGAGTTCATGTTGGGTACCCTCGTTCCAATACGTTATAAAAGAGTATGCATTCGTCCACCTTGAATATTATTCATGTTCTGGTTAAAAAAGGCCCTAATGATTTATGCTATACAACGTTTGACATGTTTGAACGAACGTAAATATATTTTTTCCCCTCGTTCATGACGAGAAGTCCGGCTGGCTTAGATCATGTGCTAACAAGACAGAGATTTTTGGACATAAATGATGAGCTTTTTTGAACAAAACTACATTCGTTATGGACCTGTGATACCTGGAAGTGACATCTGATGAAGAGAATCAAAGGTAATGGATTATTTACATAGTATTTTCGATTTTAGATCTCCCCAACATGACGTCTAGTCTGTATCGCAACGCGTATTTTTCTGGGCGCAGTGCTCAGATTATTGCAAAGTGTGATTTCCCAGTAAGGTTATTTTTAAATCTGGCAAGTTGATTGCGTTCAAGAGATGTAAATCTATAATTCTTTAAATGACAATATAATATTTTACCAATGTTTTCTAATTTTAATTATTTAATTTGTGACGCTGACTTGACTGCCGGTTATTGGAGGGAAACGATTTCCTCAACATCAATGCCATAGTAAAACGCTGTTTTTGGATATAAATATGAACTTGATAGAACTAAAAATGCATGCATTGTCTAACATAATGTCCTAGGAGTGTCATCTGATGGAGATTGTAAAAGGTTAGTGCATCATTTTAGCTGGTTTTATGGTTTTGGTGACCCTGTCTTTGACTTGACAAAACATTACACACAACTCTTGTAAATGTACTGTCCTAACATACTCTAAATTTATGCTTTCGCCGTAAAACCTTTTTGAAATCGTAAAACGTGGTTAGATTAAGGAGATGTTTATCTTTCAAAGGGTGTAAAATAGTTGTATGTTTGAAAAATTTGAATTTTGACATTTATTTGGATTTAAATTTGCCGCTCTTGAAATGCACCTGCTGTTGATGGAGTGCACCACGGGTGGCACGCTAGCGTCCCACCTAGCCCATAGAGGCTAAGAATGGTCTAATGTTCTGTTGGCCATTAGCCCTGTATGGAATGTTTGTGCACATTCCTCAGAGGAAAACAGGAACCAAGTCGTATACTCAGGCCAGGATTCAAATGGAGGCTGCGTTGGAGAACACTTGACAGTTAAAGGTAATTTCCGATTCAACCGACATCTGCAGCGTTTACCATAAATTCCATCACTGCTGACACAGGAACATTGCCTTTAAAAAGGTCTAAGGGCCCAGGGATGGGTTTCTACTAAGCTGACATAGGGAATTGTTTTAAGATGGTCATACCAAGTATCATTTAGATATTTCATTTGGACTTTTAGGACCCCTGTAAGTAATGAAAACAGATATTTGATTAGACATTGAATTTGGCCTTACTGCTATTAGCCCACAGAAACACATTGAATAACAACAGTTCTGTAAGGTTATACATGTATATGATGTAGCCTACATAGATAACGCATGCAGACACGTGCACAAAAAACACACATGCAAGCACATGTGTCGGATAGCTACGCACGCACACACACATCCACACACAAACACACCCCAATTAATGATGCGATGGAAGTGAGTCAAATGACCAAATTTCCCTCTAGTGACCTCATGGGTGGAACCTTATTAATATGTTTCATCATTTCATCATTAATAAACATTATATTGGTTTAAACTGCGAAAATATGGTGTTTCTGTGTCAAATGGTTTTGTTATATTTCAGTCTTCTGTGATGTATATAAAGTGTAATATTGGGAGGCAAACTCAAAATTAAATACACTATATATATATATATATATATATACACACTATATATGGACACCCATTCAAATTAGTGGATTCGGCTATTTCAGCCACACCCGTTGCTGACAGGTGTATAAAATCGAGCACACGGCCAAGCGATCTCCATAGGAAAACATTGGCAGAAGAAAGGCCCTACTGAAGAGCTCAGTGACTTTCAACGTGGCACCGTCATAGGATGCCACCTTTCCACAAAGTCAGTTCATCACATTTCTGCCCTGCTAGAGCTGCCCCGGTCAACTGTAAGTGCTGTTATTGTGAAATAGAAATGTCTTGGAGCAACAACGGCTCAGCCACGAAGTGGTAGGCCACACAAGCTCACAGAATGGGACCACAGAGTGCTGAAACGGATAGCACGTAAAAATCATCTGTCCTCGGTTGCAACACTCACTACCGAGTTCCAAACTGCCTCTGAAAGCAACGTCAGCACAAACACTGTTCATTGGGAGATTCATGGAATGGGTTTCCATGGCCTGCAGCCGCCACTTTGTAAATGTATTAAACTGGGATAGAGGATCACTCTGTAAATGTATTAAACTGGGATAGAGGATCACTCTGTAAATGTATTAAACTGTGATAGAGGATCACTCTGTAAATGTATTAAACTGGAATAGAGGGTCACTTTGTAAATGTATTAAACTGGGATGGAGGATCACTCTGTAAATGTATTAAACTGTGATAGAGGATCACTATGTAAATGTATTAAACTGGAATAGAGGATCACTCTGTAAATGTATTAAACTGTGATAGAGGATCACTCTGTAAATGTATTAAACTGTGATAGAGGATCACTTTGTAAATGTATTAAACTGGGATAGAGGATCACTCTGTAAATGTATTAAACTGTGATAGAGGATCACTATGTAAATGTATTAAACTGGGATAGAGGATCACTATGTAAATGTATTAAACTGGAATAGAGGATCACTCTGTAAATGTATTAAACTGTGATAGAGGATCACTCTGTAAATGTATTAAACTGGGATAGAGGATCACTCTGTAAATGTATTAAACTGGGATAGAGGATCACTCTGTAAATGTATTAAACTGTGATAGAGGATCACTATGTAAATGTATTAAACTGTGCATTTTAACAATTCCAGTCCCCTTCCTCCTGGGGATACTTATTGAGAAGCTCTGTTCTGAGAAACTCAGTTCTGGTGACCAAATAAAAGTACATTCTACTCCAAAATGTATCAAAATAAAATTATGCTGACACCATCTAAAATATAATTTCCACCTCCAGAAATGAGCCCAATAAGATATTGGTAAACATGATAAATGATTTTAACACATTGGAACAAAAAACCTGTATGGATGGTATATTATCAGCTATTAGCAATAAACATTATCAACTGATGCAGCACAGTGGCTATAAATACATAGCCTGAAGCATGGGGTTTGTCTATATACATTATCACCTGTATCAACTGATGCAGCATAGTGTCTATAAATACATAGGCTGAAGCATGGGGTATGTCTATCTACATTATCACCTGTATCAACTGATGCAGCAGTGTCCACATGGTCTGATAAACACTCCTAACAACCCCACCACTAGGAGGTGTCCACATGGTCTGATAAACACTCCTAACAACCCCACCACTAGGAGGTGTCCACATGGTCTGATAAACACTCCTAACAACCCCACCACTAGGAGGTGTCCACATGGTCTGATAAACACTCCTAACAACCCCACCGCTAGGAGGTGTCCACATGGTCTGATAAACACTCCTAACAACCCCACCGCTAGGAGGTGTCCACATGGTCTGATAAACACTCCTAACAACCCCACCGCTAGGAGGTGTCCACATGGTCTGATAAACACTCCTAACAACCCCACCGCTAGGAGGTGTCCACATGGTCTGATAAACACTCCTAACAACCCCACCACTAGGAGGTGTCCACATGGTCTGATAAACACTCCTAACAACCCCACCACTAGGAGGTGTCCACATGGTCTGATAAACACTCCTAACAACCCCACCACTAGGAGGTGTCCACATGGTCTGATAAACACTCCTAACAACCCCACCGCTAGGAGGTGTCCACATGGTCTGATAAACACTCCTAACAACCCCACCGCTAGGAGGTGTCCACATGGTCTGATAAACACTCCTAACAACCCCACCGCTAGGAGGTGTCCACATGGTCTGATAAACACTTCTAACAACCCCACCGCTAGGAGGTGTCCACATGGTCTGATAAACACTCCTAACAACCCCACCACTAGGAGGTGTCCACATGGTCTGATAAACACTCCTAACAACCCCACCACTAGGAGGTGTCCACATGGTCTGATAAACACTCCTAACAACCCCACCGCTAGGAGGTGTCCACATGGTCTGATAAACACTCCTAACAACCCCACCACTAGGAGGTGTCCACATGGTCTGATAAACACTCCTAACAACCACACCACTAGGAGGTGTCCACATGGTCTGATAAACACTCCTAACATCACCACCACTAGGAGGTGTCCACATGGTCTGATAAACACTCCTAACAACCCCACCACTAGGTGGTGTCCACATGGTCTGATAAACACTCCTAACAACCCCTCCACTAGGAGGTGTCCACATGGTCTGATAAACACTCCTAACAACCCCACCACTAGGAGGTGTCCACATGGTCCTAAATCACACCGTTTCCTCATTTTGTATCACATTCCAATGATAAAACTGGTCATGTTGCCTAGTGGTTAGAGTGTTGGGAATGTAGCTGAAAGGTCACTGGTTTGAATACCTGAGCTGTCAAGGTGTAAATCTGTCTATGTGCCGTTAAGCAAGGCACTTAACCCTAATTTGCTCCAAGGGAACCGTACTACTATGGCTGACCCTGTAAAACAACACATTTCACTGCACCAATATGGTGTTTGTGACAATAAAACATTTTATGTATTTTTCTCTCAATTACAACAATTCATTTAACAATGCTGGTAACAGATCTTGATGACATTCCTCCAAGGACACCTTGACTTGCATTACATTCTCACTGCAGAAAAATATTCTCATGTTATTGAACCATAAATTGTACATATATGTGTTAGATAATAACCCTGGATGATGAATGTGTGAACTATCTTGTCATCTTTTTGGGTAACCACAATGGAACATTCTAGTCTTGAAGGACATGAACTGGCAGAACAGGTTTCAGCAAAGTATGGAGTCATTGTTTTCAGGAAGGTGTACCCATGGCCAGTGGTGTAAAGTACTTCAGTAAAAATACTATAAAGTACTACATAAGTCGTTTTTTGGGGGGTATCTGTACTTTACTTTTGAATTTATATTTTTGATAACTTTACATCACTACATTCCCAAAGAAAATAATGTACTTTTTAATCTATACATTTTACCTGACACCCAAAAGTACTCGTTACATTTTGAAAGCTTAGCAGGAAAGGAAAATTGTCTAATTCACTTATCAAGACAACACATGGTCATCTCTACTGCCTCTGATCTGGCGGAGTCAGGAAACACAAATGCATCTTTTGTAAATTACGTCTTCGTTTTGGTATGTGCCCCCTATCCATACATTTAAAAAAACAAGATAATGGTGACGCCTGCTTTGCTTAATAGAAGGAATTTGAAACGATTTATACTTTTAATTTTACTTTTCATACTTAAGTATATTTAGAACCAAATATTTTTAGACTTTTACTCAGGTATGACAATTGGATACTTTTTCCACAACTGTCTATGATGATAGGAGAGACAGGAGGCAGACTAAGAGCAAGGGCAGCCACCTGAACTACTGCCCTAGAAAAGACAAGGAGCAGTCTACACAAACAGCCACCTGAACTACTGCCCTAGAAAAGACAAGGAGCAGTCTACACAAACAGCCACCTGAACTACTGCCCTAGAAAAGACAAGGAGCAGTCTACACAAACAGCCACCTGAACTACTGCCCTAGAAAAGACAAGGAGCAGTCTACACACACAGCCACCTGAACTACTGCCCTAGAAAAGACAAGGAGCAGTCTACACACACAGCCACCTGAACTACTGCCCTAGAAAAGACAAGGAGCAGTCTACACAAACAGCCACCTGCACTACTGCCCTAGAAAAGACAAGGAGCAGTCTACACAAACAGCCACCTGCACTACTGCCCTAGAAAAGACAAGGGGCATCTACACAAACAGTGAATCTGAGAAAAATGGTTTCAAGTTTGTTTTTTAGTCCATGCATATCAACCATGACCACTGATCTGACCTATGACCCCTAAAACACAAAAGAAAAGTGCAATATCTAGAAATCTGAATGTGTTTATCCAGCTTTCTTGTTGTTTTTCTGTTTGATGGAACTAGTTGAGAGTTCTGTGTTATTTCTTATTTTATGTACCTTTATTTAACCAGGTAGGCCAGTTGAGAACAAGTTCTCATTTACAACTGCGACCTGGCCAAGATAAAGGAAAGCAGTGTGACACAAACAACACAGAGTTACACATGGAATAAATGTCACGTCCTGACCAGTAAAAGGGGTTATTTGTTATTGTAGTTTGGTCAGGGCGTGGCAGGGGGGTGTTTGTTTTGTGTGTTTCGGGGTTTTGATGTATGTTCTATATTTTCTATTTCTATGTTTATTCTAGGTTTCTCTTTCTATGTTGTGTTTTTTCAATGACCTCCAATTAGAGGCAGCTGGTGGTTGTTGTCTCTAATTGGAGGCCATATTTAGTGTGTTCGTTTTCACTTGTGTTTGTGGGTGGTTGTTTCCGGTTTAGTCTGTGCACCTTACTGGACTGTTATCGTCGTTATTTTGTTTGAGTGTGTTTACCTTCAATAAATACGAAGATGAGCAATATACCCGCTGCATATTGGTCCGATGATTTTTCCTCTTCAGACGAAGAAGTTTATGACAATAAACAAATGTACAGTCAATAACGCAATAGAAAAGTCTATATACAGTGTGTGCAAATGTAGTAAGATTAGGGAGGTAAGGCAATAAATAGGCCAGAGTGGAGAAATAATTACAATTTAGCAATTAAACACTGGAATGATAGATGTGCAGAAGATGAATGTGCAAGTAGAGATACTGGGGTGCAAAGGATAAAGGAAATTACAAAATGGGGATGAGGTAGTTGGTTGGGCAATGTACAGATGGGCTATGTACAGGTGCAATGATCGGTAAGCTGCTCTGATAGCTGATGCTTAAAGTTAATGAGGGAGATATAAGACTCCAGCTTCAGTGATTTTTGCAGTTCGTTCCAGTCATTGGCAGCAGGGAACTGGAAGGAAAGGTGGACAAATGAGGAATTGGCTTTGGGGGTGACCAGTGAGATATACCTGCTGGAGCGCGTGCTACTGGTGGGTGCTGCTATTGTGACCAGTGAGCTGAGATAAGGCAGGGCTTTACCTAGCAAAGGCTTATAGATGACCTGGAGCCAGTGGGTTTGGCGATGAATATGAAGTGAGGGCCAGCCAATGAGAGCATACAGGTCGCAGTGATGGGTAGTATATCGGGCTTTTGGTGACAAAACGGATGGCACTGTGGTAGACTACATCCAATTTGCTGAGTAGAGTGTTGGAGGCTATATTGTAAATGACATCGCCGAAGTCAAGGATCGGTAGGATAGTCAGTTTTACGAGGGTATGTTTCACAGCATGAGTAAAGGATGCTTTGTTGCGAAATAGGACGCCGATTCTAGATTTAACTTTGGATTGGAGATGTTTGATGTGAGTCTGGAAGGAGAGTTTACAGTCTAACCAGACACATAGGTATTTATAGTTGTCCACATATTCTAAGTCAGAAACGTCCAGAGTAGTGATGCTGGATGGGCGGGTGCAGGCAGCGATCGGTTGAAGAGCATACATTTAGTTCTACTAGCGTTTAAGAGCAGTTGGAGGCCTCAGAAGGAGAGTTGTATGGCATTGAAGCTCATCTGGAGGTTAGTTAACACAGTGTCCAAAGAGGGGCCAGAAGTATACAGAATGGTGTCGTCTGCGTAGAGGTGGATCAGAGAATCACCAGCAGCAAGAGCAACATCATTGATGTATACAGAGAAAAGAGTCGGCCCAAGAATTGAAACCTGTGGCACCCCCATAGAAACTGCCAGAGGTCCGGACAACAGGCCCTCCGATTTCACACACTGAACTCTATCTGAAAAGTAGTTGGTGAACCAGGCAAGGCAATCATTTGAGAAACCAAGGCTGTTGAGTCTGCTGATAAGAATACGGTGATTGACAGAGTCGAAAGCCTTGGCCAGGTCGATGAAGACGGCTGCACAGTATTGTCTTTTATCAATGGCGGTTATGATATCGTTGAGGACCTTGAGCGTTGCTGAGGTGCACCCATGATCAGCTCTGAAACCAGATTGCATAGCGGAGAAGGTACGGTGGAATTCTAGATGGTCGGTGATCTGTTTATTAACTTGGCTTTCGAAGACTTTAGAAAGGCAAGGTCGGATAGATATAGGTCTGTAACAGTTTGGGTCTAGAGTGTCACCCCCTTTGAAGAGGGGGCTTTCCAGTCTTTAGCGATCTCAGACGATACGAAAGAGAGGTTGGACAGGCTAGTTATGTAGTTGTGTTTTCATGTTTTGAATGTTGTATTGTAGTAGGCCTAACCCTCACCAATTATTCTGGTGATGGAGAGAGACACCAGACAAGACACAGAGACAGCAACAGACGACACAGAGAAAGTGATGGAGAGAGGCAGAGGAGGGGAGTGTACAGTAGACTGTATTACTTATAGCTGCTATAGGGGTTCTAATTACTGCACTGTTTGTGAGTCGGTGTGTGTGTGTGTGTGTGTGTGTGTGTGTGTGTGTGTGTGTGTGTGTGTGTGTGTGTGTGTGTGTGTGTGTGTGTGTGTGTGTTTGTGTGTGTGTGTGTGTGTGTGTGTGTGTGAGTGTGGTGTGTGTGTGTGTGTGTGTGTGTGTGTGTGTGTGTGTGTGTGTGTGTGTGTGTGTGTGTGTGTGTGTGTGTGTGTGTGTGTGTGTGTGTGAGAGGGTGTTTTGGTACTGTAGGATTCTTTAATCAATGTGGCTCATTGGACAGGTCAGAGTCTCAACACAATTGAAAATTTACCATCAATAAAACACCAAATGCTGTAATTTCTTGTGGAAGAATGGTGTCACATCCCTCCAATAGACTTCCAGACAGTTGTAGAATGTTTGCCAAGGCTCATTGTAAGAGCTGTAAAGAGAGAGGGATTCGGAGAGAGAACAGGCAGAACCTGATATGTAAATGAGCAGAGCAAACGAAAGTAACTTTCGACGACCGAATGATCATTCAGACTCTGTTTCTATTGAGAGATAAAAGGTAAGACGACGATTGTCATGTGTATTAATATAGTTGATGATATTGTTGTGTGTATTAATATAGTTGATGATATTGTTGTGTGTATTAATATAGTTGATGGTATTGTTATGTGTATTCATATAGTTGATGGTATTGTTATGTGTATTAATATAGTTGATGATATTGTAATGTGTATTAATATAGTTGATGATATTGTTGTGTGTATTCATATAGTTGATGGTATTGTTATGTGTATTCATATAGTTGATGATATTGTTGTGTGTATTAATATAGTTGATGATATTGTTGTGTGTATTAATATAGTTAATGATATTGTTATGTGTATTAATATAGTTAGTTAGTTAGTTAGTTAGTTAGTTAGTTTCAGGAAGGTGCAACCATGGTGATAGGAGAGACAGGAGGAAGACTAAGGGAAAGGGATAACAAACCAGGGTCACCATACTACTGGCTGACCCTGTACAACAACACATTACACTGCACCTATCATACTACTGTCTGACCCTGTACAACAACACATTACACTGCACCTATCATACTACTGTCTGACCCTGTACAACAACACATTACACTGCACCTATCATACTACTGTCTGACCCTGTACAACAACACATTACACTGCACCTATCATACTACTGTCTGACCCTGTACAACAACACATTACACTGCACCTATCATACTACTGTCTGACCCTGTACAACAACACATTACACTGCACCTATCATACTACTGTCTGACCCTGTACAACAACACATTACACTGCACCTATCATACTACTGTCTGACCCTGTACAACAACACATTACACTGCACCTATCATACTACTGTCTGACCCTGTACAACAACACATTACACTGCACCTATCATACTACTGTCTGACCCTGTACAACAACACATTACACTGCACCTATCATACTACTGTCTGACCCTGTACAACAACACATTACACTGCACCTATCATACTACTGTCTGACCCTGTACAACAACACATTACACTGCACCTATCATACTACTGTCTGACCCTGTACAACAACACATTACACTGCACCTATCATACTACTGTCTGACCCTGTACAACAACACATTACACTGCACCTATCATACTACTGTCTGACCCTGTACAACAACACATTACACTGCACCTATCATACTACTGTCTGACCCTGTACAACAACACATTACACTGCACCTATCATACTACTGTCTGACCCTGTACAACAACACATTACACTGCACCTATCATACTACTGTCTGACCCTGTACAACAACACATTACACTGCACCTATCATACTACTGTCTGACCCTGTACAACAACACATTACACTGCACCTATCATACTACTGTCTGACCCTGTACAACAACACATTACACTGCACCTATCATACTACTGTCTGACCCTGTACAACAACACATTACACTGCACCTATCATACTACTGTCTGACCCTGTACAACAACACATTACACTGCACCTATCATACTACTGTCTGACCCTGTATAACAACACATTACACTGCACCTATCATACTACTGTCTGACCCTGTACAACAACACATTACACTGCACCTATCATACTACTGTCTGACCCTGTATAACAACACATTACACTGCACCTATCATACTACTGTCTGACCCTGTACAACAACACATTACACTGCACCTATCATACTACTGTCTGACCCTGTACAACAACACATTACACTGCACCTATCATACTACTGTCTGACCCTGTACAACAACACATTACACTGCACCTATCATACTACTGTCTGACCCTGTACAACAACACATTACACTGCACCTATCATACTACTGTCTGACCCTGTATAACAACACATTACACTGCACCTATCATACTACTATGGCTGACCCTGTACAACAACACATTACACTGCACCTATCATACTACTATGGCTGACCCTGTACAACAACACATTACACTGCACCTATCATACTACTGTCTGACCCTGTACAACAACACATTACACTGCACCTATCATACTACTGTCTGACCCTGTACAACAACACATTACACTGCACCTATCATACTACTGTCTGACCCTGTACAACAACACATTACACTGCACCTATCATACTACTGTCTGACCCTGTACAACAACACATTACACTGCACCTATCATACTACTATGGCTGACCCTGTATAACAACACCTATCATACTACTATGGCTGACCCTGTATAACAACACATTTCACTGCACCTATCATACTACTGTCTGACCCTGTACAACAACACATTACACTGCACCTATCATACTACTATGGCTGACCCTGTAAAACAACACATTACACTGCACCAATCCGCTGTCTGTGACAATAAAACATTTTAAAAGCAAGCTAACATAGAAAATGACAGCATTGATTTTTTTTTAAATATAACAACAGTTAATTTAACAATGCTGGTTATAAATCTTGTTGACATTCATCCAAGGACAGCTTGACTTGCATTACATTCTCACTGCAGAAAAATATTCTCATGAAATCACATGATTTCTAGTTAGAGAAAAGGATTCCTGTTAACACGGCCTGCTACAAGCAGGAAACAAGTTGTGGACCAACCAGAAATGTAACATATCTGTTTGACAGTAACCCTGGATGATGAATGTGTGAACTATCTTGTCATCTTTTTGGGTAACCACAATGGAACATTCTAGTCTTTAAGGACATGAACTGGCAGAACAGGTTTCAGCAACGTATGGAGTCATTGTTTTCAGGAAGGTGTACCCATGGCCAGTGGTGTAAAGAACTTCAGTAAAAATATTATAAAGTACTACATAAGTTGTTTTTTGGGGGGTATCTGTACTTTACTTTTGAATTTATATTTTTGCTAATTTTACATCACTACATTCCCAAAGAAAATAATGTACTTTTTAATCTATACATTTTACCTGATACCCAAAAGTACTCGTTACATTTTGAATGCTTAGACAGGACAGGAAAATGGTCTAATTCACTTATCAAGACAACACATGGTCATCTCTACTGCCTCTGATCTGGCGGAGTCAGGAAACACAAATGCATCTTTTGTAATTACATCTTCGTTTTGGTATGTGCCCCCTATCCATACATTTTAAAAAACAAGATAATGGTGACACCTGCTTTGCTTAATAGAAGGAATTTGAAACGATTTATACTTTTAATTTTACTTTTCATACTTGAGTATATTTAGATCCAAATATTTTTTGACTTTTACTCAGGTATGACAATTGGGTACTTTTTCTACAACTGTCTATGATGATCGGAGAGACAGGAGGCAGACTAAGAGCAAGGACAGCCACCTGAACTACTGCCCTAGAAATACAAGGAGCAGTCTACACAAACAGCCACCTGAACTACTGCCCTAGAAAAGACAAGGAGCAGTCTACACAAACAGCCACCTGAACTACTGCCCTAGAAAAGACAAGGAGCAGTCTACACAAACAGCCACCTGAACTACTGCCCTAGAAAAGACAAGGAGCAGTCTACACAAACAGCCACCTGAACTACTGCCCTAGAAAAGACAAGGAGCAGTCTACACAAACAGCCACCTGAACTACTGCCCTAGAAAAGACAAGGAGCAGTCTACACAAACAGTGAATCTGAGAAAAATGGTTTCAAGTTTGTTTTTTAGTCCATGCATAACAACCATGACCACTGATCTGACCTATGACCCCTAAAACGCAAAAGAAAAGTGTAACATCTAGAAATCTGAATGTGTTTATCCAGCTTTCTAGTTGTTTTTCTGTTTGATGGAACTAGTTGAGAGTTCTGTGTTATTTCTTATTTTATGTACCTTTATTTAACCAGGTAGGCCAGTTGAGAACAAGTTCTCATTTATAACTGCGACCTGGCCAAGATAAAGCAAAGCAGTGTGACACAAACAACACAGAGTTACACATGGGATAAATGTCACGTCCTGACCAGTAAAAGGGGTTATTTGTTATTGTAGTTTGGTCTGGGCGTGGCAGGGGGGTGTTTGTTTTGTGTGTTTCGAGGTTTTGATGTATGTTCTATATTTTCTATTTCTATGTTTATTCTAGGTTTCTCTTTCTATGTTGTGTTTTTTCAATGACCTCCAATTAGAGGAAGCTGGTGGTTGTTGTCTCTAATTGGAGGCCATATTTAGTGTGTTCATTTTCACTTGTGTTTGTGGGTGGTTGTTTCCGGTTTAGTCTGTGCACCTTACTGGACTGTTATCGTCGTTATTTTGTTTGAGTCTGTTTACCTTCAATAAATACGAAGATGAGCAATATACCCGCTGCATATTGGTCCGATGATTTCTCCTCTTCAGACGATGAAGTTTATGAAAATTAACAAACGTACAGTCAATAACACAATAGAAAAGTCTATATACAGTGTGTGCAAATGTAGTAAGATTAGGGAGGTAAGGCAATAAATAGGCCAGAGTGGAGAAATAATTACAATTTAGCAATTAAACACTGGAGTGATAGATGTGCAGAAGATGAATGTGCAAGTAGAGATACTGGGGTGCAAAGGATAAAGGAAATTACAAAATGGGGATGAGGTAGTTGGTTGGGCAATGTACAGATGGGCTATGTACAGGTGCAATGATCGGTAAGCTGCTCTGATAGCTGATGCTTAAAGTTAATGAGGGAGATATAAGACTCCAGCTTCAGTGATTTTTGCAGTTCGTTCCAGTCATTGGCAGCAGGGAACTGGAAGGAAAGGTGGACAAATGAGGAATTGGCTTTGGGGGTGACCAGTGAAATATACCTGCTGGAGTGCATGCTACGAGTGGGTGCTGCTATGGTGACCAGTGAGCTGAGATAAGGCAGGGCTTTACCTAGCAAAGGCTTATAGATGACCTGGAGCCAGTGGGTTTGGCGATGAATATGAAGTGAGGGCCAGCCAACGAGAGCATACAGGTCGCAGTGATGGGTAGTATATTGCGCTTTGGTGACAAAACGGATGGCACTGTGATAGACTGCATCCAATTTGCTGAGTAGAGTGTTGGAGGCTATTTTGTAAATGACATCGCCGAAGTCAAGGATCGGTAGGATAGTCAGTTTTACAAGGGTATGTTTGGCAGCATGAGTGAAGGAGGCTTTGTTGTGAAATAGGACGCCGATTCTAGATTTAATTTTGGATTGGAGATGCTTAATGTGAGTCTGTAAGGAGAGTTTACAGTCTAACCAGACACCTAGGTATTTATAGTTGTCCACATATTCTAAGTCAGAACTGTCCAGAGTAGTGATGCTGGACAGGAGGGCAGGTGCAGGCAGCGATCGGTTGAAGAGCATGCATTTAGTTTTACTTGCATTTAAGAGCAGTTGGAGGCCTCAGAAGGAGAGATGTATGGCATTGAAGCTCGTCTGGAGGGTTGTTAATACAGTGTCCAAAGAAGGGCCAGAAGTATACAGAATGGTGTCGTCTGCGTAGAGGTGGATCAGAGAATCACCAGCAGCAAGAGCAACATCATTGATGTATACAGAGAAAAGAGTCGGCCCGAGAATTGAATTGAACCCTGTGGCACCCCCATAGAGACTGCCAGAGGTCCGGACAACAGGCCCTCCGATTTGACACACTGAACTCTATCTGAGAAGTAGTTGGTGAACCAGGCGAGGCAGTAATTTGAGAAACCAAGGCTGTTGAGTCTGCTGATAAGAATACGGTGATTGACAGAGTCGAAAGCCTTGGCCAGGTCGATGAAGACGGCTGCACAGTATTGTCTTTTATCAATGGCGGTTATGATATCGTTGAGGACCTTGAGCGTGGCTGAGGTGCACCCATGATCAGCTCTGAAACCAGATTGCATAGCGGAGAAGGTACGGTGGAATTCTAGATGGTCGGTGATCTGTTTATTAACTTGGCTTTCGAAGACTTTAGAAAGGCAGGGTAGGATACATATAGGTCTATAACAGTTTGGGTCTAGAGTGTCACCCCCTTTGAAGAGGGGGCTTTCCAGTCTTTAGCGATCTCAGACGATATGAAAGAGAGGTTGGACAGGCTAGTTATGTAGTTGTGTTTTCATGTTTTGAATGTTGTATTGTAGTAGGCCTAACCCTCACCAATTATTCTGGTGATGGAGAGAGACACCAGACAAGACATAGAGACAGCAACAGACGACACAGAGAAAGTGATGGAGAGAGGCAGAGGAGGGGAGTGTACAGTAGACTGTATTACTTATAGCTGCTATAGGGGTTCTAATTACTGCACTGTTTGTGAGTCGGTGTGTGTGTGTGTGTGTGTGTGTGTGTGTGTGTGTGTGTGTGTGTGTGTGTGTGTGTGTGTGTGTGTGTGTGTGTGTGTGTGTGTGTGTGTGTGTGTGTGTGTGTGTGTGTGTGAGTGAGAGGGTGTTTTGGTACTGTAGGATTCTTTAATCAATGTGGCTCATTGGACAGGTCAGAGTCTCAACACAATTGAAAACTTACCATCAATTAAACACCAAATGATGTAATTTATTGTGGAAGAATGGTGTCACATCCCTCCAATAGACTTCCAGACAGTTGTAGAATGTTTGCCAAGGCTCATTGTAAGAGCTGTAAAGAGAGAGGGACTCGGAGAGAGAACAGGCAGAACCTGATATGTAAATGAGCAGAGCAAACGAATGTAACTTTCAACGACCGAATGATCATTCAGACTCTGTTTCTATTGAGAGATAAAAGGTAAGACGACGATTGTTGTGTGTATTCATATAGTTGGTGATATTGTTGTGTGTATTCATATAGTTGATGATATTGTTATGTGTATTCATATAGTTGATGGTATTGTTGTGTATATTAATATAGTTGATGATATTGTTATGTGTATTAATATAGTTGATGATATTGTTGTGTGTATTAATATAGTTGATGGTATTGTTGTGTGTATTAATATAGTTGATGATATTGTTATGTGTATTAATATAGTTGATGATATTGTTGTGTGTATTAATATAGTTGATGATATTGTTGTGTGTATTAATATAGTTGATGGTATTGTTATGTGTATTAATATAGTTAATTATGTTTTTGGTGGACAGTTTTATAATAGTCCTATTCTCCATAAAATGTATTTGATATAAATTAGATGCGTGGGGTGAATTCGTTCTGTGCCCATCTGTGTGCCCCAGGGTGATCGCTCCTACACTATCTACAATCTAAAAGGGTTCTTTGCTGTCCCCATAGGAGAACCCTTTGTAGAATCCTTTTTTTGGTACTAGGTAGAACACTTTTGGGTTCCGTGAAGAACCCTTTCCACAGAGGGTTTTACATGGAAGCCAGACGGGTTCTACCTGGAACCCAAAAGCGTTCTCCTATGGGGACGGCCGGAGGACCCGTTTGGAACCCTTTATTCTAAGAGTGTACTGTATCATAGGTCTATAGACTTGTCTTCTCAAAACAGGCTTAAAACACAACTAGCAACAAACAAACATTTTCTCTTTATAATCTACAGTTAACTCTTTTCACTCAGGAAGGTATGTTGTGTGAAAGAGAGACAAATAAATAATGTTCGAGAGACTAACAACAACTTACACTTCCTCAAAACAGTTTGTGGTATTCATTAGTGCCCACCGTAGCAAAACGTTTGGCAACAGAAACCGTTTAGGTCACATTGTACAGCGTTTAGAGTAAACGGTTCATGTTTTATTTAACATCTTAAAACTGTTGGCTGTGGAGTAAACTAATGAATACAACCCAGGTTGTCGCCTACGACTCGGCATGTTGATACCTGCCTCTTGCTGAAACCTGAACGTAGCCTGAGGGGTATACTATGATACAGGCTTGATATACTGGTTTTCTAAAGCTAGCCAGCTTCAGTTAGCTTCACATTCCAGCTCAGGCCTCACCCATCAGAATATACAGAACAGAACAGAAAAAAATCACAATGAAGTTTCAAGGTGAGAATCCTGCCAGGGATTATTGTAAAGTGTGTAGATAAATTAAATGTAATGTTAGTATAGTGAATGACAGTAAAACACTCCTAACGGTCTACTACTACTGAGACAGGTTGGTGTAATGTTAGTATAGTGAATGACAGTAAAACACTCCTAACAGTCTACTACTACTGAGACAGGTTGGTGTAATGTTAGTATAGTGAATGACAGTAAAACACTCCTAACAGTCTACTACTACTGAGACAGGTTGGTGTCAGTTTAATCAGACAAAATGGAGCTGACTGGATGTGGTCAAGTCAAATTCAATATATCAATATTCAGATACTATAGTTCAGGTGCGACCTGGGTTCACTTCCCTGCCCAGCTGTTTGCTACATTGGTGTCAGAAGTGGTATGGTGTCTGTGAGGTCATCAGAATGGACCGGATGTGTGAGGGGTCTGAGTAGCTGAAGCACGGGACTAATTAACACTGATACTGGGTTAACCCTATTGATACTGATACTGGGTTAACACTATTAATACTGATACTGGGTTAACCCTATTAATACTGATACTGGGTTAACCCTATTAATACTGATACTGGGTTAACCCTATTGATACTGATACTGGGTTAACCCTATTGATACTGATACTGGGTTAACACTATTAATACTGATGCTGGGTTAACCCTATTGATACTGATACTGGGTTAACACTATTGATACTGATACTGGGTTAACACTATTAATACTGATACTGGGTTAACACTATTGATACTGATACTGGGTTAACACTATTAACACTGATACTGGGTTAACCCTATTGATACTGATACTGGGTTAACCCTATTAATACTGATACTGGGTTAACCCTATTGATACTGATACTGGGTTAACCCTATTGATACTGATACTGGGTTAACACTATTGATACTGGGTTAACACTATTGATACTGATACTGGGTTAACCCTATTTATACTGATACTGGGTTAACACTATTGATACTGATACTGGGTTAACACTATTGATACTGATACTGGGTTAACCCTATTGATACTGATACTGGGTTAACCCTATTGATACTGATACTGGGTTAACACTATTAATACTGATACTGGGTTAACACTATTGATACTGATACTGGGTTAACAATATTAATACTGATACTGGGTTAATCTTACTTGGGGCGGCAGGTAGCTGCGCTCCAACGCTCTAGAGCGTTGGATTAGTAACCGAAAGGCTGCAAGATCAAATCCCTGAGCTGACAAGGTAAAAATCGGTTGTTTACCCCTGAACAAGGCAGTTAACCCACTGTTCCTAAGCCATCATTGAAAATAAGAATTTGTTCTTAACCGACTTGCCTAGTAAAATAAATAAATAAATACTGGGTTAACCCTATTTGTGCGATGCATAGGGTGTTTTCCTTGTTCACCAGCGACCTGGGTTCACTGCCCTGCACCACTGTTTGCTACAATATTAATATCATAGACTATCTGTTAAACGAAGAGACACCACAATATGAGTGAAAGGATTTCAGGATAATATCAGTGAGTGTTGATTTAGAGTTGTCTTCTGGGTTCATCCTTGTAGCTGCCTTTATCAACAGGGTGAAATGTAACAAATGACATCAGAGTTGGGAGGTAACCAGGTCCCTGTTTAAATCACCATGACAACCATGTCATTATTTCTCCAGAGCAGCAAGGGAATCTAGAGACTCAACCTTTGTAGAATCACAATCACCTTTATTCACCAAGTACATTTGCACGTACATATGTAGGATCTTAATTTGAGCCAGTTTACTACAGCAGGAAAATATTCCTGCAGCAACAAGAAATGTGAATTATCATGGGGATTATAATTAATGGACATTTTTGTAGGGGTTGATACTTAAGTCTGATATCTCTAAGTGGAAATTACAAACTTCAGAAGCCTTTTTAATCCTCAAATACACTACAAGTTTTACATTTCCTGCATTGCAGGAACGTTCTTCTGCAGTAGGGAGTGATCAAAATAAGATCCTACATCTGTACACATAATTTTACATGGTGAATAACATACAGCTGGCAGGTTTTACGCTTTTTCGATAGTACACCGATCTCTGGTAAGACAAGGGGTGGCGGTTTATGTATATTTGTATGTATGTGTATATAGCCTCAACTATTGTTATTTTACTGCTGCTGTTTAATTTTTGTTACTTTTTATGTCTATTTTTTTCTTATGTGTTTTTTATTTAACACCTATTTTTCTTAAAACTTGTTGGTTAAGAGCTTGTAAGTAAGCATTTCACTGTAAGGTCTACAACTGTGGTATTCGGTGCATGTGGCAAATAAAATGTAAATAAATAAAATGTGAATATATTTGATAGACAACATTTAGAGGCAGAATACAGACAGAAGAGTTATAACATTATACACAGCTAGATAGAGTGAGCATAGAACTATATGAGAATACATTTTTATTTTATTTTATTTAACCTTTATTTAACTAGGCAAGTCAGTTAAGAACAAATTCTTATTTACAATGATGGCCCAGGGGCGAAAATCTGATATCAACTTTGGAGGGGACAATTACATTACATTTTCTCAAGAGCAATTCCTGAGGGGGACACCAAAAGTAGTGCTGTAACACATAGCCTACGTTTAATATGGTAAATGTATATTGAGGAACCAAAGAAATAAGGTGTTTGCCGTACTCCTAACTACCGGTACCCAAAACTACACAACTAATCACAACAGCAATACCATTGCCTTTAACACATCTTAGTTCAGTCACCAGTTTAAGTTGAGAGTGGGGGTATCCATGGCATTTTCCAATTATGTTCCTATTTTACAAGTAAAAAAAATTGAGAACCTTTCATAATGTTGCCAAACAAAGACTCAACAAACTTACCTGAGACTCCCTGTCTCTGCCAGTCTGTCCCTGCATATCTGTCCCCAACTCTGCTGTCTGTGTGCCATCTGTTGCCTGCTCTGCCTAATGACATCATTGTGAAACATTTCCATTAGAATTTCATTTCTTTCTTATGAACATTTTATCAACTAGTCTTTGAGATATTAGGCTACGAGGGTTCTTACTTTGCGTTTTGGTGTACTGAAAAATACTCTGATGTCCGTCTTTTTTCTGCCATTTTTCTGCCATTTTTCTACCTGGTTGGCTACACACACACAGTATGTAGGTTATTTACAGTAGGAGATGGGCTTCTATCATCTTATCTTCTATCATTCTATATGGGCTTCGATCTAAAAGGTAGCTAGCAAATGTGAAACGGATTGCAGTGACAAGAGTTGACAGCTGTATGAGTTCACCATTTACACAACATATGCTGCAACCTTTTGTAATTTTAATCGTTTGTTTCATATTGGCTGGCTTCTAACAATAGCTGAATTTGCAAAGCTAGCGAGCACCAATTCAGTGGTGTTTGCTATAATCTTTGCTACCCAGGTTAAATAAAGGTGAAATAAAATATATTAATAAAAGTTCCCTTGCGACAATTTAGCTTTTGCAACGAGACCATTAAATATATTTAAAACAATGGTAGAAGAGAGTGAAGTTCTGTTCAGTTTATCGCTAACCTTATCACAGGGACTTTGAAGCACTAACTTACATGCATGCTGATCTTGGAATAAATTGACGATAGCAAAGATTCCATCTTTGACGACGCCACATACATGGAATAGGTACTAGCTAGCTTAATAGTTAATATTTGCGCGCTAGCTCTGCATATTCAGCTAGTGTGTGTGCGCGATTGACTGGATTAACCTCACGTCAGTTACGTGTATTGAGTGCCTTTCAGACAGTAGATACGACCTCTACGTTACCTCGCAAGCTAAGGAACTGGCAGTGGATCAAACCATTGTGAGGCAAAGGGTGGGGGGGGTCGCAATCTTTTGAAACTTAAGAACAAGCTATTAAGTGTCTATAATCAGCACAATTGCTTTCATTGCATATTATTAATATTATTTAAATTACATAGTTATGTTTCAGTGATATATTGGGGGGGACAAATCATATTTTTCCCAGGATGGGGGGGTTGTGTCCCCCCCGTCCCCCCTGGCATTTCCGCCCCTGTGATGGCCTACCGGGGAACAGTGGGTAACCTGCCTTGTTCAGGGGCAGAACAACCGAATTTTACCTTGTCAGCTTGGAGATTCGATGCAGCAACATTTCAGTTACTAGCCCAATACTCTAACAACTAGGCTACCTGCCACCCCCATTAAAAGTGTGTGGTTGTTAACAAGTGTTAAAAAAAACTGTACATATAGGCATACAACTACAATTAAAACATATATATTAATAAAGACACTGTATATTCATAACGCTAGCAAAACTTATTTTAGATTGTTGTTGCAAAGGCTTCTGTTAATTTCACCCAAAAATGTGGGTCTTTTCTCATGAAGTCAAAATAAAATCTGCTACAATAATTTTTGTAAATATTTGCAGGTATTGAGTGTGAGATTTTGTTGCCTGAGATGTCTGTCTGTTTAGTGCTGCATGCTTGATATTGCTGACCCCTTATTGGGAGGTGGCTTACTAGTTTGTATATTGTACTGATTCATATGGATACCTGTCCATACATTGGCTGTAAAAGTGTATAAAAACAGAAAAGCATATAACTGTAGCTATGTGGTCTTTACTTGAGTGTGTTTCAGCAGGGTGAGGTCAGAGAGATGCTTCCAAGTCACTGTTTTTCTGAACTCATAAAATCCTTTACACAATCTGATGGGATGGATGTTCAACCCCATTAAAATGACCATAAGGTCAATATAGAACCTTTAAGTTAAGACCTCACAGATCTGTTCATGGCAAAGCAGTTCAATGAATGATACTAATTGATTCTGTGACAGTATTCATAAAGAGTAGGACAGCTGATCTAGGATCAGTTAAGTATTTTAGATCATAATGTATTAGATTACATGGAGTGGGGGACCTGATCCTAGATCATAATGAATCAGATTACATGGAGAGGGGGAACCTGATCCTAGATCATAATGAATCAGATTACATGGAGAGGAGGGACCTTATCCTAGATCATAATGAATCAGATTACATGGAGAGGGGGGGACCTGATCCTAGATCATAATGAATCAGATTACATGGAGAGGGAGGACCTGATCCTAGATCATAATGAATCAGATTACATGGAGAGGGGGGGACCTGATCCTAGATCATAATGAATCAGATTACATGGAGAGGGGGGACCTGATCCTGATTCAGCACTCCTCCTTTGAGACACTGCCTTTATGATTAAGGAATGCTGTTGTAAAGTGTAGTTACAGCAGGTGTTTACTGCCATCTAGTGGAAGATACCAATAAAACACTTTATTTTCAGGGTGGGGAGACGCCTGATTGAAACCGAAAGTAAAGTTGTTCTTTTGTTCAGGATCCATTTTGAGACGACAGAGCAGAAAACACTACATGGAGATTATTGAAAAATAAAGTAAGTATTTCTGAACAATAATCTATTCTAATCGACAGAGTAAGAGAATGAATACTAGGAATGAGATATTACTAGTTAGAACTGCTACTTGAGCTGAGTTGCTGACAGACAGCAGTTTTCAAAGTGGAAACTAATCAGTAGGTCTACATGTTATCAGTAAAACGTCTGGTAAAGATGGTGGAGGAGCTTTTACATTATATGGTTTTATGTTTATCTCAGGGTTTCTCAATCCTTTTGTTCTGACCAGCACTTACAGACCTGATTCAACTAATCATTAAATATTTTAAAACAGTTTAATATTTGAGGCATACAAATGAACATTCTCAAATGAAAACCTTTTGGGTTTGTAGGCCTGTTTACAATTATTAAAGGCCTACTAGAATTCATATTTGATGAAAAAAACACAGCTAAACCTGGTTTCTAGTAAATTATATGTTTATCTAAAATAATGTAAAAGAGATGTCTTGAAGAAGGACTATAATATAAAAACTGAAGCATGATTCAGTACAATGTCATGAGTTACTGCTGTCACATGCAACTGACTGTTAGCCCCACCCGCTGGATACTGTTGTTATATAACTATTGTTATATAAATGGGTGGTGACGTGTTTGACTATGATTGGTGTTAAAACAATTCTAATTAAATTATTAAATGAAATCATACTCTACCTTAACCACAATGTATTTAAAAATGCATTTTGTTTGTTATGAAAAAGAATGCTCTTAAACATTTGCATTTAAAGTATAACTTTTAATGTATATAAACAAAGTGCATATAAATCTAACCATTCAAAATAAATACAACCTGAACAACATAATAGAATATTGCATCATATCAAAGAAAAATAAATAACAATTTGCCAAACTGCAGCATCCCACAATTTGAAATAAATGTAAAACATAAGGATGCTATTACACATGTGCATTTAAAGTATAACTTTTTAATGTATATAAACAAAGTGCATATAAATCTAACCATTGAAAATGAATACAACCTGAACAACATAATAATAGAATATTTAACCATATCAAAGAAAAATAAATAACAATATGCAAAACTGCAGCATCCCAAAACATTAAACTGGTCCCTCTTTTCTCTCTCTTCTTTATTACCATGTTATAACCAGCAGCACACAGCAATGCTGACCAGATTTTGCTTTTATGAGAGATTTGCATTCAGAAATGCAAGCTGCCTCACTTTCGAGGGGCTGATGCGGTTTCTTCTCTCAGTAATTATTTGTCCTGTTTTCGAGAAGACCCTCTCAGAGGGAACGGATGTGGCCACTATGCGGAGTCTCCCTGTCATGACTTTAGTAAGCCGTGGGCAGACAGAGGCCTTGTTCTTCCACCAGCTCAGAGGATCTGCAGATCTTTGGAGGAGGGGCTCCTCCAAATAGGATCGGACCTCCATTATGGCATCTGCTGAGAGATTCCTTCGTGCTGCATCCCCAGTTGCTCTCTCGTCAAACAGCATCCAAACAGCAGACGTTTGTGACACTACTGCTGGTGCTGTCCCTCCATCTGATCCCTCTTCTTCCTGATGCCCTGGTGCCTGAGCCAGCTGACTGCTGGGGCTGTCCCTCCATCTGATCCCTCTTCTTCCTGATGCCCTGGTGCCTGAGCCAGCTGACTGCTGGGGCTGTCCCTCCATCTGATCCCTCTTCTTCCTGATGCCCTGGTGCCTGAGCCAGCTGACTGCTGGGGCTGTCCCTCCCTGCTGAGGAGGTTATTCTTTGAAGAGCCTCATCAATCGCTATGGCATCACTGAAGGCTAACTACTTAAACCTGGGGTCAAGTGCAGCGGTTTCTGATAGCACGTGATTATATTCCATTCTGTGGAACTTTCTGTCCATTGATGAACATAGGGTGTCCATCAACTCGGTCACATTAAATTTGCTTCTCTCTGGCGTCTGGCTGTGATTCGCTGCAGACCCTTACACAGGAGTATCATTGTTGAGGTGGTCACATAGCTGAAAAGAGAGAACAGTAACTTATTAGTTCAGCTTCATGTTTAGTCTACTGATACTACATTCTCATCTACTGCTCATATACATATATAATACTGGATTAAATAATGATGCAGTAATAACTGCTTACTGTACCTCACTCCACTGATCTCCACAGTGACCTGCTCCAGGACTGCACACCTCCTCCACCACCTCCCATTCCTCTTGGGTCAGAGCATCAACAGGTGCATTGACAATGCCCAGGGTAGAGATGATGGCATCCTTTGACTCAAGAAACCGCTTCAACATATAAAATGTTGAATTCCACCTTGTAGTGCAGTCTTGTTTAGGCCTCAGCTCATGCATCCCCATCTGGCGTTGTGTAGACTTTAGTTTTTCAGCACCTACTGTGCTCCTGTGGAAGTATTCCACAGCTGCTTTCACTTTGTCCACAGTAGGCTTCATCACCTTCAGAGCATCTCTTACAATCAGGTTGATTGTATGGGCAAGACATGGATGATGGATCAATTTATTAAACATTTTCATGGCTTTGGTTATGTTAGCTGCATTGTCGCTAACACAACAGACCACTTTTCCATCTACTTGTCCTTCTCTGGCCACTCTCAACAGTTCCTCTGCCAAGTTCTCTGGGTGTGTCTGTCGCTGAACTCAAAGCAGTCCAGAAGACAGCTAGACATCGAAAAAATCTTCAATGAAGTGACATGTACCCGACATGTAAGAAGTGGTTACCCTTGATGTCCAGCAGTCAGTGGTAAGGAAAACTGCAGTAGCTTTTTAGACTCTTTTCCACACTGAAGCCTGTGTGCTCTCGTACATTTGTGGAAAAGTGATTTTGAAAGGGTTTTCCTGCTTGGAATTGTGTACATTGGATTTACATTATTGCTATAATTTCTAAAACCTCCACAATCTAAAATGGCTGGAAATCGGTGGCAATCATTTTAGCCAATGCAATATCAATGTGGCCTTGTTTTGCTAAAGACATAGACTTTGGAATAAACTGGTCCATAGAAGACTGCGTTGCTGTGGGTCATGGAGTAGGTCTACTGGACAGAGTGGATACATCTCCACCACTATCACTAGCAGGTCTACTGGACTGAGTGGATACATCTCCACCACTATCACTAGCAGGTCTACTGGACTGAGTGGATACATCTCCACCACTATCACTAGCAGGTCTACTGGACTGAGTGGATACATCTCCACCACTATCACTAGCAGGTCTACTGGACTGAGTGGATACATCTCCACCACTATCACTAGCAGGTCTACTGGACTGAGTGGATACATCTCCACCACTATCACTAGCAGGTCTACTGGACTGAGTGGATACATCTCCACCACTATCACTAGCAGGTCTACTGGACTGAGTGGATACATCTCCACCACTATCACTAGCAGGCCTACTGGACTGAGTGGATACATCTCCACCACTATCACTAGCAGGCCTACTGGACTGAGTGGATACATCTCCACCACTATCACTAGCAGGCCAACTGGACTGAGTGGATACATCTCCACCACTATCACTAGCAGGTCTACTGGACTGACTGGACACATCTCCACCACTATCACTAGCAGGTCTACTGGACTGACTGGACACATCTCCACCACTATCACGAGCAGGTCTACTGGACTGACTGGACACATCTCCACCACTATCACTAGCAGGTCTACTGGACTGAGTGGATACATCTCCACCACTATCACTAGCAGGTCTACTGGACTGAGTGGATACATCTCCACCACTATCACTAGCAGGTCTACTGGACTGAGTGGATACATCCCCACCACTATCACTAGCAGGTCTACTGGACTGAGTGGATACATCCCCACCACTATCACTAGCAGGTCTACTGGACTGAGTGGATACATCTCCACCACTATCACTAGCAGGTCTACTGGACTGAGTGGATACATCTCCACCACTATCACTAGCAGGTCTACTGGACTGAGTGGATACATCTCCACCACTATCACTAGCAGGTCTACTGGACTGAGTGGATACATATCCACCACTATCACTAGCAGGCCTACTGGACTGAGTGGATACATCTCCATGTGTGGAGGTACTGGCTCCACCACTATCACTAGCAGGTCTACTGGACTGAGTGGATACATCTCCACCACTATCACTAGCAGGCCTACTGGACTGAGTGGATACATCTCCACGTGTGGAGGTACTGGCTCCACCACTATCACTAGCAGGTCTACTGGACTGAGTGGATACATCTCCACCACTATCACTAGCAGGCCTACTGGACTGAGTGGATACATGTCCATGTGTGGAGGTACTGGCTCCACCACTATCACTAGCAGGTCTACTGGACTGACTGGACACATCTCCACCACTATCACTAGCAGGTCTACTGGACTGAGTGGATACATCTCCATGTGTGGAGGTACTGGCTCCACCACTATCACTAGCAGGTCTACTGGACTGACTGGACACATCTCCACCACTATCATTAACAGGTCTACTGGACTGAGTGGATACATCTCCATGTGTGGAGGTACTGGCTCCACCACTATCACTAGCAGGTCTACTGGACTGAGTGGATACATCCCCACCACTATCACTAGCAGGTCTACTGGACTGAGTGGTTACATCCCCACCACTATCACTAGCAGGTCTACTGGACTGAGTGGATACATCTCCACCACTATCACTAGCAGGTCTACTGGACTGAGTGGATACATCTCCACCACTATCACTAGCAGGTCTACTGGACTGAGTGGATACATCTCCACCACTATCACTAGCAGGTCTACTGGACTGAGTGGATACATCTCCACCACTATCACTAGCAGGTCTACTGGACTGAGTGGATACATCTCCACCACTATCACTAGCAGGCCTACTGGACTGAGTGGATACATCTCCATGTGTGGAGGTACTGGCTCCACCACTATCACTAGCAGGTCTACTGGACTGAGTGGATACATCTCCACCACTATCACTAGCAGGCCTACTGGACTGAGTGGATACATCTCCACGTGTGGAGGTACTGGCTCCACCACTATCACTAGCAGGTCTACTGGACTGAGTGGATACATCTCCACCACTATCACTAGCAGGCCTACTGGACTGAGTGGATACATGTCCATGTGTGGAGGTACTGGCTCCACCACTATCACTAGCAGGTCTACTGGACTGACTGGACACATCTCCACCACTATCACTAGCAGGTCTACTGGACTGAGTGGATACATCTCCATGTGTGGAGGTACTGGCTCCACCACTATCACTAGCAGGTCTACTGGACTGACTGGACACATCTCCACCACTATCATTAACAGGTCTACTGGACTGAGTGGATACATCCCCACCACTATCACTAGCAGGTCTACTGGACTGAGTGGTTACATCCCCACCACTATCACTAGCAGGTCTACTGGACTGAGTGGATACATCTCCACCACTATCACTAGCAGGTCTACTGGACTGAGTGGATACATCTCCACCACTATCACTAGCAGGTCTACTGGACTGAGTGGATACATCTCCACCACTATCACTAGCAGGTCTACTGGACTGAGTGGATACATCTCCACCACTATCACTAGCAGGTCTACTGGACTGAGTGGATACATCTCCACCACTATCACTAGCAGGCCTACTGGACTGAGTGGATACATCTCCATGTGTGGAGGTACTGGCTCCACCACTATCACTAGCAGGTCTACTGGACTGAGTGGATACATCTCCACGTGTGGAGGTGCTGACTCCACCACTATCACTAGCAGGCCCGCTGACCTGATCCTAGATCATAATGAATCAGATTACATGGATAGGAGGACCTGATCCTAGATCATAATGAATCAGGTTACATGGAGAGGGGGGACCTGATCCTAGATCATAATGAATCAGATTACATGGAGAGGAGGGGCCTGATCCTAGATCATAATGAATCAGATTATATGGAGAGGAGGACCTGATCCTATATCATAATGAATCAGATTACATAGAGAGGAGGACCTGATCCTAGATTATAATGAATCAGATTACATGGAGAGGGGGACCTGATCCTAGATCATAATGAATCAGATTACATGGAGAGGAGGGGACCTGATCCTAGATCATAATGAATCAGATTACATGGAGAGAGGAGGACCTGATCCTAGATCATAATGAATCAGATTACATGGAGAGGAGGGACCTGATCCTAGATCACAATGAATCAGATTACATGGAGAGGGGGGGACCTGATCCTAGATCATAATGAATCAGATTACATGGAAAGGGGGGACCTGATCCTAGATCATAATGAATCAGATTACATGGAGAGGGGGGACCTGATCCTAGATCATAATGAATCAGATTACATGGAGAGGGGGGACCTGATCCTAGATCATAATGAATCAGATTACATGGAGAGGGGGGACCTGATCCTAGATCATAATGAATCAGATTACATGGAGAGGGGTGACATGATCCTAGATCATAATGAATCAGATTACATGGAGAGGGGGGACCTGATCCTAGATCATAATGAATCAGATTACATGGAGAGGGGTGACATGATCCTAGATCATAATGAATCAGATTACATGGAGAGGGGGGACCTGATCCTAGATCATAATGAATCAGATTACATGGAGAGGGGGACCTGATCCTAGATCATAATGAATCAGATTACATGGAGAGGGGGACCTGATCCTAGATCATAATGAATCAGATTACATGGAGAGGAGGACCTGATCCTAGATCATAATGAATCAGATTACATGGAGAGGAGGACCTGATCCTAGATCATAATGAATCAGATTACATGGAGAGGAGGACCTGATCCTAGATCATAATGAATCAGATTACATGGAGAGGAGGGACCTGATCCTAGATCATAATGAATCAGATTACATGGAGAGGGGGGGACCTGATCCTAGATCATAATGAATCAGGTTACATGGAGAGGAGGACCTGATCCTAGATCACAATGAATCAGATTACATGGAGAGGTGGGACCTGATCCTAGATCATAATGAATCAGATTACATGGAGAGGGGGACCTGATCCTGATTCAGCACTCCTCCTTTGAGACACTGCCTTTATGAATAAGGAATGCTGTTGTAAAGTGTAGTTACAGCAGGTGTTTACTGCCATCTAGTGGAAGATACCAATAAAACACTTTATTATCAGGGTGGGGAGACGCCTGAGTGCAGGATCCATGGTGAGATGACAAAAGAGGAAACACACTATATGGAGAGAAGTACAAATAAAGTATTTCTGAACAATAAAGGACATAGTAAGATAATGAATACCTGGAATGACATATTATTACTAGTTAGTAGAGGCTCTTCTGTCATCATTATTTACCCATACACCGGTGACGTCAGAAGGGACGTGATTTCCTCATATGAAAGTGAAAGTAACTGTGTAGTCTACACCGTTACAAAATGACTGTAGAAAATGTAGCGCACATTTCTCTGCAACATTAGAAGTAGGATAAATGTGTTGATTTGAAGGACAGACGTACAGACTCTGGTAAGTCTTGGCTACATATAACTATTATAAAGTTAGGTCGTAGTCAGACATTCAATAGACAGAGTAGGCTTGAGATATGATTCTTTATCATGCTGACCAACCTGGGCCCGTTTTCCACGATGGAATTTAGGCTTAACGCTGGAAACGCATAAGAAGTGGTAAACGATAATTAACAAAATACAAAGTTGAGTAAACGCTATTTTACAAATAAAAAGGTGCTTAAGCGCGTTTACGTGGGTTTACCCTCCACTACATCCCCGTTGATGTGGTGTGCAGCGTAGAGTGTATAGTCATTTAGTCTCTATAGACCAGGTGGCCAGTTGGTGAGAAACTGTTCAGATGGGGTGGTTTAGACCACTGCACCACCCAGGAGGTGACTGAAAGTAAATATGTGATTTTGTACAGGATCCATTTTGAGATGACAGAGCAGAAAACACTATATGGACAATACTGACAAATAAAGTAAGTATTTATGAACAATAATTCATTCTAAATGACAGAGTATGTGAATGAATACCTGGAATGAGATATTACTAGTTAGAAGAACTGTTGAGCTGACTTGCTGACAGCAGTTTTCAAAGTGGAAACTAATCAGTAGGTCTACATGTTATCAGTAAAACGTCTGGTAAAGATGGTGGAGGAGCTTTTACATTATATGGTTTTATGTTTATCTCAGGGTTTCTCATCCTTTGGTTCTTATCCAGCACGTACACACCTTACAGGGGAAAAACACAACTAAACCTGATTTCGAGTAAATTATAAGTTTAGCTAAAATAATGTAAGAGAGATGTCTTGAAGAAGGACTATAACATTTTTTAATCAAGATTCAGAACAGTGTCACGTTACTGCTGTCTCATGTAACTGACTGTTAGCTCCACCCTCTGGTTACTGTTGTTATGTGAAGGGTGACACCTTGACTACAGTTGAAACTGACTGTTAGCCCCACCCTCTGGTTACTGTTGTTATATGAAGGGTGACTCCTTGACTACAGTTGAAACTGACTGTTAGCTCCACCCTCTGGTTACTGTTGTTATATGAAGGGTGACTCCTTGACTACAGTTGAAACTGACTGTTAGCTCCACCCTCTGGTTACTGTTGTTATATGAAGGGTGACTCCTTGACTACAGTTGTAACTGACTGTTAGCTCCACCCTCTGGTTACTGTTGTTATATGAAGGGTGACACCTTGACTACAGTTGAAACTGACTGTTAGCTCCACCCTCTGGTTACTGTTGTTATGTGAAGGGTGACACCTTGACTACAGTTGAAACTGACTGTTAGCCCCACCCTCTGGTTACTGTTGTTATGTGAAGGGTGACACCTTGACTACAGTTGAAACTGACTGTTAGCTCCACCCTCTGGTTACTGTTGTTATATGAAGGGTGACACCTTGACTACAGTTGAAACTGACTGTTAGCTCCACCCTCTGGTTACTGTTGTTATATGAAGGGTGACTCCTTGACTACAGTTGTAACTGACTGTTAGCTCCACCCTCTGGTTACTGTTGTTATGTGAAGGGTGACACCTTGACTACAGTTGAAACTGACTGTTAGCTCCACCCTCTGGTTACTGTTGTTATATGAAGGGTGACTCCTTGACTACAGTTGAAACTGAATATAAGAAAGTATCTGTACAGGGTCATTTTGAGATGACAGAGCAGCTCATAGTTTAACCTCTAAACTGCAACTCAGTTTCCAAGTAAAGTGAGTATTTCAGGTTAATAATGTAGAATAAAGTAGAGGGAACATTTGGAATCCACTAAACTAGTGTCTAGGTGCTGCTGAGTCATTCCTACCATGTGGTGTCTTTTCTGTCCCCGGGAAAAATCAGTTCTTATTTAGTGTAAAATGTGGATTCAAAAAGGCTTTAAATATCAGGTGTCCTTTACCTTATAAACACCAAAATATGGATCCTGAAAGGGAATGTTATGCATTTTAACACTTTTTGTCAGAAGATGTAGGCGTTTTTGTCCCCAGGTGTTATTTATCAACTTCTACAATAAATATAAGCCATAAAATAACAAAATGTTAAACTGTTTCTTCATTATTTTATAGTCCTAGTTGAAGTCTCTTTCATCAATGACTTTTTTCATGATTATTGTATTTATCTATCCATAGGGGAAGCCTGGGCAACTGAAATGTCTGAGCTTTTTCAACAGTGTAACTATGAACATCTGTACCAAAACCAAATGAAGGGAGACATAGATATGATTAAAAAACAACTGTTGATCCAACATGAAAATAAAATGGGTGGAGGAGATGAATCATAAACCCAAATTGAGAACATTTAGTTTGATTCAGGGTGAATTGGTGTGTGAGAGATATATTATGTATAACAGGTAAGATCAGGGATATTGTCTCTGCGTATTGAAACAGGTAAGATCAGGGATATTGTCTCTGTGTATTGAAACAGGTAAGATCAGGGATATTGTCTCTGAGTATTGAAACAGGTCAGATCAGGGATATTGCCTCTGCGTATTGAAACAGGTAAGATCAGGGATATTGTCTCTGAGTATTGAAACAGGTTAGATCAGGAATATTTCCTCTGCGTATTGAAACAGGCCAGATCAGGGATATTGTCTCTGAGTATTGAAACAGGTCAGTATTGTGGTGAAATGGAAGAGGAAAGACTATGTAACTATTGTGACTTCAACGAAATAGAGAATGAAACTGATTTAATCCTCTATTTCCTTTTCTACCACGATATACGCTTGCTCTTATTCCAGAAAGACCACCAGATATACCCTGGCAGTATGTGGCTGAGTGATGAGGTGAAATTGAAATGTTTTTTTGTCCATTGTGTATTTCCGTTTGTGGAATATTTAGATAAATCCTGGAATATAAGAAAAATGTTTACCTATAATTAAATTGTAAAAATATTTAGCTTTTACGTGGTAAATGGTATGTGTGTATATAGATTGTGTATAGACTTGTCTCCCATATGAATCTTCTATGTGGTAAATGGTACGTGTGTATATAGATTGTGTATAGACTTGTCTCCCATATGAGTCTTCTATGTAGTAAATGGTATGTGTATATATAGATTGTGTATAGACTTGTCTCCCATATGAATCTTCTATGTGGTAAATGGTATGTGTATATATAGATTGTGTATGGACTTGTCTCCCATATGAATCTTCTATGTGGTAAATGGTATGTGTATATATAGATTGTGTATAGACTTGTCTCCCATATGACTCTTCTATGTGGTAAATGGTATGTGTGTATATAGATTGTGTATAGACTTGTCTCCCATATGAATCTTCTCTTTGTGTCAGACTGGGTTCAAATTCCTTCTGTTTATTTTTTTCTGTATTTATTTATCTGTATATGTTATGTATGTATATATATACAGTATGTACATTTAAGTCATTTAGCAGACGCTCTTATCCAGAGCGACTTACAAATTGGTGCATTCACCTTATGATATCCAGTGGAACAACCACTTTACAATAGTGCATCTAAATCTTTTAAGGGGGGGGGGGGGGGTTAGAAGGATTACTTTATCCTATCCTAGGTATTCCTTAAAGAGGTGGGGTTTCAGGTGTCTCCGGAAGGTGGTGATTGACTCCGCTGTCCTGGCGTCGTGAGGGAGCTTGTTCCACCATTGGGGTGCCAGAGCAGCGAACAGTTTAGACTGGGCTGAGCGGGAACTGTGCTTCCTCAGAGGTAGGGAGGCGAGCAGGCCAGAGGTGGATGAACGGAGTGCCCTTGTTTGGGTGTAGGGCCTGATCAGAGCCTGAAGGTACGGAGGTGCCGTTCCCCTCACAGCTCCGTAGGCAAGCACCATGGTCTTGTAGCGGATGCGAGCTTCGACTGGAAGCCAGTGGAGAGAGCGGAGGAGCGGGGTGACGTGAGAGAACTTGGGAAGGTTGAACACCAGACGGGCTGCGGCGTTCTGGATGAGTTGTAGGGGTTTAATGGCACAGGCAGGGAGCCCAGCCAACAGCGAGTTGCAGTAATCCAGACGGGAGATGACAAGTGCCTGGATTAGGACCTGCGCCACTTCCTGTGTGAGGCAGGGTCGTACTCTGCGAATGTTGTAGAGCATGAACCTACAGGATCGGGTCACCGCCTTGATGTTGGTGGAGAACGACAGGGTGTTGTCCAGGGTCACACCAAGGCTCTTAGCACTCTGGGAGGAGGACACAAGGGAGTTGTCAACCGTGATGGCGAGATCATGGAACGGGCAGTCCTTCCCCGGGAGGAAGAGCAGCTCCGTCTTGCCGAGGTTCAGCTTGAGGTGGTGATCCGTCATCCACACTGATATGTCTGCCAGACATGCAGAGATGCGATTCGCCACCTGATTGTCAGAAGGGGGAAAGGAGAAGATTAATTGTGTGTCATCTGCATAGCAATGATATGAGAGACCATGTGAGGATATGACAGAGCCAAGTGACTTGGTGTATAGCGAGAATAGGAGTGGGCCAAGAACAGAGCCCTGGGGGACACCAGTGGTGAGAGCACGTGGTGCGGAGACAGATTCTCGCCACGCCACCTGGTAGGAGCGACCTGTCAGGTAGGACGCAATCCAAGCGTGGGCGGCGCCGGAGATGCCCAGCTCGGAGAGGGTGGAGAGGAGGATCTGATGGTTCACGGTATCAAAGGCAGCAGATAGGTCTAGAAGGATGAGAGCAGAGGAGAGAGAGTTAGCTTTAGCAGTGCGGAGAGCCTCCGTGACACAGAGAAGAGCAGTCTCAGTTGAATGCCCAGTCTTGAAACCTGACTGATTAGGATCAAGAAGGTCATTCTGAGAGAGATAGCAAGAGAGCTGGCCAAGGACGGCGCGTTCAAGAGTTTTGGAGAGAAAAGAAAGAAGGGATACTGGTCTGTAGTTGTTGACATCGGAGGGATCGAGTGTAGGTTTTTTCAGAAGGGGTGCAACTCTCGCTCTCTTGAAGACGGAAGGGACGTAGCCAGCGGTCAAGGATGAGTTGATGAGCGAGGTGAGGAAGGGGAGAAGGTCTCCGGAAATGGTCTGGAGAAGAGAGGAGGGGATAGGGTCAAGTGGGCAGTTTGTTGGGCGGCCGGCCGTCACAAGACGCGAGATTTCATCTGGAGAGAGAGGGGAGAAAGAGGTCAAAGCACAGGGTAGGGCAGTGTGAGCAGGACCAGCGGTGTCGTTTGACTTAGCAAACGAGGATCGGATATCGTCAACCTTCTTTTCAAAGTGTACACTTTACACTTTACAGTGTGGGTATATATGTATATTATTTTACTGCTCTAGGGATATAATTATTGTTTGCATCACCTTATTTACTATTATGTATTGATTTTTACCTTATTTTTTTCACTATTCATGCGATGCCCAATGCAGAGAACACCGGAAGGAGAATTATCATTTAATTACCACAGTGAATTATTGTAATGTTTGTTTATGTGGCAATTAACCCCATAAGGGATGGGTTGCCAGTTGGTGATTTGACACGGAAATAAAATTTCGTTCATTCATTCATTCATTCATTTTTCATTCATATTATTTATTTAAAGTTTTTCTGTGTCCCCCTAATATCACTTACACCCTGTTAGTTTGCTGTAATTCCTAGAGCAACACGTAGAACACCATCGTGTTCGTACGAATCTCAGCTTTCAATAGAGGTACCATAATAGTTTGTTGGCCAAACCATTCAGACTCTACATACGATTTTATGAGAAGACAAATTTTCGGGATGTCTCATGGTCTGACAAACACCACTCTAGCTCTGACAACTAGATCATAATGAATCAGATTACATGGAGAGGAGGGACCTGATCCTAGATCATAATGAATCAGATTACATGGAGAGGGGGGGACCTGATCTCAGATCATAATGAATCAGATTACATGGAGAGGAGGACCTGATCCTAGATTATAATGAATCAGATTACATGGACTGGGGGACCTGATCCAAGATCATAATGAATCAGATTACATGGAGAGGGGGACCTGATCCTAGATCATAATGAATCGGATTACATGAAGAGGGGGACCTGATCCTAGATCAGCTCTGAGACACTGCCTTTATGAATTAGGGCCCAGGAGTCACCAGGGCCAACTGTAAATTGCTCTGGATAAGAGTGTCTGCTCAATGACTAAAATGTAAAATGAGTCACCAGGACAGGCATTGACAGGATGGTCACAGCCACACGTTCACTGGTGAGGTAGGACACAAGATAACTGTTAGATAGGAACAACAGTAATGATACATGGTTAGGTAGGACACAAGATAACTGTTAGATAGGAACAACAGTAATGATACATGGTTAGGTAGGACACAAGATAACTGTTAGATAGGAACAACAGTAATGCTACATGCCCTCAATGTGAAGTGACATTAATCCATAAATACAGAGCACAAGTACAACCCTTTTTGTATAAACACTTTAAGGTAGTAAGAAAATAAACATTGACTTAATATTTCAATAAAGAAGTCTTGAATTACAAATAAATCACCTGCTAGCAACAACTAGCGTGACATTACATTGCACTGATTGACGGTGCTAGTTAGCTCGTCATTAACATGGCTAGCTAAGCTAGCAGACACCTGATAAACTTGCAGAAATATGCTTTAAATACACAATAAATATATACATAGTCACATTCGCTATTGACTTTGCGATATATGACCCAGTGTTCCAGATACACTATAGTGTTTTACAGTTTTAAACAGTTTTTATGTCCAGCAGAAGGAGACCTTCTCTCAGAATATCTCTGACTGAACAGCAGGCAGACCAACTTTCCAAATAGGGGAGAAGCACTCAAAACCCTCTACTTGTTCTTTCAAGGAAAATAATTAAAAAATGGTAAGTCTGAAGACCTCTCGTATTAACAACCTTACTACAATGGCAGAAAATATATTTTTATGAATTCGACAACACATAATGAAAGGAAACGTTATTAATATCACCCCTCTTTCTGAGGTGAATGGTTTCCCCCACTACTCTCCCGGAAATGCGGTGTTCTCTGATATCCCGTTCACGAGTATCCCTGTAGCCATAAATAAACATAATATTCCTCATTTCAATTCATATGGGTTAAATTAAATAGTAACGTTAACTGAAATCTGGACACTGACTGTAGGTCTATAATCTAATATAATATTAACTAAAATCTGGACACTGACTGTAGGCCCATAATCTAATATAATATTAACTGAAATCTAGACACTGACTGTAGACCTATAATCTAATATAATATTAACTGAAGTCTGGACACTGACTGTAGGTCTATAATCTAATATAATATTAACTAAAATCTGGACACTGACTGTAGGCCCATAATCTAATATAATATTAACTGAAATCTAGACACTGACTGTAGACCTATAATCTAATATAATATTAACTGAAGTCTGGACACTGACTGTAGGCCCATAATCTAATATAATATTAACTGAAATCTGGACACTGACTGTAGACCTATGATCTAATATAATATGAACTGAAATCTGGACACTGACTGTAGGCCTATAATCTAATATAATATTATCTGAAATCTGGACACTGACTGTAGGCCCATAATCTAATATAATATTAACTCCTGAAGAATTATGCATTTCTTGTATTTAAATGAAACAACAAATGTTAATTTAGTCTGGGGAACAGGAGTGGAGAAATAGGATTTATTTCAGTATCTCTTGAGATAATGTGAATGAGAGTGTGAGGTGTTATCTTTTACAATATGATGCAAGCAGACGGTATTTTCAACCTTATCAGAAATGTGTGTCATCTTTTTCTCAGCTTTTCATTTCCTTAAAACCGTTCAGACTGATGACATTTGGACATTTTGCACAGGACCAATCTTTCCACTGTTCTGGAGTTATTGAGTTTTCTCCCCGGTCCCTAAACTAAACCCTTCAGACTGATGACATTTGGACATTTTGCACAGGACCAATCTTTCCACTGTTCTGGAGTTATTGCGTTTTCTCCCCGGTCCCTAAACTAAAGGTCAACTTTAGTGGATTACTAATGCATTCATTCTATCAATGTAAATTATTATTCTGGAGAGAACTACTTTATTTAGTCTTCTGGGGCAACAATTTATGACAGAAGAGAAGCTGCATGTATCAAACTATATTTGACAAACAAATGGCCTACGAAATGTTGAAAATGATAAGCAGAAATGTATCTAAATTGTAGTCAGCAGGCTATACAGTCCAGTACAGAGTATCAAACCGCACAGGTAGCCTGTTTTTTGAGTTAGATTTTTTTTGACAATCAGATGAAAACATAATATGTGAAACAGCCTGAGGAGAAACAACAGTAAATTGGATAAGATGTGTACATGCATCAATTTAAAAACAGAATACTTCAGAGTATGTAGAATAATAACGGGATATTGGTGTGCATGTTAACGTGGTCACTGTTGTTGTAAAGTCTAGTTACAGCAGGTGTTTACTGCCATCTAGTGAAAGATACCAAGAATACAGACAGACACAAATGTCAATTTCACTAGCCTTGTTCAAGCATTGTACAAGTCCCTACACACGGAGTCTGGAGAACAGCCCAGCTAGTCGATTACCTATCAACTAAGGTTTCTACGCATGCTCAGTTCTTGGGTCTCTGGAGTGGAAATGTGAAATGAAAGTTCTGGAACTCCATCATGTGCTTCTGTTATGAGAAAAACTCCACAATGAAACTGACATTAAATGTGGAGAATTAAACATCTGTTGAACATCAAGTAGCCTATTAATCTGTATGCCTATCTAGGCTACTGTAGCCTATTAATCTTTATGCCTATCTAGGCTACTGTAGCCTATTAATCGTTATGCCTATCTAGGCTACTGTAGCCTATTAATCTTTATGCCTATCTAGGCTACTGTAGCCTATTAATCTTTATGCCTATCTAGGCTACTGTAGCCTATTAATCGTTATGCCTATCTAGGCTACTGTAGCCTATTAATCGTTATGCCTATCTAGGCTACTGTAGCCTATTAATCTTTATGCCTATCTAGGCTACTGTAGCCTATTAATCGTTATGCCTATCTAGGCTACTGTAGCCTATTAATCTTTATGCCTATCTAGGCTACTGTAGCCTATTAATCTGTATGCCTATCTAGGCTACTGTAGCCTATTAATCTTTATGCCTATCTAGGCTACTGTAGCCTATTAATCTGTATGCCTATCTAGGCTAATGTAGCCTATTAATCTTTATGCCTATCTAGGCTACTGTAGCCTATTAATCTGTATGCCTATCTAGGCTACTGTAGCCTATTAATCTGTATGCCTATCTAGGCTACTGTAGCCTATTAATCTGTATGCCTATCTAGGCTACTGTAGCCTATTAATCTTTATGCCTATCTAGGCTACTGTAGCCTATTAATCTTTATGCCTATCTAGGCTACTGTAGCCTATTAATCTTTATGCCTACCTAGGCTACTGTAACCTATTAAACTTTATGCCTACCTAGGCTACTGTAGCCTATTAATCTTTATGCCTACCTAGGCTACTGTAACCTATTAATCTTTATGCCTACCTAGGCTAATGTATCCTATTAATCTTTATGCCTATCTAGGCTACTGTAGCCTATTAATCTGTATGCCTATCTAGGCTACTGTAGCCTATTAATCTGTATGCCTATCTAGGCTACTGTAGCCTATTAATCTGTATGCCTATCTAGGCTACTGTAGCCTATTAATCTTTATGCCTATCTAGGCTACTGTAGCCTATTAATCTGTATGCCTATCTAGGCTACTGTAGCCTATTAATCTTTATGCCTATCTAGGCTACTGTAGCCTATTAATCTTTATGCCTATCTAGGCTACTGTAGCCTATTAATCTGTATGCCTATCTAGGCTACTGTAGCCTATTAATCTGTATGCCTATCTAGGCTACTGTAGCCTATTAATCTTTATGCCTATCTAGGCTACTGTAGCCTATTAATCTTTATGCCTATCTAGGCTACTGTAGCCTATTAATCTTTATGCCTACCTAGGCTACTGTAACCTATTAAACTTTATGCCTACCTAGGCTACTGTAGCCTATTAATCTTTATGCCTACCTAGGCTACTGTAACCTATTAATCTTTATGCCTACCTAGGCTACTGTACCATTTAATACTATAAATATGTTGAAATGACTGGAGTCGTTGCAAATCATTTTGTGTCACTTGTGTAGCCTACCTGGAGCTGGTAAAATGATTGAATATTAGATTCATCGACCTGTTCAGTTCATTACCATAGTATTAATATTAGATAGACCTGTTCAGTTCATTACCATAGTATTAATATTAGATAGACCTGTTCAGTTCATTACCATAGTATTAATATTAGATAGACCTGTTCAGTTCATTACCATAGTATTAATATTAGATAGACCTGTTCAGTTCATTACCATAGTATTAATATTAGATAGACCTGTTCTGTTCATTACCATAGTATTAATATTAGATAGACCTGTTCAGTTCATTACCATAGTATTAATATTAGATAGACCTGTTCAGTTCATTACCATAGTATTAATATTAGATAGACCTGTTCAGTTCATTACCATAGTATTATACTACAGCTACTGAAGGTTAACACATTATTTTTTTTAAACCTTTATTTAACTTGGCAAGTCAGTTGATAACAAATTCTTATTTACAATGATGGCCTACCGGGGAACACAGTGGGTTAACTGCCTTGTTCAGGGGCAGAACGACAGATTTTTACCTTGGCAGCTCTGGGATTCAATCCTGCAACCTAACGGTTACTGCCCCAACACTCTAACCACTAGGCTACCTGCCGCCCCAACGCTCTAACCACTAGGCTACCTGCTGCCCCAACGCTCTAACCACTAGGCTACCTGCCGCACCAATGCTCTAACCACTAGGCTACCTGCCGCTCCAACGCTCTAACCACTAGGCTACCTGCCGCACCAATGCTCTAACCACTAGGCTACCTGCCGCCCAAACGCTCTAACCACTAGGCTACCTGCCACCCCAACGCTCTAACCACTAGGCTACCTGCCACCCCAACGCTCTAACCACTAGGCTACCTGCCACCCCAATGCTCTAACCACTAGGCTACCTGCCGCCCCTACACTCTAACCACTAGGCTACCTAGCGCTCTAACCACTAGGCTACCTACCGCCCCAACGCTCTAACCACTAGGCTACCTAACGCTCTAACCACTAGGCTACCTAACGCTCTAACCACTAGGCTACCTAACGCTCTAACCACTAGGCTACCTAACGCTCTAACCACTACCTATCGCTCTAACCACTAGGCTACCTAACGCTCTAACCACTAGGCTACCTGCCGCCCCAACGCTCTAACCACTAGGCTACCTACCGCCCCAACGCTCTAACCACTAGGCTACCTAACGCTCTAACCACTAGGCTACCTAACGCTTTAACCACTAGGCTACCTAACGCTCTAACCACTAGGCTACCTGCCGCCCCAACGCTCTAACCACTAGGCTACTTGCCGCCCCAACGCTCTAACCACTAGGCTACCTGCCGCCTCAACGCTCTAACCACCAGGCTACCTGCTGCCCCAACGCTCTAACCACTAGGCTACCTGCCGCCCCAACGCTCTAACCACTAGGCTACCTGCCGCCCCAGAATAAGATGTAGGCCTATCAGGGGCTATTAGTTAGTTTTCAGGCCTTGTGGGAGGGTTTTGAGTAGTCATTGGGCTAGAAAAAGAAATTACATTAAATCACCTGACTGTTTGGATGTGTCTGTTAGTAAACTGTTTTATTTCTAAGAGATAATGAATAAAATTATTAGTTGTCACTGTGTGAACCACAACCAACATGCTGGATCTCTGTTTAGTTGTCACTGTGTTAAACACAACCAACATGTTGGATCTCTGTTTAGTTGTCACTGTGTTAACCACAACCAACATGCTGGATCTCTGTTTAGTTGTCACTGTGTTAACCACAACCAACATGTTGGATCTCTGTTTAGTTGTTACTGTGTTAACCACAACCAACATGTATCTCTGTTTAGGGCTCAGTGCTCTAAAATGAGTCTCTCTGGGGAGAGAGAGGAGGGGGGTCCTGCCTCTAAAATTTGTCTCCCTGGGGAGAGAGAGGAGGGGGGCCCTGCCTCTAAAATTAGACTCTCTGGGGAGAGAGAGGAGGGGGGTCCTGCCTCTAAAATGAGCATCTCTGGGGGACATGACACCAAAACTAAGAGGTGAGCTGACAATATTGTTTAAGAATGTATATTCTAAAATGCTTTTTATTCAGAAATGATTGCTTATGGGTACATTCTATATAACTGTTCTAGATTTTAGATGTGTATGAAACTGTGTTTCTTTGCAAAACGCTATATCCACCTAGATATCTATATATACACCTAGATATCTATATATCCACCTAGACATCTATATATCCACCTATACATCTATATATCCACCTAGATATCTATATATCCACCTAGATATCTATATATCCACCTAGATATCTATATATCCACCTAGATATCTATATATCTACCTAGATATCTATATATCCACCTAGATATCTATATATCCACCTAGATATCTATATATCCAACTAGATATCTATATATCCACCTAGATATCTATATATCCACCTAGATATCTATATATCCACCTAGATATCTATATATCCACCTAGATTTATATATATCCACCTAGATATCTATATATCCACCTAGATATCTATATATCCACCTAGATATCTATATATACACCTAGATATCTATATATCCACATAGACATCTATATATCCACCTAGACATCGACATATCCACCTAGATATCTATATATCCACCTAGATATCTATATATCCACCTAGATATCTATATATCCACCTAGATATCTATATATACACCTAGATATCTATATATCCACATAGACATCTATATATCCACCTAGACATCGACATATCCACCTAGATATCTATATATCCACCTAGATATCTATATATCCACATAGACATCTATATATTCACCTAGACATCTATATATTCACCTAGACATCTATATATCCACCTAGATATCTATATATCCACCTAGATATCTATATATCCACCTAGATATCTATATATCCATTGTTTATCAGGAGTGGAATGTTGGTATCCAGTATATTTAACTGTGATATGTGGTTGTCCCACCTAGATATCTAAAGATGAATTCACTTGCAGATGCCATGTTAATTTGACCCAGTTTCTCACGTTGGGAAAATAACAGCAAATGTGCATTTGTTGTGGAAATTACCCACTTTAAAAGTCTATATAAAGCCTTGTAGTGGTTTAATCATTTCTTTAAACAATGAGATAATTTACCAACATTTCTGAAAAGTGATTTATAGCGTTTTGTAATGAAACTCTTATGTTTCCCCATCTGAGCTCAGAGTAGATGAGAGATGTTATGTTTGTCTCTGTTCTGTTGAAGCCCAAACAAGCAGGAGAGACCAGCCTCCCCTGTTCCCAGCTGTGTGTCCATGAAGAGTGACAAGTCTATGGGTCTACCTATAGAGTTTAGAGAGGGAGACTTTTCTACTGAACAAAGGTAAGAAGAACTCATTGGTCAGTGAGTTAAACAACACTGTCTCTAGTCATTTCTCCTCTCCCCTTTTCCCATTTATTGTTGTTGTTTTCATAATCCATAGGCTTTTCCTTATGTCCATTTTCACAGTCCTAAAACAGTAAACAAACACAACATTTCCTCCCTGTGTGCGTGCGTGTGCGCGCGTGCGTCCGGCTACCTGCCGCCCCAACGCTCTAACCACTAGGCTACCTCCCGCTCCAACGCTCTAACCACTAGGCTACCTGCCGCTCCAACGCTCTAACCACTAGACTACCTGCCGCCCCAACGCTCTAACCACTAGGCTACCTGCCACCCCAACGCTCTAACCACTAGGCAACCTGCCGCTCCAACGCTCTAACCACTATGCTACCTGCCGCCCCAACGCTCTAACCACTAGGCTACCTGCCGCTCCAACGCTCTAACCACTAGGCTACCTGCCGCTCCAACGCTCTAACCACTAGGCTACCTGCCGCCCCAACGCTCTAACCACTAGGCTACCTGCCTCCCCAATGCTCTAACCACTAGGCAACCTGCCGCTCCAACGCTCTAACCACTAGGCTACCTGCCGCTCCAACGCTCTAGCCACTAGGCTACCTGCCGCCCCAACGCTCTAACCACTAGGCTACCTGCCACCCCAACACTCTAACCACTAGGCTACCTGCCACCCCAACGCTCTAACCACTAGGCTACCTGCCGCCCCAACGCTCTAACCACTAGGCTACCTGCCGCCCCAACGCTCTAACCACTAGGCTACCTGCCACCCCAACGCTCTAACCACTAGGCTACCTGCCGTCCCCCCCCTCTAACCACTAGGCTACCTGCCGCTCCAACGATCTAACCACTAGGCTACCTGCCGCTCCAACGCTCTAACCACTAGGCTACCTGCCGCTCCAACGCTCTAACCACTAGGCTACCTGCCGCTCCAACGTTCTAACCACTAGGCTACCTGCCGCCCCAACGCTCTAACCACTAGGCTACCTGCCGCCCCTCCACTCTAACCACTAGGCAAACTGACGCCCCAACGCTCTAACCACTAGGCTACCTGCCGCCCCAACGCTCTAACCACTAGGCTACCTGCCGCTCCAACGCTCTAACCACTAGGCTACCTGCCGCCTCAACGCTCTAACCACTAGGCTACCTGCCGCCCCCCCCCCCTCTAACCACTAGGCTACCTGCCACCCCAACCCTCTAACCACTAGACTACCTGCCGCCCCTACACTCTAACCACTAGGCTCCCTAACGCTCTAACCACTAGGCTACCTACCGCCCCAACGCTCTAACCACTAGGCTACCTAACGCTCTAACCACTAGGCTACCTAACGCTCTAACCACTAGGTTACCTAACGCTCTAACCACTAGGCTACCTAACGCTCTCACCACTAGGCTACCTATCGCTCTAACCACTAGGCTACCTGCCGCCCCAACGCTCTAACCACAAGGCTACCTGCCGCCCCAGAATAAGATGTAGGCCTATCAGGGGCTATTAGTTAGTTTTCAGGCCTTGTGGGAGGGTTTTGAGTAGTCATTGGGCTAGAAAAAGTAATTACATTAAATCACCTGACTGTTTGGATGTGTCTGTTAGTAAACTGTTTTATTTCTAAGAGATAATGAATACAATTATTAGTTGTCACTGTGTTAACCACAACCAACATGCTGGATCTCTGTTTAGTTTTCACAGTGTTAACCACAACCAACATGCTGGATCTCTGTTTAGTTGTCACTGTGTTAACCACAACCAACATGCTGGATCTCTGTTTAGTTGTCACTGAGTTAACCACAACCAACATGCTGGATCTCTGTTTAGTTGTCACTGTGTTAACCACAACCAACATGCTGGATCTCTGTTTAGTTGTCACTGTGTTAAGCACAACCAACATGCTGGATCTCTGTTTAGTTGTCACTGTGTTAACCACAACCAACATGCTGGATCTCTGTTTAGTTGTCACTGTGTTAACCACAACCAACATGCTGGATCTCTGTTTAGTTGTCACTGTGTAAACCACAACCAACATGCTGGATCTCTGTTTAGTTGTTACTGTGTTAACCACAACCAACATGCTGGATCTCTGTTTAGTTGTCACTGTGTAAACCACAACCAACATGCTGGATCTCTGTTTAGTTGTTACTGTGTTAACCACAACCAACATGCTGGATCTCTGTTTAGTTGTCACTGTGTTAACCACAACCAACATGCTGGATCTCTGTTTAGTTGTCACTGTGTTAACCACAACCAACATGCTGGATCTCTGTTTACAGGGGTCAGTGCTCTAAAATGAGTCTCTCTGGGGAGAGAGAGGAGGGGGCCCCTGCCTCCAAAATGCATCTCTCTGGGGGACATGACACCAAAGCTAAGAGGTGAGATAACAATTTTATGAATAATTCATTAAGTTTATTTCCTAAATAAATAGCTATCTTAAGGTGAATGCACTTACTGTAAATCTCTCTGGATAAGAGCATCTGCTAAATCAGGGGTTCTCAATCCGGGGTCTGCAGAGGTACTGCAGGGGTTCTGCAGGAAGCGCGGGGAGTGGTGGTGTATCCAGGGAGAAAACTAAACTAATATTCTGAAATGTCATTGTGGTCTTATGTTCCCATCTATTGGAATTATTTAGCAACTGCAGTAGTACTGAAAAAATGTGTTATTCCTTACTAAAGTAGTAATTACTGAGAATTACTAGTTAATTGTATCACTTACAATCATAAAATAACAACTTATACCATAACAAACAATTAAACTGACATAAACCAAAATCACTATATATGTAGTTATTTAGTTAATTACCAAATTGAGCCGGTCGGTCACATTTGAGAGTGAGGTATATAGCATTTTGCAAGAAAAAACATGATTTTTGTCTCTCTGAAATGAAACCATCAAGTGATAGATTTTAAACAAATCCTTGTCTGTGAGAGATGTAATAATTAATACATAATTTCATTAAACAATAAAAGCTCATTTCTGTAAAGTGATATGTTGCGTTTTGGAACTCTTCTTATGTTTCCCATCTGAGATCAGAGTAGATGAGAGATGTAATGTTTGTCTCTGTTGTGTTGAAGTCCAATCAAGCAGGAGAGACCAGCCTCCCCTGTTCCCAGCTGTGTGTCCATGAAGAGTGACCAGTCTATGGGTCTACCTATACTGTTTAGAGAGGGAGACTTTTCTACTGAACAAAGGTAAGAAGAACTCATGGGTCATGGTCAGTGAGTTAAACAACACTGTCTCTAGTCATTTCTCCTCTCCCATTTTCACATTTTCTTTTGGTTGTTTTCATAATCCATAGGCTAATACTGTCCATTTTCATAGTCCTAAAATAATGTTAAACAAACACAACATTCCCTTTGTGTGTGTGTGTGTGTGTGTGTGTGTGTGTGTGTGTGTGTGTGTGTGTGTGTGTGTGTGTGTGTGTGTGTACTCCCTGGATGAGGAGATGTAATCTCATGTTCTGTCCACAGAAACCAACATGAGAGATCAGAGTCAGAGATTCTCAGTGGTCAGTCTTCCCAGAGTCATCAAACAGACCTGGACTCTATATTCAGTGTATGTGATCCTGTTATGTACATTTGTTTTTGTTTACCTCACGTAAAGTTGATCTGTCAATTATTCATTAATGTGTTAATGAGAAAGCATTTCTTCTCTTGCTTAACTTATTTACTTGATTTATTTTAGTTGCTTGAAGAGAAAATTATGACATTTGTGAAGAACGAGCTGAAGATGTTCAAGAGGATTCTTAGTCCAGAACTCCCAGAATGCTTTGAGAGTCAGAAGCAGGATGAGGAAGTGGTGGATGCTGAAGATGAGAAGCAGGAGAGCAGTGCCAGAGAGGGAGCTCTGAAGATCACACTGCACGTCCTGAGGAAAATGAACCAGAAGGAGCTTGCTGACACACTGGAGAAATGTAAGATCTGTCTGCCTCATGTTGAATGATGTTTTATAACATTTAAAAGCTGTGGCTAAAGTACAGCTAAAGTAGCTGTGTAACTCAATGATATTGTATCAGCCTTAACACAACACCTAGTGGCCTCATCAAGTAGCAGAAGGGATGTGTTGTGTTGATTAATTTAGAGAGAGAGAGACAGAGACAGTGAGACAACATTAATAATACCATCAATAACACCAATAATAATATAATCAGTCACACCAGTCTGGAATGCATTAAGAAAACATTTACACATTTATACAGTCAGTTAAGAGAATAAATTATTATTTAAAAACTTTAACAGTCCTTCAATACTGTAGACATTAAAACAGATGTAATATTAATATCCTCTGTGTTATTTCTAGATTCAGATGAGCTTGCTGTGATTTGCCAACGTGAACTCAAATCTAATCTAAAGAAGAAGTTTCAATGTGTATTTGAGGGGATCGCTAAACAAGGAAACCCAACACTTCTCAATAAGATCTACACAGAGCTCTACATCACAGAGGGAGGAACAGGACAGGTCAATAATGAACATGAGCTGAGACAGATTGAGACAACAACCAGGAAACAAGCAAGACCAGAGACTGCAATCAAATGTAACGACATCTTCAAACCCTTAACTGGACAAGACAAACGTATCAGAACTGTGCTGACAAAGGGAGTCGCTGGCATTGGAAAAACAGTCTCTGTGCAGAAGTTCATTCTGGACTGGGCTGAAGGAAAAGCAAACCAGGATGTTCAATTTGTGTTTTCATTCCCTTTTCGGGAGCTGAATTTGATGAAAGGGGACAAAAACACGTTGATTGAACTTCTCTATCACTTCTCAATGGAAACCAAACAATCAAGAATCTCAAACTACGACAAGTACAAAGTTGTGTTCATCTTTGATGGTCTGGATGAGTGCCGACTGCCCCTAGACTTCCAGAAGAACAAGATCTGTTGGGACGTCACAGAGTCAACCTCAGTGGATGTTCTGCTGACAAATCTCATCAAGGGAAATCTGCTTCCCTCTGCTCTCCTCTGGATAACTACCCGACCTGCAGCAGCCAATAAGATCCCTTCAGGGTGTGTTGACCAGGTGACAGAGGTACGAGGGTTCAATGACCCACAGAAGGAGGAGTACTTCAGAAAGAGATTCAGTGATGAGGACCTGGCCAGCAGAATCATCTCACACATAAAGAGATCAAGGAGCCTCCACATCATGTGCCACATTCCAGTCTTCTGTTGGATCTCTGCAACAGTCCTTGAACACATGCTGAAACATAAGACAGAAGAGATGCCCAAGACTCTGACTGAGATGTACACACACCTTGTGGAGTTTTATACCAAACAGAAGAATGAAAAGTATCTTGGGAAAGAAGAGACAGGTCCACACTGGAATAAAGAGAGCATTCTGTCACTGGGAAAACTGGCTTTTCAACAGCTTGTGAATGGCAATCTGATTTTCTATGAAGAAGACCTGAAAGAGGCTGGCATTGATGTCAATGAAGCCTCAGTGTACTCAGGATTGTGCACACAGATCTTTAAAGAGGAATGTGTTCTGTACCAAGACAAGGTGTACTGCTTTGTTCATCTGAGCATTCAGGAGTTTCTGGCTGCTGTGTATGTGTTCCTCTCATTCATCAACAACAATGAGAATCTAATGGCCGAACCGCAATCAACGTCCAGGAACCTTTCTGTGATGTTCAGAGACAAGCCTAAAGTTTCTTTCTACAAGAGTGCTGTGGATAAAGCCTTACACAGTGAGATGGGAAACCTGGACCTTTTCCTCCGCTTCCTTCTGGGACTCTCACTGGAGTCCAATCAGAAGCACTTACGAGGTCTACTGACAAAGACAAGAAGCAGCTCAAAGACCCATGAAAAAACAGTCAAGTACATCAAGGAGAAGATCAGGGAGAATCCTTCTCCAGAGAGGAGCATCAATCTGTTCCACTGTCTGAATGAACTGAATGACCATTCTCTAGTGCAGGAGATCCAAAGCTTCCTGAGCTCAGGAAGTCTCTCAAAACCCAACCTGTCACCTGCACAGTGGTCAGCTCTGGTCTTTGTGTTGCTGACTTCAGAAAAGGAGCTGGATGTGTTTGACCTGAAGAAATACTCCAGATCAGAGGAAGGTCTTCTGAGGCTGCTGCCAGTGTTCAAAGCCTCCAGTGCATTTCTGTGAGTACATAAAATGACATATAAAAACTAATCATCAGGAAGAAATATTCAGGTTAAAGAAAAATATGCATTATAATATGTGTATAATATTACATTGAAAACATTGAATAAATGCATTGATTTTCACATTAGTATAACAATATGACCATACAATTGTAGCTGACGGAAGATGAATCTATATGTTGTTTGAGAGAATAAACCAAATGCATCTTCCATTTTCCTTCAACACTACTGGTGTTAACTAAACAGTGTGTTTGTGAAGTCATGATGATCTCGTTGCAGGCTGTCAGGCTGTGGAGTCACAGAGGAAGGCTGTGCTTCTCTGGTCTCAGCTCTGATGTCAAACCCCTCACACCTGAGAGAGCTGGACCTGAGCTACAATCACCCAGGAGACTCAGGAGTCAGACTGCTCTCTGCTGGACTGGAGGATCCACACTGCAGACTGGAGAAACTCAAGTATGTAGAGGGTTTATGTCAATGTTCATATCAGACATGTTTGACTTTTCAGGCTAGGTAATACAAACATTCTGACCACCACTTGGACAAAGTTATATGCTGACTGTGTGTCCAGTGTGTGTGTGTCGTGTGTGTGTGTGTGTGTGTGTGTGTGTGTGTGTGTGTGTGTGTGTGTGTGTGTGTGTGTGTGTGTGTGTGTGTGTGTGTGTGTGTGTGTGTGTGTGTGTGTGTGTGTGTGTGTGAATAAATGCATTGATTTTCACATTAGTATAACAATATGACCATACAATTCTAGGACACAGAAGAAGAATATATATGTTGTTTGGGAGAATTAACCAAATGCATCTGCCATTGTCCTTCTACACTAAATTAACCTCTATGGGCTAGGTGGGACGCTTGCGCCAGCCTGTGGCGCGATTTTCAAAACCTTAAAAATCCTATTACTTCAATTTCTCAAACATATGACTATTTTACAGCCATTTCAAGACAAGACTCTCGTTAATCTAACCACACTGTCCGATTTCAAAAAGGCTTTACAACGAAAGCAAAACATTAGATTATGTCAGCAGAGTACCAAGCCAGAAATAATCAGACACCCATTTTTCAAGCCAGCATATAATGTCACCAAAACCCAGAAGACAGCTAAATGCAGCACTCACCTTTGATGATCTTCATCAGATGACAACCCTAGGACATTATGTTATACAATACATGCATGTTTTGTTCAATCAAGTTCATATTTATATCAAAAACCAGCTTTTTACATTAGCATGTGACGTTCAGAACTAGCATACCCCCCGCAAACTTCCGGGGAATTCGCTAACATTTTACTAAATTACTCACGATAAACGTTCACAAAAAGCATAACAATTATTTTAAGAATTATAGATACAGACCTCCTCTATGCACTCGATATGTCCGATTTTAAAATAGCTTTTTGGTGAAAGCACATTTTGCAATATTCTAAGTACATAGCCCAGGCATCACGGGCTCGCTATTTAGACACCCGGCAAGTTTAGCACTCACCATAATCATATTTACTATTATAAAAGTTTGATTACCTTTTGTTGTCTTCATCAGAATGCACACCCAGGACTGCTACTTCAATAACAAATGTTGGTTTGGTCCAAAATAATCCATCGTTATATCCGAATAGCGGCATTTTGTTCGTGCGTTCCAGACACTATCCGAAATATTAAAGAAGTGTCGCGCGCATTGCGCAATTCGTGACAATAAAATTCTAAATATTCCATTACCGTACTTCGAAGCATGTCAACCGCTGTTTAAAATAAATTTTTACGACATTTTTCTCGTAGAAAAGCGATAATATTCCGACAGGGAATCTCCTTTTCGGCAAACAGAGGAAAAAATCCCAAAGGCGGGGGCGGTCGGGGTCACGCGCATAAGCCCAGTGTCCCTTGATCGGCCACTTGAGAAAGGCGATCATGTGTTTCAGCCTGGGGCTGGAATGACGACATTCTGTTTTTTCCCGGGCTCTGAGCGCCTATGGACGACGTGGGAAGTGTCACGTTAGAGCAGAGATCCTTAGTAAATGATAGAGATGGAAAAGAAGTTCAAGAAATGGTCAGACAGGCCACTTCCTGTAAAGGAATCTCTCAGGTTTTGACCTGCCATTTGAGTTCTGTTATACTCACAGACACCATTCAAACAGTTTTAGAAAATGTAGGGTGTTTTCTATCCATATGCAATAAGTATATGCATATTCTAGTTACTGGGTAGGAGTGGTAACCAGATTAAATCGGGTATGTTTTTTATCCAGGAGTGTCAATACTGCCCCCTAGCCCTAACAGGTTAACAATGTGTTTGAAGTCATGATCTCTTTGTCAGGCTGTCAGGCTGTGGAGTCACAGAGGAAGGCTGTGATTCTCTGGTCTCAGCTCTGAGGTTAAACCCCTCACACCTGAGAGAGTTGGATCTGAGTAACAATGACCTGAAGGATTCAGGCGTGAAGCTGCTCTCTGCTGGACTAGGGAATCCCCACTGTAAACTGGAGACTCTGAGGTCAGTATTATCAGATATGAAAGTACTTTATGCATGTAGTTCTCCCATTTGAAAAAGTCGTAATTATTCGGACATATTACTAATAGTGTATTAAAGTAGTCATAAGTTTAGCATGTTGTCCCATATTCCATGCCTGCTGTCATGTTTCTCTAAGACAGAACCCAGAAGCAGACCAGGTGAGTAAAATGAAGGTGAGTATTTATTGGTAGTCTTGATGTGTAATTTGAGTGATCCAGGAGACGGAGCGGCAGCGGAGGTGAGTTGATGAGAGTAGATGGGTGGATTCAATGACGTCACTGTATCCACCGACGGCCAGTCAAGGGAGTTGAATGTTCCGGGAGGATGACTGTAGACAGAGTAAACGGGGGGGGGAGTAACCAGTAACAAGAACAAAACAACAAGACTAGCTCAGGAAACATGAGGCTGTTCATTGCTAACGATCCAGCAGGGAATGGATGTCAGCTCAGGGCTTATGAAGAGGTGATGATCAGGACCAGGTGTGCAGAAGGTTGATGAGATGCAGGTGTAGGGTAATCACTAGATCTCCCGCCTAACTTCGTCGCCTAGCAACCAGATAGGTTTCTGAACGCACCCTTAGACACCAAACAGAAAACAGTCAGCTCAGGCAGAAACAGACTCAGGAAGCGGGATTCCTGACACCTGCAGTGATTACATCAAGCTTGTGATTCTACTAACTTGTTGAATTCATTTGCAGTTGGTCTTGGTTGTGTTTTGGATGATGTTTTTCCTAATGGATACTGAATAGTAAATAATGTCCTGTCATTTTGGAGTCACTTCACTTCTATTGTCAGTGACTTCTACATTCATGTGGATGCTACCATGATTATGAATAACCATGAATGAATCGTGAATGATGATAAATGAGAAACGGAGGCACAAAGATCAAACCCCCTCTGTTATTGGTAATGGTGAGAGGTTAGCATGTTTTGTTGTAGCCTCTGTTATTGGTAATGGTGAGAGGTTAGCATGTTTTGTTGTAGCCTCTGTTATTGGTAATGGTGAGAGGTTAGCATGTTTTGTTGTAGCCTCTGTTATTGGTAATGGTGAGAGGTTAGCATATTTTGTTGTAGCCTCTGTTATTGGTAATGGTGAGAGGTTAGCATATTTTGCTGTAGCCTCTGTTATTGGTAATGGTGAGAGGTTAGCATGTTTTGTTGTAGACTCTGTTATTGGTAATGGTGAGAGGTTAGCATGTTTTGTTGTAGCCTCTGTTATTGGTAACGGTGAGAGGTTAGCATGTTTTGTTTTAGCCTCTGTTATTGGTAATGGTGAGAGGTTAGCATGTTTTGTTGTATCCTCTGTTATTGGTAACGGTGAGAGGTTAGCATGTTTTGTTGTAGCATCTGTAATTGGTAATGGTGAGAGGTTAGCATGTTTTGTTGTAGACTCTGTTATTGGTAATGGTGAGAGATTAGCATGTTTTGTTGTAGCCTCTGTTATTGATAATGGTGAGAGGTTAGCATGTTTTGTTGTAGCCTCTGTTATTGGTAATGGTGAGAGGTTAGCATGTTTTGTTGTAGCCTCTGTTATTGGTAATGGTGAGAGGTTAGCATGTTTTGTTGTATCCTCTGTTATTGGTAATGGTGAGAGGTTAGCATGTTTTGTTGTAGCCTCTGTTATTGGTAATGGTGAGAGGTTAGCATGTTTTGTTGTATCCTCTGTTATTGGTAATGGTGAGAGGTTAGCATGTTTTGTTGTATCCTCTGTTATTGGTAATGGTGAGATGTTAGCATGTTTTGTTGTAGCCTCTGTTATTGGTAATGGTGAGAGGTTAGCATGTTTTGTTGTAGCCTCTGTTATTGGTAATGGTGAGAGGTTAGCATGTTTTGTTGTAGCCTCTGTTATTGGTAATGGTGAGAGGTTAGCTGTTTTGTTGTAGCCTCTGTAACTTTCCTGATCATTACTATTCATGATTCATTCATGATTTGTATTAATCATGTTATCATCAGGATTCATTTAGTGTTTAGAAACATGTTATCTACTCACTTAGACAGAAGATTAATCCAGTCATCATCCACCATTTTATTATTGGTGCAAAACACAACCAAAACAAACTGCAAATAAGACCAACTAGTTTACAACCAAACACTAATCTATTGACTACTTTAATACACTATAAATGAATTGGTCAGAATACTTATGACTTCTTCAAATAGGGGGACTAGATACATGAACTGCTTTCATTTCTAAACGGTGAAACAGATATGTATGAAAATATCCTCAAATAAAAGGTGACATTTTATACTGTCACCTCATATGAAACATTTGATCTGAAATCCAAAATGTTGGAGTTTAGAGCCACATTTAAAATGTTATCTTCACTGTCAAAATAGATATGGTGTGGACTGTATACTCAATACAATCTAAATCTGATACCTCACTGTCTGTCTTTTGACTGATACTGATTTTAAACTGGTCTGGTCAGTCTACTCAAATATTTGTACTATATATGTTTCTATCTGCAGGCAAAACTTTGATAATTTGTAATTTCTAATATGATACCTTAATTTCTGAATAGATATGGCAGGTTTCATGACTGATATATCTGAATATGTTGAAGAAATATACTGCCACTATTTTCACCACCAAAGGATAACAGTGTGATTTTAATATGATTTGACTCTTTGCAGGCTGTCAGGCTGTCTAGTCACAGAGGAAGGCTGTGCTTCTCTGGTCTCAGCTCTGAGGTCAAACCCAACACATTATTTGTAAATGGGTAACAGCGTAAACAGAGAAAGCTAAGCGTATCATTTTAATACAACCTGTCTGTCATTGTATTTCTTCTGTGTTGGCAGACTCACTGGCTGTAAACTCACAGACACATCCTGTAAAGTGTTGGCCTCAGTTCTCAGTTCAAACCCCTCACACCTGAGAGAGCTGGACCTGAGTAACAATGACCTGAAGGATTCAGGAGTGGAGCTGCTCTCTGCTGGACTGGAGGATCCCCACTGCAGACTGGAGACTTTGAGGTTAGTATTCCTGTAGTTGGTCAACAAGTGTTTCGTTGTACCCTCTGTTATTGGTAATGGTGAGAGGTTAGCATGTTTTGTTGTAGCCTCTGTTATTGGTAATGGTGAGAGGTTAGCATGTTTTGTTGTAGCCACTGTTATTGGTAATGGTGAGAGGTTAGCATGTTTTGTTGTAGCCACTGTTATTGGTAATGGTGAGAGGTTAGCATGTTTTGTTGTATCCTCTGTTATTGGTAATGGTGAGAGGTTAGCATGTTTTGTTGTAGTCTCTGTTATTGGTAATGGTGAGAGGTTAGCATGTTTTGTTGTAGCCTCTGTTATTGGTAATGGTGAGAGGTTAGCATGTTTTGTTGTAGCCTCTGTTATTGGTAATGGTGAGAGGTTAGCATGTTTTGTTGTAGCCTCTGTTATTGGTAATGGTGAGAGGTTAGCATGTTTTGTTGTAACCTCTGTTATTGGTAATGGTGAGAGGTTAGCATGTTTTGCTGTATCCTCTGTTATTGGTAATGGTGAGAGGTTAGCATGTTTTGTTGTAGCCTCGGTAACTCTCTCACTCATTATTATTCATGATCTTTCTCAATCATGGCAGTCACAGGCTTGATGTAGTCATTGCAGTCAAAGAATATGGGACCAAACACTAAACTTTTGACTAATTTAACACACTTTAAGTGAATTGGTCCGAAAACGTATGACTTCTTTAAATAGGGGGACTAGATACATAAAGTGCTTTCATTTTTCTAAACGGTGAAACAGATATGTATGAAAATATCCTCAAATAAAAGGTGACATTATATACTGTCACCTCATATGAAACATTTGATCTGAAATCCAAAATGTTGGAGTTTAGAGCCACATTTAAAATGTTATCTTCACTGTCAAAATAGATATGGTGTGGACTGTATACTCAATACAATCTAAATCTGATACCTCACTGTCTGTCTTTTGACTGATACTGCTTTTAAACTGGTCTGGTCAGTCTACTCAAATATTTGTACTATACATGTTTCTATCTGCAGGCAAAGCGTTGATAATTAGTAATTTATAATATGATACATTAATTTCTGAATAGATATGGCAGGTTTCATGACACTGATATATCTAAATGTGTTGAAGAAATATACTGCCACTATTTTCACCACCAAAGAATAGCAGTGTGATTTTAATATGATTTGACTCTTTGCAGGCTGTCAGGCTGTCTAGTCACAGAGGAAGCCTGTGCTTCTCTGGTCTCAGCTCTGAGGTCAAACCCCTCACACCTGAGAGAGCTGGACCTGAGCTACAATCACCCAGGAGACTCAGGAGTCAGACTGCTCTCTGCTGGACTGGAGGATCCACACTGCAGACTGGAGAAACTCAAGTATGTAGAGGGTTTATGTCAATGTTCATATCAGACATGTTGGACTTTTCAGGCTAGTTAAGACAAACATTCTGACCACCACTTGGAAAAAGTTATATGCTGTGTGTGTGTGTGTGTGTGTGTGTGTGTGTGTGTATGTATGTGTGTGTGTGTGTGTGTGTGTGTGTGTGTGTGTGTGTGTGTGTGTGTGTGTGTGTAACACACAGGACATACAGGACACACACACACACGACACACACACACACACACACGACACACACACACGACACACACACACACGACACACATACACACACAGGACAAATACACACACACACACACACACACACAGGACAAATACACACACACACACACACAGGACAAATACACACACACACACACAGGACAAATACACACACACACACACACACACACACACACACACACACACACACACACACACACAGGACAAATATACATACACACACACACACAACGGACAAATACACACACACACACACACACACACACACACACACACACACAGGTCAAATACACATACACAGGTCAAATACACACACACAGGACAAATACACACACACACACACACACACACACACACACACACACACACACAGGACAAATACACACACACACACACAGGACAAATACACACACACACACACACACACACACACACACACACACACACACACACACACACACACACACACACACACACACACAGGACAAATACACACACAGGACAAATACACACACACACACAGGACAAATACACACACACACACACACACACACACACACACACACACACACACACACACACACACACACACAGAGAACAAATACACACACACACACACACACACACACACACACACAGAACAAATACACACACACACACACACACACACACACACACACACACACACACACAGGACAAATACACACACACACACACACACAGGACAAATACACACACACACACACACAGGACAAATACACACACACACACACACAGGACAAATACACACACACACACACACACACACAGGACAAATACACACACACACACACACACACACACAGGACAAATACACACACACACAGGACAAATACACACACACACACACACGACAAATACACACACACAGACACACACACACACACACACAAAGGACACACACACACACACAACGGACAAATACACACACATACACACAGGACAAATACACACACACACACACACACACACACACACACACACACACACAGGACAAACACACACAGGACACACACACAAGACACAGGACACACACACACAGAGGACACACACACACATAGGACACACACACACAGGACACACACACACACACAGGACACACACACACACACAGGACACACAGACACACACACACACAGGACACACAGGACACACACACACAGGACACACACAGGACACACACACACACAGGACACACACACACACAGGACACACACACACACAGGACACACACACACACGGACACACACACACACAGGACACACACACACACAGGACACACACACACACAGGACACACACACAGGACACACACACACACACACACACACAGGACAAATACACACACACACACACGACAAATACACACACACACACACACACACACACACACACACACACACACACACACACACACACACACACACACACAGGACAAATACACACACGCACACACACAGGACAAATACACACACACACACACACACACACACACACACACAGAACAAATACACACACACACACACACACACACACACACACACACACACACACACACACAGAACAAATACACACACACACACACACACACACACACACACACACACACACACACACACACAGAACAAATCACACACACACACACACACACACACACACACACACACACACACACACACACACACACACACACACACACACACACACACACACACAGGACACACACACACACACACAGGACACACACACACACACACAGGACAAATACACACACACACACACAGGACAAATACACACACACACACACAGGACAAATACACACACACACACACACACACATACAGGACAAATACACACACACACACACACACACAGGACAAATACACACACACACACACACAGGACAAATACACACACACACACACACAGGACAAATACACACACACACATACAGGACAAATACACACACACACACACACACACAGGACAAATACACACACACACACACACAGGACAAATACACACACACACACACACACAGGACAAATACACACACACACACACACACACAGGACAAATACACACACACACACACAGGACAAATACACACACACACACACACGACAAATACACACACACACACACACACACACACACACACACAGGACAAATATACATACACACACACACACACACACACACACACAGGTCAAATACACATACACAGGACAAATACACACACACAGGACAAATACACAAACACACACACACACACACAGGACAAATACACACACACACACACACACACACACACACACAGGACAAATACACACACACACACACACACACACACACACAGGACAAATACACACACACACACACACAGGACAAATACACACACACACACACACACAGGACAAATACACACACACACACACAGGACAAATACACACACACACATACAGGACAAATACACACACACACACACACACACACACACACACACAGGACAAATACACACACACACACACAGGACAAATACACACACACACACACACGACAAATACACACACACAGACA